>NC_086114.1:15822833-16134666 GCF_963921235.1 Mobula hypostoma
CTCTTTTCTCACTGCTGCCATCAGGTAGAAGGTACAAGAGCCTCAGGACTCGCACCACCAGGTTCAAGAACAGTAACTGCCCCTCAACCATCAGACTCTTGAACAAAAGAGGATAGCTACACTTATTTAAGGACTCTGTTATATTGTTATATCATGCTCTTTATTTATTGCTATTTATTTATATCTGCATTTGCACAGTTTGTTTATAGTTTATAATTTCTGATATTTACAATTACTATTCTATAGATTTACTGATTATACCCGCAGAAAAAGAATCCCAGGGTTGTATGTGGTGACATGTATGTACTCTGATCATAAATTTTACTTTGAACTTTGAATCTCTTGTATTTATGATTTACCCTGGACTGTACCGAGTTCTAAGAACCTTCTATGGACCCTCTGCATAAAGACAACAATATTTCCTTCTTTAAAAGGAGTTAGTATAGCAGATGGTATTTGTGATAATCTGTTAAGCATCACTATTGTTGAGACCGGTGTTTGTTTTCCCTTCTCAGAAATTTATTTTTATGAATCTATTGCTCTTTGTTCAACTCAAAGAATGATCATTGATAGGACGATGTGTGTGAGTTTATTGTTCACTGTTCAATAAGCTCCCAGTGAGTAGAATTGAGCAAAACGTATTTATTGATCCAATTTGAATGCTGAAGCATAAATATTGACCTGAAGAGACAAAAAACTACAGATGCCATAATCTTGAACAATGCGCAAAACACTGGAGGAACTCAGTGGGTAAGGCAGCATCTGTCAAGGGAAGTGGACCATCGTTATTTCGAGCTGAGACCCTTCATCAGGACTGAAAGAAAGAGGGAGATATTCAAGTGTGAAACGTGGAGAAGGAGCTAGCAGTTGATAGGTGTGTCTAGGCAAGGGGGTGATTGATAAGTGAGTTGGGGGGGAGTGTGGGAATGTTATCTGAAGCCGGGAGGGGACAGATTAAAGCACCAAAGGGCTGGATGAAATCTGATAGAAGAGGAAGGTTGAGCAAAAAATAAAGATTGAAAATTGTTTAACATCCTTTCCAGTGCACAAATGTAAAGCTGAACAAACTAATTATCACTCTGCATCTGATGTAGCACAAAAAAAACACAATAATATGAATAGCGCGATAATAAGAAAACACGATAAATATAAATACATAAGATAGCTGATATACGTAGATTGATTATAAGCCCATAAAATGACATGAGGCACAGAAGAAAGCCCTTAACTCCGAGTGGAGTCATCAGGACGCCGTCATGATGGCGTTTTTTAAAGCAGGCTTTCTTATTTTTACGAGGCCAAGTTGCTAGCTCGACGCTCAACCCAGCACAGATGGAAAGTGTGCAAGGGAGCCGGCTGGATTCGAACTCGGGAGCCTTCGCTCCGAAGTCCGGCGCTGGTGCCACTACGCCACCAGCTGGCTGAGGCACAGAAGTCTATATACATAAGGTGACAGACTGGTAATGATAAGGTAGTGGAGGTTGTGGTGAGGAGGGGCGGGTTACTGGGGGAAGGTGTTGATCAGCCTCACAGCTTGTGGAAAGTAATTGTTTTTGATCTGGTAGCCTTGGCATGGATGCTACGTAGCCTCCTCCCTGACGGGGGTGGGATGACGTACAGTCCATGAGCAGGGTGAGTGGGATCCCTCATGATGTTGCTGGCTTTTTTCCAGCAAATTCTGTATATATGTACTTGATGGTGGGTAGGCTGGTGCCAGCAATGCATTGGGTAGTTTTGTCTATCCATTGTCAGGGAAGGAGGTGGAGAGGGGAACCAGTGGGAAGAGTATGTGGATCACAGGTGGGTGGAGAGAATGGCGAGGGGAAGGAGATAGCTGATGGGTGCTACTCAGACCAGAAGAAAGAACGGGTATTAAATGTTTTACAACCACCCAAGAGGGCAGCCTGGGGGTCTGATATAGTATGCTAAACACAACAATACAGCACTCGGACAGATTTGATGGGAATATAAGAAATAGGAGCAGCAGTAGGCCACTCGGTCCCTCAAGCCCTCCCTCTCATTCAACATGATCTTGGCTGCTCTGTTCCAGGTCTCATCACCCCCTCCTCCATCCCAGTTCCCAATAGCCCTCAATTCCCTGACTTTCCATCAAATTATATACCTCCTACTTAAATATCCTCAATTATCTGGACCCTAGAGCTCTCCAGTGTAGAGAGCTGCAGAGATTCACACCCTCTGCAAGAAGATGTTCCAGTGTACTGCTGATTTAAATGACTGACCCCTAACTACTTTTCCTCATTTGAGGTTTTCCCACTGGGGGAAACACATTGCCACACCTCCTTGGGCTCTTAGGTGTTTGAATAAAATCACCACTACTCTCCAAAATTCCACAGAATGTAGATTTTAAGACCATGAGACATAGGGTCAGAATTAGACCATTTGGCCCATTGAATCTGCTCCACTATTCGATTCGACAGATTGATTGTAAGTCCATAAAATGGACTTACAATTCACTAGAGACACAAAAAAAGAAAGAAGTCCGACAGAGTGATCAGCAGCACTGGGGCTCCACAGGGGACTGTCTTGTCTCCCTTTCTCTTCACCATTTACACCTCGGACTTCAACTACTGCACAGAGTCTTGTCATCTTCAGAAGTTTTGGATGACTGCCATAGTTGGATGCATCAGCAAGGGAGATGAGGCTGGGTACAGGGCTACGGTAGGAAACATTGTCACATGGTGTGAGCAGAATTATCTGCAGCTTAATGTGAAAAAGACTAAGGAGCTGGTGGTAGACCTGAGGAGAGCTAAGGTACCGGTGACCCCTGTTTCCATCCAGGGGGTCAGTGTGGACATGGTGGAGGATTACAAATACCCGGAGATATGAATTGACAATATACTGGACTGGTCAAAGAACACTGAGGCTGTCTACAAGAAGGGTCAGAGCCGTCTCTATTTCCTGAGGAGACTGAGGTCCTTTAACATCTGTCGGACGATGCTGAGGATGTTGTACGAGTCTATGGTGGCCAGTGCTATCATGTTTGCTGTTGTGTGCTGGGGCAGCAGGCTGAGGGTAGCAGACACCAACAGAATCAACAAACTCATTTGTAAGGCCAGTGATGTTGTGGGGATGGAACTGGACTCTCTCACGGTGGTGTCTGAAAAGAGGATGCTGTCTAAGTTGCATGCCATCTTGGGCAATGTCTCCCATCCACTACATAATGTACTGGGTGGGCACAGGAATACATTCAGCCAGAGACTCATTCCACCGAGATGCAGCACAGAGCGTCATTGGAAGTTATTCCTGACTGTGGCCATCAAACTTTACAACTCCTCCCTTGGAGGGTCAGACACCCTGAGCCAATAGGCTGGTCCTGGACTTATTTTATAATTTACTGGCATAATTTACTTATTACTATTTAACTATTTATGGTTCTATTACTATTTATTATTTATGGTGCAACTGTAATGAAAACCAATTTCCCCCGGGATCAGTAAAGTATGACTATGACTATGATCATGGCTGATATATTATCTCTCTCAACTGCATCCTCCTGCCTTCTCTCCATAACCTTTGACTCCCTTACTAATCAAACTCCATTTTAAGTATATCCAATGACTTGGCCTCCATAGCTGTCTGTGGTAATGAGTTCCACATATTCACCACCCTCTTGGTAAAGAAGTTCCTCCTCATCTCTGCTGTAAAGGGATGTCTCTGTATTCTGAGGCTGTGTCCTCTTGTTCTAGACTTTCCCACTACTGGGAACATCCTGTCAATGTCCACTCTATCTAGGCTTCTCAATATTTGATAGGTTTCAATGATATCCCCCCCTCATTCTTCTAAACTCCACAAGTATTGGCCAAGAGCTATTAAATGCTCCTTGTATGTTATCCAAGTTCCTAAACCATATTAGAAAGCAAAAGGAGAAGTTCATTTTTCTGTGGTAATGCAACATACAGCATTGTAAAGTGAATCTGAATTAGGTGTTCAGAATGTCTGAAAAACTATCTAAGAGCTGCTTAAGATCTGGGGATACTTTTGAAAGGGATGGACTTTGCATATGGAGTACCATTTTGGAAAGGATGAAATAACTATGGGAACTTGCTTCATCATCCATGATTACCAATTCAGATACCTCATAGAATATAGAACAGTAGCGCACAGAAATAGGCCCTTCAGACCATGATGTTGTGATGATCTTCTAACCTACTTCACAAGCTCTAACACTTTCCTCCTAATAATCCATAGCCCTCCATTTTACTCTTATCCATTTGTCTAAGAGTCTCTGAAGTGACCCTATTGTATCAATCTCTACCTTCACACCTGGCACTGCATTCCAGGAACCTACCACTCTCTTAATAAAAATGCTGCCTCTGACATCTCCCATAAACTTTCTTCTTCCACTCACCTTCACAGGATGTCCTTTGGTAATAGCCATTGCTGTCCTAGGATAAAGGCGCTGCCCGTCCACTTCTATACCCCTATCAAGTCACCGCTCATCCTCCTACATTCCAAAGGGAAAAGCCATAGCTTGTTCTACCTTTCCTGATAAGACATGTTCTCTAATCCAGGCAGCATTCTGGCATATCTCCTCTGCAGCCTCTCTAAAGTTTCCACATCCTTTCTACAGTGAGGCGACCAGTACTGAACACGACGTACCAAGTCCGGGTTTTATAGAGTTGCAACATTACCTCGTAGCTCTTGAACTGAATCCCCTGACTGACCAAGGCCAAAAAAAATATGACTTTCTATCAACTAGCATGGCAAATTTGAAGACTCTGTGTACTTGGGCCCCTCTGTTCCTCCACTGTTAAGAATCTGTCATTAACCTTGTTCAGTGAGACTTACCTTCTTAAGCTTTGTCTTTGTTGTGGTCAGCTCCATGTTGTAGTTGGAGGGAGTGTCTGCCTTCCAGTCAGCCTGTTGTAGGGGAAAGAGCAACTCACCAACAAACGTGTCTTTGAGGTTGTGGAACTCCTTGACGTAGGTGGCGAAACGGAGCTTGAAACATCTGATCTCCTCCATGGTGTATCCCGAGAACTGAAAGCTCTCTCGGAACTCGGGGTTCAGGCTTTTCCTGCGTACAGCAGTCTGCTGTGGCTCCATGACCTTGGGGAGGAGATGGACCCTTACATAGGAGTCACAGCCGGCACCAAACTTCTTGGGGAGGTTGTGGATACCAATGATGGACACTGTTAGAGTCAACTCATAGGAGGAGTAGTAGATGATGAAGTGCAGGAGAGGCTTTGGCTTTGACTTCATGGCCATGAGGCTGTCCGGCGCAGTTTGGGAATGACCCAATGTCGGACCCAAGGGCTTTACCATTGAGCTTCCCAATGCAGCAGGTTCTTTGAAGTCCAAGCTGGATCCTGATAAAGTGCAACGTCTCTCCAGGATTCTCCTGGTTTTGCTTGCCAGGCTGGTCTTCTGGATAATTGGGATGGAAGGCAAGGAAGGTCTTCCGCGAGGACCAATCTGGCACTGGCTGCCAAGTTCCAGCGGGCTGCCGGTCGTGCTCTGTGGGTAGTCCAGCACTGAGCCCTCTACCTCCTCGTACTGCTGCTTGACAGGCATGCTGGGGTTCCCAAGCAGCCCCGTACTGGAGTCTAGGACAATCCGCTCCAGAGCCTGGTCTTTTCCATTGGTGGGATCCCGACGTCTTCCTTTCCGCCAGCAGATTGCACAGCCAACAATCAGGCAGAAGCAGAGGAAAGCCAGACCAGCTCCAAAGAGAACCTGGAGGGGCACTAATCAAAAGACAGACATGATAATGTTAATGTAATACAAAACCTACCTAACCTTATGGACCTGATCAATAGGATTGCACTTGGCTTTGCATGCTCTAAAGTAGGGTTGCATTAGAGTCTGGTATGGAGGGGCCATTGCACAGGATTGGTAAAAGCTGCAGAAGGTTGAAAACTCAGCCAAGCCAGCTCCATGAAAAGCACCAGCCTCCCCAGCACTGAGGACATTGTCAGAAGGCAATGCCTCAAAAAAGTTTTCATCCATCATTAGGGGCCCCCATCACCCAGGACATGTTGTCTTCTCATCAGTGAGGAGGCTGAGGAGCCTGAAGACTCACTCTTTTAGGAACAGCTTCTTCCCCTCATCCATCATCTTACTGAACAGACAATGAATCTCTCCTATTCCAAGCTCACTCCTTCCGAACGCATTAATCTCCACTCACTCTGCACTAAGCCTCACCTACCATCAAACCCACAGATAACAACTGTCTGACACCTCCTCTTACTTGCCCCTAGAACAGGACTCCACTAAGGAGTGCCAGACCATTGTCTGCCACACCACCACTGACCTTATTAACACTGGGGATCTCCTATCCACTGCCACCAATCTCATAGTTCCCTCACCCTGCACCTCCCATTTCCACCTCCTACCCAAGCTCCACAAACCTACCTGTCCAGGTAGACCCATTGTTTCTGCTTGTTCCTGTTCCACTGAACTTATATCTGTATACCTTGACTCAGTTTATCCCCCCGGTTCAAACCCTTCCTATCTACATCCGTGACACATCACATGTTCTGGATCTTCTCAATGATTTCAAGTTCCCTGGCCCCAATCATCTTATTTTCACTATGGATATCCAGATCCCATACACTTCCATCCTTCACCAGGAAGGCCTCAAAGCACACCATTTCTTTCTGGACACCAGACCCAACCAGTCCCCCTCCACCACCACTTGGTTCCATCTGGTGGAACTTGTCCTCACTCTCAATAATTTCTTCTTCGGCCCCTCCCACTTCCTTCAAACAAAAGGTGTAGCCGAGGGCATTTGCATGGGTCCCAGCTATGCCTGCCTGTTTGTCGGCTACGTGGAACAGTCTGTGTTCTAAGACAACACTGGTGGCTGCCCCCACTTTTCCTACAATGGGGCTGCTTCCTACACCCGTGTGAAAATTGTCGAATTCATCCACTTAGCCTCCAACTTCTACCCTCCTTCAAATTTACCTGGTCCATTTCCAACACTTCTCTCTCCTTTGTCAATCTCTCTGTCTCTATCTCTAGAGACAGCTTATCTACTGATGTCCATTATATCCCCACTGACTGTCACAGCTACCGGGACTATAATCTCTTTCCACGCTGTTACTTGTAAAAATGCCATTCCTTTCTCTCAATTCCTCCGTCTCTGCCACATCTGCTCTCAAAATAAGGCTTTTCATTTCAGAACTAAGGAGATGTCCTCCTTCTTCAAAGAAAGGGGCTTCCCTTCCTCCACCATCAATGCTGCCCTCAACCGCATCTCTCCCATTTAGCACACGGCTGCCCTCACCCCATCCTCTGCAACCCCACCAGGGATAGAGTTCTTCTTGTCGTCAAATACCAGCTCACCGGCCTCCAGGTCCAGCACATAATTCTCTGTAGCTTCCAGATCTCCAACGGGATCCCACCAGCAAGCACATTTTCCCTTCCCCCCACATTCTACTTTCCACAGAGAACACTTCCTACATGACTCCCTTGTCCATTTGTCCCTCCCCACTGATCTCCCTCTTTGTACTTATCTTCGCAAGGGGAACAAGTGCTACACCTGCCCCTACACTTCCTTCCTCACTACCATTCAGGGCCACAAACAGTCCTTCCAGGTGAGGTGACACTTCTCCTGTGAGTCTATTGGGATTACCTACTATATCCGGTGCTCCCGATATCGGTGAGACCTAACATACAAACCCCATTTCCAGAGAAGTTGGGATATTTTCCCAAATGCAATAAAAACAAAAATCTGTGATATGTTAATTCACGTAAACCTTTATTTAACTGACAAAAGTACAAAGAAAAGATTTTCAATAGTTTTACTGACCAACTTAATTGTATTTTGTAAATATACACAAATTTAGAATTTGATGGCTGCAACACACTCAACAAAAGTTGGGACAGAGTTAAAATAAGATTGAAAAGTGCACAGAATATTCAAGTAACACTGGTTTGGAAGACTCCACATTAAGCAGGCTAACTGGTAGCAGGTGAGGTATCATGACTGGGTATAAAAGTAGCGTCCATCAAAGGCTCAGTCTTTCACATCTACAGTACATAATATTGTGAAAAGATTCAGAGAATTCAGAGACATCTCAGTGCATAAAGGGCAAGGTTGGAAACCACTGTTGAATGCGCGTGATCTTCGAGCCCTCAGGCGGCACTGCTTAAGAAACCGTCATGCTACTGTGACAATTATAGCCACCTGGGCTCGGGAGTACTTCAGAAAACCATTGTCACTCAACACAGTCCGTCGCTGCATCCAGAAATGCAACTTGAAACTGTATTACGCAAGGAGGAAGCCATACATCAACTCTATGCAGAAACGCCGGCGAGTTCTCTGGGCCCGGGCTCATCTCAGATGGACCAAAAGACTGTGGAACCGTGTGCTGTGGTCAGATGAGTCCACATTTCAGCTAGTTTTCGGAAAAAACGGGCGTCGAGTTCTCTGTGCCAAAGATGAAAACGACCATCCTGATTGTTATCAGTGAAAGGTGCAAAAGCCAGCATCTGTGATGGTATGGGGGTGCATCAGTGCCCACGGCATGGGTGAGTTGCATGTATGTGAAGGTACCATTGACTCCAAGGTGTATATTAGGATTTTAGAGAGACATATGTTGCCCTTAAGGCAACGTCTCTTCCCCAGACATCCATGCTTATTTCAGCAGGACCACATTCTGCACGGGCTACAACAGCGTGGTTTTGTAGACACAGAGTGCGTGTGCTTGACTGGCCTGCTGCCAGTCCAGATCTATCTCCTATTGAAAATGTATGGCGCATCATGAAGAGGAGAATCAGACAACGGAGACCATGAACTGCTGAGCAGCTGAAGTCTTATATCAAGCAAGAATGGACAAAATTTTCAATTGTATATCTACTACAATTAGTATCCTCAGTTCCAAAATGATTAAAAAGTGTTACTAAAAGGAAAGGTGATATAACACAATGGTAAACATGCCTCTGTCCCAACCTTTGCTGAGTGTGTTGCAGCCATCAAATTCTAAATTTGTGTATATTTACAAAATACAATTAAGTTGGTCGTAAAACTATTGAAAATCTTTTCTTTGTACTTTTGTCAGTTAAATAAAGGTTCACGTGAATTAACATATCACAGATTTTTGTTTTCATTGCATTTTGGAAAATATCCCAACTCTTCTGGAAATGAGGTTTGTAGATTGGGAGACCGCTTCACCAAGCACCTACGGTCCCCCCACTAGAAAAATTGTGATCTCCCAGGGGCCACCCATTTTGATTCCACTTCCCATTCCCATTCCAACATGTCAGTCCACGGCCTCCTCTGCTGTCGTGATGAGGACACACACAGGTTGGAGGAGCAACACCTTATACTCTGTCTGGGTAGCCTCCAACCTGATAGCATGAACGCCAATTTCTCAAACTTACGCTAATATCCCCCCCCACTTCCCTCTCTCCACTGCTATTTCCCTCTCTCACCTTACCTGCCCATCACCACCCTCTGGTGCTCCTCCCTGTTTTCTTTCTTCTATGATTTCTATCCTCCTATCAGGCTCTCCCTTCTCCTGCCCTGTATCTTTTTCACCAATCAACTTCCCAGCAATTTGCATCACCCCTCCACCAACTCCCAATTTCACCTATCACTTTGTGTTACTTCCTCCCCTTCCCCCAACTTCTTACTCTGACTCCTCATCTTCTTTCCTCCAGTCCTGATGAAGGGTCTCGGTGCAAAACATCAGCTGGACTCTATTCCCTAGATGCTTTACTTTACTTTATTGTCGCCAAACAATTGATACTAGAACGTACAATCATCACAGTGATATTTGATTCTGTGCTTCCCACTCCCTGGAGTACAAATCGATAGTAAGTAGTTAAAATTTAAATTATAAATCATAAATAGAAAATAGAAAAGGGAAAGTAAGGTAATGCAAAAAAAACCGAGAGGCAGGTCCGGATATTTGGAGGGTACGGCCCAGATCCGGGTCAGGATCTGTTCAGCAGTCTTCCCAAATCTGGCCGTATGTGTCTTCAAGCTCCTGAACCTTCTCCCGGAAAGAAGAGGGACGAAAAGTCTGTTGGCTGGGTGGGTCGTGTCCTTGATTATCCTGGCAGCACTGCTCCGACAGCATGCAGTGTAAAGTGAGTCCAAGGACGGAAGATTGGTTTGTGTGATGTGCTGGGCTGTGTTCATGATCTTCTGCAGCTTCTTCCAGTCTTGAACAGGACAACTTCCATACCAGGTTGTGATGCACTCCAGAAGAATGCTTTCTACGATGCATCTATAAAAATTAGTGAGGGTTTTAGGGGACAAGCCAAATTTCTTTAGCTTTCTCAGGAAGTAAAGGCGTGCTGCCTGGCCTGCTGAGTTCCTCCGGCATTTTGTGTGTGTTGCATAGCTTTTTCATATTGTAATTTATAGCTCTTTATATATGGCACTGTGCTGCTGCCACAAAACAACAAATTTCATGATATATGCCAGTGATATTTAATCTGATTCTGTTTCTAGGCTCCTGTGATACAAGCTCATGGTTTACAAACGTGAAAAGCAACTTGCAACTTCCCCATCATGTTCCTCTAGTACATTTTAGTATTTGAGTGAACTTTGCAGTACGATGGTAAATTTGACTCCAATCCTTACCAGAAGATGTCAGGGTAGAGAGGAGGGCAGTAACATGCACAAAATGCGCGTGGAATGCAGCAGGCCAGGCAGCATCTATAGGAAGAAGTACAGTCGATATTTCGGGCCGAGACCCTTTGTCAGGACTAACTGAAAGAAGAGATAGCAAGAGATTTGAAAGTGGGAGGGGGAGGGGGAGATCCGAAATGATAGGAGAAGACAGGAGGGGGAGGGATGGAGCCAAGAGCTGGACAGATGATTGGCAAAAGGGATACAAGGCTGGAGAAGGGAGAGGATCATGGGACGGGAGGCCTAGGGAGAAAGGGGGAGGGAGCACCACAGGAAGATGGAGAGCAGGCAAGGAGTTATTGTGAGAGGGACAGAGAGGGAGAGAGAAGAAAAAAAAAGAGGGGGGAAATAAATAAATAGAAAGAAAGATAGATAGATAGATAAGGGATGGGGTAAGAAAGGGAAGAGGGGCATTAATGGAAGTTAGAGAAATCAATGTTCATGCCATCAGGTTGGAGGCTACCCAGTCGGAATGTAAGGTGTTGTTCCTCCAACCTGAGTGTGGCTTCATCTTTACAGTAGAGGAGGCCATGGATTGACATATCAGAATGGAAATGGGATGTGGAATTAAAATGTGTGGCCACTGGGAGATCCTGCTTTCTCTGGCGGACAGAGCGTAGGTGTTCAGCAAAATGATCTCCCAGTCTGCGTTGGGTCTCACCAATATATAGAAGGCCACACCGGTAGCACCAGACGCAGTATATCACCCCAGCCGACTCACAGGTGAAGTGTCGCCTCACCTGGAAGGACTGTCTGGGGCCCTGAATGGTAGCGAGGGAGGAAGTGTAAGGGCATGTGTAGCACTTGTTCCGCTTAAATGCCGGGAGGGAGATCGGTGGGAAGGGATGGGGCAGTAATACCTTTACACTAACTGCTACGTTACTTTTCTGCCTAAAATACTTAAGGCAATGGAAGAACTGTTGATAAATAAGATTAGTATAGCTGAGTGGTTGATGTTTGGCCCGGACATTGTGGGCTGAAGGGTCTGTTTCTGTGCTATGTGACTCTTCGGATCTAACTATACAATACATTAAAAGACAAGAGAAAATCTGCAGATGCTGGAAATCCAAGCAACACACACAAAGTGCTGAAGGAACTCGGCAGGCCAGGTAGCATCTATGAAAAAGAGCACAGTTGAAATTTCGGGCCGAAACCCTTCATCAGGACTGGGGAAAAAAAAGAGATTAAAATGCATCAAAAGAATTTATTTAAATGCATCCCTTTGTGATTGAATTTCAGAGATTTATCTTCTTCACTATATTTATATATTATTACTGCAGAGATGTTTGTACAATGAAGCACAACTACTTTTATATGTAACACACACAAATGCTGAAGGAACTCAGCAGGTCAGGCAGCTTCCATGGAAATGATCAAACAGTTTTGGACTGAGACCCTTCATCCAGACTGGAAAGGAAGGGAGAAAATGCCAGAATGAAAAGGTATGGGAAGGGAAAGGAAGATAGCTAGAAGGTGATAGATGAAGCCAGGTGGGTAGGAAAG
Organism: Mobula hypostoma; assembly: GCF_963921235.1. Classification (NCBI taxonomy): domain Eukaryota; kingdom Metazoa; phylum Chordata; class Chondrichthyes; order Myliobatiformes; family Myliobatidae; genus Mobula; species Mobula hypostoma. The sequence goes on from NC_086114.1 coordinate 15,834,943, forward strand.
GTAAAGGGCTGGAGAGGAAGGAATCTGATAGGAGAGGACAGTGATCCATAGGAGAAAGGGAAGGAGGAGGGGCACTAGGGGGAGGTGATAAGCAGGTGAGAAGAGATAAGAGGCCAGATTGGGAATAGCAGAAGAGGAGATGCCGAGGGAATTTTTTTAACTGGAGGTAGAAATTGATATTCATGCCATCAGGTTGGAGGCTACCCAAACAGAATATAAGGTGTTGCTCCTCCACCCTGAGGTTGGCCTCATTGTAGCATAAGAGGAGCTGTGGACTGACATGTCGGACAGGAATGGGAATGGGAATGGGAATTAAAATATTTGGCTACCTAAAAGTTTTGCTTTTCGCGATGGAACGAAGGTGCTTGATGAAGCATCCCCTAATTTGCCACAGGTCTCACCAATGTAGAATAGGCCATATAGGGAGCAACCTCCTCCCACCCCCCCAGATGATATCAGCAGATTTGCAGGTGAAGTGGTGCCTCACCTGGAAGGACTATTTGGGGACCTGAATGGAGGTGAATGGACAGCAACATTTTGGCCACTTGCAAGGATGTTCCGGGAAGATGACGAATGGACAAGGAAATCACAGAGGGAGCGATCTTTGTGGAAAGTAGACAGTGGGGTGGGGGGAGTGAGGTAAAGATGCTTTTGGTGGTAGGATCCCTTTGGAGATGGCGGACTTTGCGGAGAAAAACGTACTGGATTCGGAGGCTGATGGGGTGGTAGGTAAGGACAAGAGGAACTCTATCACTGTTAAGACGGCAGAAAGATGGGGTGAACGTGGATGTTCAGGAAATGTTTGTGTCATGGGAGGAGGTGTGGGTGAGGATAGCATTAATGGTTTTTGCATATACTATCTCAGCAAGCAGATAAAGAAGGAATGAGAAAGCAAGACCTCAGAGATTCAAGGTTCGCTCATGAACTGACATTCCCCATAGACCACAGATAAGATTGTGTCATAAGGCAAAGCAATGGCTGATGTGACTAGTATGTCACCACAAACTCCAGAAAATTTCTACAGATGTACTGTGGAAAGCCTTTTAACTGGTTGCATCAAAGTCTGGCATGAAGGCTCCAAATAAAGCTGGAAGAAAGCTGCAGAGTCTTGTAAATTTAGCCATCTCCATCATGGGTACTCACCTCCCGACCATAGAGGACATCTTCAAAAAGCAGTGCCTACCATCCAGGATATCTTCTCTTCTCATTCCTACCATTGGGGGTGGGGGTGGTACAGGAAAATGACGACACAACTTGATGTTTAATGTCACCAAAACCAAGGAGATGATCGTCGATTTCAGACGGTCTCAGCCTGAGCACACACCCCTCAGCATCAGCGGCTCCACAGTGGAAAGAGTGGAAAACATCAAGTTCCTTGGGGTGCAGATCTCAGACAATTTCACCTGGTCCAGGAACACCACTGGGATTGTGAAACGGGCCCAGCAGAGATTGCACTTTCTGAGGAAGCTTAAACAAGCATCACTCCCCACTAACATCTTAACTATATTCTACAGAGGCGTGGTTGAGAGTGTGCTGACCTTTTGCATCACAACCTGGTAATCCAGCTGCAGTGCTGTTGACAAAAAAGCCTTGCAGAGGGTGGTTAGGGGAGCAGAGAAGGTTATTGGGGTCTCCCTACCTTCTGTCCAAGACCTCTTTCAGAGTCGATGCCTCCAGAAGATACGGTACATCATTAAAGACCCCTCACACCCTCTCCATGAACTGTTTGTTCTTCTGTCATCAGGCAAACGTTACAGGAGCATCAAAACTATAACCACAAGGCTACTAAACAGCTTCCTCCCACAGGCAGTCAGACTGCTAAATAGCTGCTCCACCTGACTCTGCTTTGGACACTTTTAACTTGCACTGGACACTTATAACTTGATTTTAACCAACATGTGGCTGTTGTGTTTTACTATCTATTGTTATGTTTATAATTTAGTGTTTCATTGTTATGTTATGATTGCACTGCTCCTAGGAAACACTGTCTCATTCTGCCCTGCAGAGCTGATGTACGGTTAGAATGACAATAAAGTTTTTTGAATCTTTGAATCTTTGAATCTTCTTCCCCTCTGTCATCAGGTTTCTGAACCGCCTATGAACCCAGCAGCTCTACTTCTCAATTTTTCTTCCTTTTTGCACTATATTTTTGTATTATTCTTGATGTAACTTATAGTAATTCTTTATGTATTGTACTGTACTGCTGAAAACAACAAATTTTATGACCTATGTCAGTGATAATAAATCCGATTCTAATTCTGAGATGGGAGGTGCTGTAAGATCAAAAGGAAATCCTTCACAGACTCTCTCAATTGGCCCAGCAATTAGGGAGGATCTGCCTCCTGGGTATTCCACTTAGTAATACCTCATCCAGACAGTTCCTGCAGCCTACTGGCAGGGGCACATTGCACAGAAAACAGCATGATCGACATTCACTGTGCAACAGTAGCAATTCCTATTCAGCGGTTTCGAGCCCAAAGGTTTACAAGGATATTGGTAGGATTCGAGGGGCCTGGTTGCAGGAAGAAGTTAGACAGGCTAGGACTTTATTCCTTGGAATGCAAAGAATGAGGGGTGACTGTATAAAATCTTGAAGGCATAGAAAGGGTGAATTTCAGGTTGTATGTTGTATACAGTCTCCGATATTAAATGGAACTATTGATATTGAACTATTGTAGGAGATAATACAGATATTAGTGGGAGCAGATATCAAAGAAATCAAAGGAAATTAGTAGTAATGTGATGTTAATATACGAAAACAGTGTCAACTTAGACCATTAGTGGTGACCTTCTTGAACAATAAATCGATCACAAGGAGGAGAAGATCTTCCTTCCATTTAAAATTCTCTAATGTCTAGTCATTTTTCCCTTTCCCCTTCCTTCTTCTTCCATTCCTCACTCTGGCTCCCCTCTTACCTCTTCTCTTCTCTTCACCTGCCCATATCCTCTCTCTGGTGCTCCCCTCTTTACCTTTCTCCTATGCTCAAATCCTTTCCTATCAAATTCGTTCTTCTTCAGCTATTTACCTTTTCCACCTATCTGCTCTCATCTCCTTACTTCAACCCCCCTCTTCCACCAGCATCACCTATCACCTTCTATCTTGTACTCCAAACCAATCTCCCCCCCGCCACCACCACCTTACTTTGGCTTCTTCCTCCTTCCTTTTCAGTCCCGATGAAGGTTCTTGGCCTGAAATGTTGGCTCTTTATTCCTTTCCATAGATGCTGCTAACCTGATCTGCTGAGTTCCTCCAGCATTTTGTGTGTGTTGCCTTAGATTTCCAGTGTCAGCTGAATCTCTTGAGTGAATGATCTATCACCTCTATTTCTCATGAGATTACGAAGATAAGGAAGCATTTCAAAAGAAGGCCAAGAATTTTACAGTGGTCATACATTGTTTAATTGGGAGCCACCGTAGGTCACCAAGTGAAAGGGTGATGAGTGAATTGGATGGAGGAAATTGGGAGACAGGAGACCTGGAATTGGGGATGCTTCATGTCTGAAGTATAAACATGGGATGCTGGTGGGAGTGGGATGGGATCGTCAGATTGAGTGTTTAACACAGGTTGAAGAGAAAGGTGGATGAGGGAAAGATACAGAGGAATGAACATGAATATAAATAGTACATAAACAGCACAGGCCCTTTGGCCCATCATGTCTGTGCTGATCAGAATGCCAAACTAACTAAACCCATTTGCCTATATGTGCTCTGTAACTTTCTATTCCCTGTCAATTCATGTGACAATTGGTAATTAGTTTATTATTGTTGTATGTAACGAGCCAACATTTCTACTCACAGCACCAGCAACCTGTGTTCAGTACTAAGAACATGAGACAATAGGAGCAGAATTAGGCCTTTCATCCCATTGCGTCTACTCCGCCATTCAAAGATGGCTGATTTAACTCCATTCCCTTGCCTTTCCCCCATAACCTTTGATGCCTTACTAATCAAGAACCTATCAACCTTAGCTTTAATTATACCCAATGACTTAGCCTCCACAGCCATGTATGGTCAGGAATTCCACAGTTTCACCTCCTTCTGGCCAAAGAAATTCCTCCTCCTCTCCGTTCTAAAGAGACCTCCTTCTATTCTGAGGCTGTGCCCTCTGGTCCTAGACCCACCCCCCCCCCACTATGGGAAGCATCTTCTCACTCAATTTAGGTTTTTTCTATATTTCATAGATTTCAATGAGATCCCCCCCTCATTCTTTTAAACTTCAGTGAGTGCTGATTTGAATTCCATCCATTTCAGTGCAACAGTACATCAAGGTAGTAGATGGTAAACACAAAAACATAATTCAGAATATAGTGTTATAATTACAGAGAAAGTGCAGGCAGTGCAGACGATAAGGAGCAAGACCATGATGAGGTAGACTGTGAGATCAAGAATCCATTTTATCAAACAGAAGGTTTATTCAATTGTGTTTAAAACTGCCTCATAAACACTGTATGGAACAACTTTGTCTATGCAATGTGGAGCTCACAGTAAGTATTCAAGAAACAGAGCTTCCAAATAGATTTCATCAAACCAATTGCCAGGAAGGACAGTAAGTTCTTAAAATGATCAGATATCCGGTTTCCTACCTGCTGCGTTGATTTGTGTAGAAGTTTCCATACAGTTAAGGGTTTAAACTTCCCAAGTGACAAAGTTCATGTTGCAGTAAACACTCTTGCTGAGACAGAAGAAAGTCTGAGAGAAAGGCAAGCAGCTTTAGCTAAGCTCCCACACTAGCTGGCCTCTTATGTCAGCCATTCCCCTGTGAAAATGCTCAGATGTCATTCCTTATCGCTCATATCAGCACAGGCAATGGAAATATATCCACAGACTCTCCGAGGTGGGGGTGGGGCAAGGAACTGGCAAAATAATATTGTTTAAAATGTAAAACTAGACTAACATTAACTTGCTTGATTGTTTGCTCGCTGTCTCTGACTGAGGCCATTCACGTGAACTTTTGTACTAGAAACAAAAACCTACTGAGTGTCTAAAAGAGCTATAACTTTCCTTTGAACCACATCGATAAATATAGCAATATTTATCATTATGTAATTGCATTCAAGAGAGAGTGTTAATATTTACAGATCAGATCTAAGGCAAGCTAATTTCACATGTTTGCACATGTTAACTTCTTTGATGCTTCAATTGCAAAAAGGTTACCGCTTAGTTGTATGAAGCAGGAACAGTAGATCACAGATATCCCTGAGCTTGCTCTGGCATTCTCCAAGTACACCATCATCCTGTTGGGATGAACCTGGATTTTGATGGACTCTAGATCATGGTCTCTTGGGGGCTGCTATTGCTTGCATAGTGGATGGTGGATGGGGGTGGGGGGCTGATGCTTTCTGCTAGAACAAGTTGGGGGAGGGTTCAGATCAAGCATCAGAATGGAGAAGAAGTGTGATCTAAGTGACCTTGACCATGGAATGATTGTTGGTGCCAGATGGGGTGGTTTGAGTATTTCGGGAACTGCTGATCTCCTGGCACTTCCATGCACAACATTTTCTAGAGTTTATAGAGAATGGTACAAAAAATTCCCCCCCCCCAAAAAAAACCACAGTGAGCAGCAGTTCTGTGGTTGGAAATGCCTTGTTAATGGGAGAGGTTAGAGGAGAGTGGCCAGAATGGTTCAAATTGACAGGAGAGCGGCAGAAACTCAAATACCACTCTTTTCAACAGTGGTGTGCAGAAGAGCATCTCTGAACGCAGAACACGTTGAACCTTGAAGTCGATGGGCTACAGCAGCAGAAGACCCTGAACATACACTCAGTGGCCTTTTCTTAGACGCAGGGGGTACCTAATAAAGTGGCCACTGAGTATACGTGAAAAAATAAATGTTGTGCAAAAAGAGAGAAAAAAGTGAAGTTGTGTTCATGGATTCTTGGATCCTTCAGAAACCTGAGAGCAGAGGAGAAGAAGCTGTTCCTAAAATGTTGAGTGTGTATCTTCAGGGTCCTGTTCTTCCTCCCTGATGGCAGCAAGATGAAGAGGGCAAGTCCTGGGTGGTGAGGTCCTTAATAATGGATGTTGCCTTTTTGGGGTGTTGCCTTTTGAAGAGATCACACATCTTATCTCTTTCAATTCTGGTTGTCCTGTTACAGGAAGGAAGTGAGGTTTTGGAAAGAGTGCAGAAGAGATTTACCATGATGAAACCTGGATTAGAAGGCATGGGCTCGTCACAACTTTGCCGGCCGAAGGGCCTGTAGGTTTTCTATGGGCTATAAGGAGAGGTTGGACAAACTCTGGTTGTTGTCTCTGCAGAGTCAGTGGCTGAGGAAGACAGGAAAGAAGTTCATAAAATTATGAGGGGCATATATAGGTCAGACCAACAGAATCTTCCTCCAAAGGGAAAAATGTCAAACACTAGAGGACATGCATTTAAAGTGAGAGGGTAAGTTTTTTTAAAATTATAGTGTGGGAGGTGCCTGGAATGGGATGCCAGTGGTAGTGGTGGAAGCAGATAAGATAGTGGTGTTTAAAAGACTGTTAGATCCATGAAAATGCAGGGAGTGGAGGAATATGGATGATGTGCAGGCACGAGAAATAGAGTTTAATTTGCCATTGTGTTTGGACAGACATCATGGGCCAAAGGGCTTGTTCTTGTGCTATGTTGTTCTAAGTTCGATGTATTTCAACAGCAAGATTTAGAGCAATGAGATTACTTCACAATATTTTAAATTCAGTCTCCCTTTACTGGAGAGTCCTTCATTCGAGGTGAATCTACACATCAAATGAATCTGCAGTGAATCTAAACTAAACTAAACCTAGACACTTCAACAAGTACATGGATAAGAAACGTTTAGAGGAATTTAGACCAAATGCTAGGCAAATTGGGCTAGTTTCAATTTTGGTCAACGAAGACCTGTATCTGTGCTGTATGAGACTATGAATATTAAAAAAATTAAAATTAATTTTACTGATTTATCACTTCAATACCATTTTGCTAACAATAACAGGGCTTGATATTCTGAATTAGGATTCTTTTGATATGTAATCCATGCATCAAGAAATTTAACCATCAATTCCCGCTACTGATTGTAAGGATTTTGTATATTCTCTCTGTGACCACGTGTGTTTCTTCCTGTTGCTCCAGTTTCTACCCACAGTCCAAACATGTACAGGTTGGAAGGTTAATTCGTCATTGCAAATTGTCCCGTGATTAGGCTAGGATTAAATCGGGGGTTGCTGGGTGGCGTGGATCAAAGGGCCAGAAGGGCATATTCTGCGTTCTAACTCAGTAAGTAAATAAAAATCTGCTTATGTCTCCCTAATTCTTTGCCCATTCACGCAAGCACCAAAAAAAAAAGCAAAACATTGAATATAAAACATCAAACCACAGTCATTTTAGTTCAGTTCAGTTCAATTGAATGCTGTGTCGTTCGTTGACTGCAGGCACAGCAACTGCGAGATAAGTTTTTAATGTGTCCCAGGTACTGCATATGCTGGAAATCTAGATTAATACACACAATGTGCTGGAGGTGCTCGGCACATCAGGCAGCATCTATGAAGGGCTGTTGAAGGGTCTTGGCCCGAAATGTTGACTGTTTATTCTCATCCATAGATGCTGCCTGATTTGCTGAGCTCCTCCAGTACTTTGTGTGTATTGCCCCAGCACGGGATACAATGGGCTGAATGTCTCTCATTCAGTGCACTTCAATGGGCTCCATGACCAAGCATGCTGTTCTAACTGCATGCAGACTGCAATTGAAAACTTAGTGGCGATCAGTTACCTGTGTAGCAGAGCGTCTGGTTTATTCCCATGCAATTAGAAACAAGATAGCCTGCGTTTTGAGGCTGTGGATAAGGTTTTATTGCATAATGAGTGGATCGCTTCTCACTCCATTGTATCTCTGATGCCTTGTGAAATATTAACTTGTGTTTTTCATAACTGCATCACTCACTTCCTGAAAGCAAATATATAACCATTTCCCTTTGAGCTGTAATGACAGGGGAAGACTATTTTTATACCAGAAAATAATGAATGAGGTTGAACTCAGTGGAATGATACACTTCAAGTGAGGAAAGACAGCTAGGTGTGTTATTATCACATCAATAAAATTCTATAAGCTGCTCTAAAAGGATCAGTTTAGAAGGAACAAGCCTTTAATTGGGTCCAATGAATTACTAATTACTAAACATAAATTGGATATGGATATCATCCTGAAGATGAAGAATTGCATCATAAATTGTCAGAGCAATATAAGACCATAAGACCGTAAGACTTAGGAGCAGGTTTCGGTCATTCGGCCCACTGATTCTGATCCACAAGCACCTAGTGATGTTCCTCAATGGAACCCACATCCACTTCTTCACCCACTTCCCACACCATCCAGCTTAAAGCCTTATCTATAGCCCCAATTATTCAATTTGACATTGGCCCTAGACTGACTGAAGTTTGTCCCAGTGGAACAGCTCCCTCCAAGGAGAAGCCCAGCAACATCCTAGATGAAGAATTTTGGCCCAAAATGCTGACTGTCTATTTCCTTATATTTCTAATATAAGGAGGACAGTTACATCAACATACAAGTTGTAAGATACAGCCAGGTATTGGTATTTGTTTATTACTGTCATATGTAAAGCATCTGTTATATACTGTTCATACAGATCAAATCATTGCGGTGCATTGAGCTAGAATAATGCTGAAGAAAGTACTGAGCAGGTAAACAAAAAAGTGCAAGATCATAATGAGGTGGAGTGTGAAATCAAGGGTACAAGACGTCCATCAAGTGTTGGATATTTGAGGCCCTCCACTGATTGGGGACAACCATGAATATTGCGTCCTTGCTGTCTACATGACACGCAAAATGGTGCACAAGCCAGGGCAGTATGATACTGAGAGCAAGCTGGTGCCCATACAGCAGGCTCTCCCACTCCATGAAACTGATGAATTTAAAGGAAGAGCAGAGGCTGATACAGTTTGATACCAGTTGCAGAAGTTGACAATTGGTGTTGAACTCAGAGTTGGACTGCTTTAGGGACTCCAGCTCTGGACTTTTCCTCAGGGTTTACTCCCGAAGCCTACCCCATGAGTGTGTATAGCTCCGAGGCAGCCGAGGTTTGAGATCAGAGCTTTCCTTCTCTGAGATGACCTGCCAACCACAGCTAATGAGCCCCATCTGCAAAAGCAACTGATTTTAAGGTGCCGATAACCCACCTTTGTCCCTACTCCTGTCAGTAAAAATGGCTCCACTGGACTTAGTGGCTAAGCCACATGTGAAGGCCAGGGTCTAGACTTGGTTGTCAGAAGCTATTTGAGACACATGCCATTGGGAGCATTTAATAGGTAGTGGTGGGGATATCCCCATGATCCCACAGAAATAACAAACTTAACAAACAAACGCCTGATAAGTGGGATAAAAGCTGTCATTGAGTTTGGTGGAGTGTGCTTTCAGGCTTTTCTTTCTTCTGCCTGATGCGGGAGGGCAGAAGAGAGAATGTCCAGGCTGATGGAACCTTTGATTAGACTGGTTGCTTTACTGAGGTATAGACAGAGAAGATAGAAGGGAGGCTGGTTTCTGTGACGTGCAGAGCTGTGTCCACAACTCTGCAGTTTCTGGCGTTCACGTGCGGAGCAGTTTCCACACCAAGCCATTATACATCCAGTCAGAATGCTTCTATGGTGCCTCAGACAAAATTGGTCAGAGTCAATGGGGACATGCCGAATTTTTTTAGCCTGCTGAGGAAGTAGAAGTGTTGACGAGTTTTCTTGGTTGTGATATCAATGTGATTGGACAAAGAGAGGCTATTGTTGATGCTCTCCCAAAGGAACCTTGAAACTCTCTATTCTTTCAACCACAGCATTTATGATGTAAACAGGAGCATGTGCAACACCCCCTCATTGAATTCAATGACCAGCTCTTCTGTTTTGTTGACATTGAGGGAAAGGTTGTTGTCATGACACCCTCTCTCTAAGCTCTCTGTCTCCTTCCTGTACTCTGACTCATTGTTATTTGAGATGCAGCCCGCTACAGTGGTATCACCTGCAAACTTGTAGATGGAGTTAGAGCAGAATCTGGTCATACAGTCATGAGCGTACAGAGAGTAGAGCAGGGGGTTGTGGGCATGACGTTGTGGATAATTGTACAGCCACTGTACAATCAGGTACAGTGAGACAGAGATCAACATCGTGAAAGCATATCGGGAGGATTCTTGGACTTCGGAAGGAATTAGATTTATGAGGTTCTATATTGGATTTGGATTATCAGAACAGCAACAACAACTAATCTGTAATGTAAATGCAATGTAAAAGACTTGCATTTCTGTAGCACCTTCCATGTCACTCTCAAGTTATCCAAAATCGTTTGAAGCCAATTAACTTCTGAAATGTGGCCATTCTTACAAGGGAAGGAACACAACAGTTAACTTGTCCACCATGCTCCAACAGACAACAACGAGATAAGAACTAGATGGCCAGTTGTAGGCGTGTTTACCCACATGGGACATCCAGATGAACACCCCTGCTTTTCTGGGACTTTAATGCCGTAGGTTCCTTAACTTCCTGAGAGAGAAGAGGGGGGCAACAGCTTAAAACCTTATCCAATAGATAGCACTTACAGAGGTGCATTGTTCCCATAATCCTGCATTGGTGTATCATGCTACAGTACCAGCGACCCAGGTTCAATTCCCGCCACTGTCTGTAAGGAGCTTTTACATTCTCCCTGTGACCATGTGGGTTTCTTCTGGTTTCCTCCAACATCCCAAAAACGTACGGGTTGACAGCTAAGTGGTCACATGGGTTTAATTGGAGACCTTGAGCTTGTTAGAAGACCCCGTTACCATGCTGTGTTCAAGGACATCTTTACTCTTACTGCTGCAGTTGGAGTTCACACCCGCTTCAAAAGAATGACGATCATATCAGTGCCCACGAAGTGCAGAGTGAGTTGCCTCAATGACTGTCGCTAAGTGGCACTCACATCTATTGTGATGAGGTGCTTTGAGAGTTTGGTCATGGGTAGAATCAACTCCTGCCTAAGCAAGGACCCAGACCTACTGCAGTTTGCCTACCACCACAACAGGTCTACAGTGGATGCAATCTCATTTATTCTCCATTCCACCTTGGCTCATCTGGACAATAATACTACTTTCATCAGGCTGCTGTTTATTGACTACAGCTTAGCATTCGACATAATTATACCCTCAGTTCTAATCAAGAAGATCCAAATCCTGGGCCTCTGTACCTCCCTCTGCAAATGGATCCTTGACTTCTTCACCAGAAGGCCACAGATGGTACAGATCAGAAACAACATGTCCTCCTTGCTGATGATCAACACTGGCACACCACAAGAATGTATGCTTAGCCCACCACTCCACTCTCTCTAAACCCACAACTCTGTGGCTAGATACAGCTCAAACACTATCTATAAATTTGCTGATGACACAACTATTGTTGGCAGAATTTCAGATGGTGACGAGGACACGTACAAGAGCAAGACAGGTCAGCTGGTTGAGTGGTGATGAAGCAACAACCTTTCACTCAGCGTCAGTAAGACCAAGGAATTGACCGTGGGCCTCAGGAAGGGTAAGTTGAGTGATAAAACAAACACCAGTCCTCACAGAGGGATCAGAATGTGTAAAGGGATAGCAGTTCTAAGTTCCTGGGTGTCAACTTATCTGAGGACCTATCTTGGGCCAAACATATTGATGCAATTACAAAGGAGGCATGCCAGTGGCTATATTTTATTCAGAGTTTTGAGGAAAATTGGTATGTCATCAAAGACACTCACAAATTTCTACAGCTGTACCGTGGAGAGCATTCTAACTGGTTGCATCACTGTCTGGAATGGAAAGGCAACTGCACAGGGTTGGAAAAAGCTGCAGAAATTTGTAAACTCTGGGCATTCGCCTCCCCAGCATCCAGGGCACCTTCAAAAGGCGATGCCCCAAAAAGGTGGCATCCATCATTTAGGACCCCCACCATCCAGGACCGGTTTGGTCGCCGGCCGCTCGGCCTTGGTTTTCGGTCGGGTGCCGGATGCTTGGAGAGATTCGGTGGGGGGGGGGCGGGCACCCGGAGCTTGGCCAGGGGCCATGGGCGAGTGGTTGGCGACTTGTCCGGCTCCCCCACCGGACTTGGTCTGGCGAGGAGGGTGTGAGGACACCCAACACTATTAAAAAAGAAACAAACCTGACAAAGGGCGGACAAGCTCCTTGTGAGCCAACGGCCATCTTCTGTGGAAGAGATTAAAGCCTCACCACGTATCTACGAATCGTATGCTACGCACCTAGTTAGAAGAGATATGATGAACTTGGGCGCTGCACTGTGTGCCTGGACCTGCCCAAGGCCGCCGCCTAAGGAAGGGCCGAGCTCGAAGAAGCGGCTGCGGCTGGAGGCCGACATGGCCTAGGGCCCGAGTTTGGCGGGGGCGGCGGCGGGCAGTGCCAAGGCAGCCAGTGAGAACAAACTGGAGGAGAGGCTGTACTCGATGCTGTCGCAAGGTCGAAGAAGATGGAGGTGCATAGCCGCCAATCCCGGATTCGGGACGGCACCCACTGACTGACTGACTGACATCCATTACGGGCCCTCTTCTCAGTGATACCATCAAGGAAGAGGTACAAGAGCCTGAAGACCCACAGGCAACATTTCAGGAACAGCTTTTTCCCCTCTGCCATCAGATTTCTGAATGGACAAAGAACCCAAGAACACTGCTTCAGTATTTTCCCTCTCTTTTGCACTGCTTATTTAATTTAATTTTTATATCTAGGTACTTACTGTAATTTATACTTTTTATTATTATATATTACAATGTACTGTTGCCACAAAACAACAAAGTTCATGATACATGCCAGTGATATTAAACCTGATTTTGATCCTAATTCTTTATCTCTAAATAAATAAATGAATCTCTGGGATATTTTTATATAAGTTTCTCTGGGCTATAGACGTTGGTCAGGTCATAAGGAAGGAATCCCTTACATTTCTCTCCTGCCATGGGATTCTTTGCATCAACTTGAGGCCCTATTTCAATAAGTATAGAATAAAAGAGAGAACAGCATGTAAACAAGACCCTTCAGCCCATTGAGTTTGTGCGGACCATCAACTGTTCAGTCACTCAAAAGCTATACTATCTAATGCCATATTTTCTCCCCACATTCCCATCAACTCCCCCCAACCCCAGATTATACCACTTAAATATTCACTAGGAGCAAGTTATAGCAGCCAATTAACCAACAAACCAATGTGTTTGGAATGTGGGAGAGAATGGAACAACTAAAAGAAAGCATGTGGTCACAGGGAAACCCTGCAAACTCCACTCAGTCAGCAGAGGTCAGGATGGGTCTCACATCTCTGAGGATGTGCAGCCGCTGCTCTACTCACTACCACCTCTATCTGTGCAGCATTCCCTCAACACTGCACTAGATTATGGAGGTAATTTGTGTTGCAAGAGTTGAACCAACAGTTGTATGAACTGGAGATAAGCATGACGTCCACTAGTAACCAACACTTATCCATCAAACTCTGGGGTCTCAACGTTTCAGGTCGAGAACCTACACCAGGACGAGAAGTCCTATGGAGCATCTCTGTCTGAAACAATGATCTACAACAGAAGCTGTTTGCCTTACTGAGATCCTGCAGCAGATGGTTATTTTGCTCTGGATTCAAGCATCGGCAGCTCTTGTGTCCACTAAGCACCTCATGTAACCCATATGTGTGTGTCTGTATATACATTTATATATGCATATATGCATGCACATTCAATAAAGATATTATTAGAGTGCATTATCGAGCCAATGCACATGGCCATTGACTATATATGTGTATATAGAGGATTCTGGTCAATTGGGCCATCGGTTAATTGGGGCAACTCATAAAGGACAAAAACTAATCGAGAAAATCGCTGGGATTCCCTTTGTTTGGGAGACTAAGACACTTAATTGGGGCAGGAGACTGTTGCTGAATAGTTTATAACTGGCATCCAACATATGTACTTGTATGGCCATTAGACACTACACCATACCTAGAGCGAACAGTTTTTAAGTGGCATCATTTGCATGTGCTTATGTTCAAAAAGCAGTGATATTTGGCACTGATAGCTGGTGAGAGATAAGCAGTAATTTCTGAATTTCATTTAAATACACAATTTGTTACTCAGTGGAATGGTAATTTGACTTTTTTATATATTTTCAACTATTTCCATGATACTTCAGCGAATTGGAGCAGTGCTACTGGTCCCGATTAACTGGAATCCACTATATATGTATGTATGTGTGTGTGTGTGTGTGTGTGTGTGTGTGTGTGTGCATGTTTGTGTGTAAAATATATGTAATCTATATACATATCTTTCTTCACTACCCTTAAAAGATTTCCAATACAACTTGTAGATTGAACTCATAGTTTCCTAACAGATGACCGACAATGGCATGATTATTTCCTTCCCAGAAAATAAAGCAATTTGTTTTACTCAAGGAAGATTAAACCTCAGTCTCTTAAGTTATGCGAGTTTCTGATAGCTATTTATCAACATCGATTGGCTGTGTTCCAAGTTAGACATCTCATTTGCAGAAATAAATGCATTAAACAATAATTATACCAGCATCCATTAAATGCATTTCCTATGAAACTAGATTTTTTTAAAAATTAATTTTAGTGGGAGCAGACTATTGCTGGCAAGGCCAGCTAGCATCTATTCCTTTCCCCTGTGTTTTTTTTAGAACATAGTGGTCTCAGGGAGAACTTTCTTTACACAGTACTGCTGGGGAGGGAGCTCTAGAACACAGGTACAAGATATTTGCAGGTTAGGAGTGTGTGAAGCTTGGAGTGGAACTTACTGTTGGAGATGATCACATGCATCCAATGTGCTTGTTCAAGATGGTAGAGTTGGGTACTGCTGTTAAAGTTGCACAGATGAGCACTTTGTGGATGGCACAAACTTTGTGTGCTGGTGGGGAAGGGAGTGACTATTTTAGGGTGGTTAATTGGGTTGATAAAGGGGGCCTGCTTTGTCCTGGATGCTGTTGCACCTGCACCCTCCAAGGCAAGTGGAGAGTATTCCAATGAGCTGCTGAACTGTGCCTTGTAGATCGTGGAGAGGTTTCTGGATGTCAGGGCATGGCACTCAACATCAATTGGGCTCTTGGAGCTATTATTCTTATGTGGCTGGTCGCACTGAAATTCTGGGCTTGTACCCTGTCCTGAGTATCTCCTGAAATGATGCCCCGAATTTGGGGTGACTGGTCTTCAACAACTATGATGTAAACTGTGGGGTGTTTTCCCTTGGATACCCATTGACATAAACCAGAATTGATTAGAGAGTTTAAGGTAAAAGAACTCATATGGGCTAGAGATCATAATATGATCAAATTCACCCTGAAACTTGAGACGGTGAAGCTAAAGTCAGATGCATCAGTGATATAGAGGAGTAAAGGAAATTACAGAGGCATGAAAGAGGAGTAGGCCAGAACCGAATGGAAAAGAACACTGGCAGGGATGACGGCAGAGCAGAATCAGCTGGAATTTCTAGAAGCAATTCAGAAGGCACAGTATATATACATCCAAAGAGGAAGAAGTGTTCTGAAGGCAAGATGGCAGAACAAGACAAGTCAAAGACAATATAAAAGTCAAAGAGAGAGCATATAATAGAGCAAAAACTAGGGGGAAGTTAGGGGATTAGGAAGCTTTCAAGTACCAAATGAAAGGCAACTAATACGTTATTGAGAAGGTATAGATAGAATACAAATGTAAGCTAGCCAATAATATTAAAGAGGTGGGGTTTCAGTAACATCATCGTTCAGAATGGCAGCTTAAATCAACAGCTCCTCCGGAAAAACACATACTTCGCCCCGTTAATCCATCAAGTATTAGATCTTTCGAAAATATCTGAATTGATAAGGGGGGCAAGAATGGAGATAAAAAAAAGCACCACTGTGGAGCCTATGGAAGAGAGAGAGGTGCAGCGCGCGGCTCTCCTACACGCGCGCGTGGCGGCAAAGCTGACGCTGGGCCTCGTGCAGGCGAAGCGGCAAATATGATAAGGATTCTGGACGAGATAAGGGAAGTCCAAAAAGATAGAAAGCAGCAACTCAATGATATAAAGTCAGAGCACGCCAACGTCAATCAGAAAATAGCGGTGGCAGAGGCTCGAATTGAGAAGATGGAAGATCACATGCAAAACGTGGAACAGATACTAAGTAAGACGATTAAAATATTAAATCAACAGGAAAGTAAATTGCTTGACCAGGAGGGAAGACCGCGACGGAAAAATATCAGGATTTATCATGTTCCCCAAGGAGCGGAGGGATTGTCGATGATGGACTTTGTAGATAAGCTGCTGCGGGAATCGCTGGAGATTCCCCAGTCTATGGAGATTGAAATTTAAAGGGCACATCGTTCGTTCGTCCAGTGGCCTCCCAGAGACAGACAAAGTAAACCGCACTCCATTGTACTTAAATTCCTTTGATTCAGGGGCAAGGCGGAGATTCTATGAAGGGCTTGGGGTAAGAAGAGGGTTCTTTGGAATGGGTAGTTAATATACTTCGATCATGATTACCCCCCAGCGGTCCTACAGAAATGGAAGGAATATTCCGAAACGAAACGAATATTAAAGCAAGAAAAGATTAAATTCCAGACCCCGCACCCTGCTAAACTGAAGGTATTTTACCAAGAAGGGATGCGACTGTACCAGACGGTGGAGGGGGCGGGAGCAGGACGAGAGAAGGATATTAGGAAGAGACTGTCAATTCTCCGAAGGCAGCCCTCACCTCCTCCAGAAGAGCCATAAGGTTTGGCTAACTTTAAAAGTGCTGATAAACTAAATGGAAGCAAAAATAGACGGTGATATACCTATCTCGAGAAATACGTGTTATATTGTGGAATTTATATTACTCAATTTTTAAAAATTCATTTATTTATTCCTTTTTCCCCTCCTAAATGAGAATATATACATGGGAGGAATACGCAGGGAAATCATTTCTGTGTAATGGACATAGTTTTTTTTTACTTACTTTTATAGGTACTGCAACGGGGCCCCTCAACCTACAGGTAGGAGGGGCTATCTCCCACGGCTAGATTTTTCTTCTAGCCCAACCCAGGGTCATCTAGAGACCCCAGCCTTGGATTCACACCTTCGTTACCTTTTTTTTATTATTCGCGTTTCTTGGCTCTTGTTTGTTCAGGGAGTAGATTGATTAAGTTATATTCTGCAAATTTCAATGATATACTAACAGATAAATACACATAGAAACATAGAAAATAGGTGCAGGAGTAGGCCATTCGGCCCTTCGAGCATGCACCGCGATTTATTATGATCATGGCTGATCATCCAACTCAGAACCCTGCACCAGCCTTCCCTCCATACCCCCCGACCCCCGTAGCCACAAGGGCCATATCTAACTCCCTCTTAAATATAGCCAATGAACTGGCCTCAACTGTTTCCTGTGGCAGAGAATTCCACAGATTCACCACTCTCTGTGTGAAGAAGTTTTTCCTAATCTCAGTCCTAAAAGGCTTCCCCCTTATCCTCAAACTGTGACCCCTCGTTCTGGACTTCCCCAACATCGGGAACAATCTTCCTGCATCTAGCCTGTCTAATCCCTTTAGGATTTTATACGTTTCAATCAGATCCCCCCTCAATCTTCTAAATTCCAACGAGTACAAGCCTAGTTCATCCAGTCTTTCTTCATATGAAAGTCCTGCCATCCCAGGAATCAATCTGGTGAACCTTCTTTGTACTCCCTCAATGGCAAGGATGTCTTTCTTCAGATTAGGGGACCAAAACTGCACACAATACTCCAGGTGTGGTCTCACCAAGGCCTTGTACAACTGCAGTAGTACCTCCCTGCTCCTGTACTCGAATCCTCTTGCTATAAATGCCAGCATACCATTCGCCTTTTTCACCGCCTGCTGTACCTGCATGCCCACTTTCAATGACTGGCGTATAATGACACCCAGGTCTCGTTGCACCTCCCCTTTTCCTAATCGGCCACCATTCAGATAATAATCTGTTTTCCTATTTTTGCCACCAAAGTGGATAACTTCACATTTATCCACATTAAATTGCATCTGCCATGAATTTGCCCACTCACCCAACCTATCCAAGTCACCCTGCATCCTCTTAGCATCCTCCTCACAGCTAACACTGCCGCCCAGCTTCGCGTCATCCGCAAACTTGGAGATGCTGCATTTAATTCCCTCATCCAAGTCATTAATATATACTGTAAACAACTGGGGTCCCAGCACTGAGCCTTGCGGTACCCCACTAGTCACTGCCTGCCATTCTGAAAAGGTCCCGTTTATTCCCACTCTTTGCCTCCTGTCTGCTAACCAATTCTCTATCCACATCAATACCTTACCCCCAATACCATGTGCTTTAAGTTTGCACACTAATCTCCTGTGTGGGACCTTGTCAAAAGCCCTTTGAAAATCCAAATATACCACATCCACTGGTTCTCCCCTATCCACTCTACTAGTTACATCCTCAAAAAATTCTATGAGATTCGTCAGACATGATTTTCCTTTCACAAATCCATGCTGACTTTGTCGGATGATTTCACCGCTTTCCAAATGTGCTGTTATCACATCTTTGATAACTGACTCCAGCAGTTTCCCCACCACCGATGTTAGGCTAACCGGTCTATAATTCCCCGGTTTCTCTCTCCCTCCTTTTTTAAAAAGTGGGGTTACATTAGCCACCCTCCAATCCTCAGGAACTAGTCCAGAATCTAACGAGTTTTGAAAAATTATCACTAATGCATCCGCTATTTCTTGGGCTACTTCTTTAAGCACTCTGAGATGCAGACCATCTGGCCCTGGGGATTTATCTGCCTTTAATCCCTTCAATTTACCCAACACCACTTCCCTACTAACATGTATTTCGCTCAGTTCCTCCATCTCACTGGACCCTCCGTCCCCTACTATTTCTGGAAGATTATTTATGTCCTCCTTAGTGAAGATAGAACCAAAGTAATTATTCAATTGGTCTGCCATGTCCTTGCTCCCCATAATCAATTCACCTGTTTCTGTCTGTAGGGGACCTACATTTGTCTTTACCAGTCTTTTCCTTTTTACATATCTTTAAAAGCTTTTACAGTCAGTTTTTATGTTCCCTGCCAGTTTTCTCTCATAATCTTTTTTCCCCTTCCTAATTAAGCCCTTTGCCCTCCTCTGCTGAACTCTGAATTTCTCTCAGTCCTCAGGTGAGCCACTTTTTCTGGCTAATTTGTATGCTTCTTCTTTGGAATTGATACTATCCCTAATTTCTCTTGTCAGCCACAGGTGCACTACCTTCCTTGATTTATTCTTTTGCCAAACTGGGATGAACAATTGTTGTAGTTCATCCATGCAATCCTTAAATGCTTGCCATTGCATATCTACCGTCAATCCTTTAAGTGTCATTTGCCAGTCTATCTTAGTTAATTCATGTCTCATACCTTCAAAGTTACCCCTCTTTAAGTTCAGAACCTTTGTTTCTGAATTAACTATGTTACTCTCCATCTTAATGAAGAATTCCACCATATTATGGTCACTCTTACCCAAGGGGCCTCTCACGACAAGATTGCTAATTAACCCTTCCTCATTGCTCAAAACCCAGTCTAGAATAGCCTGTTCTCTAGTTGGTTCCTCGACATGTTGGTTCAAAAAACCATCCCGCATACATTCCAAGAAATCCTCTTCCTCAGCACCTTTACCAATTTGGTTCACCCAATCTACATGTAGATTGAAGTCACCCATTATAACTGCTGTTCCTTTATTGCACACATTTCTAATTTCCTGTTTAATACCATCTCCGACCTCACTACTACTGTTAGGTGGCCTATACACAACTCCCACCAGCGTTTTCTGTCCCTTAGTGTTACGCAG
The DNA here is from genome assembly GCF_963921235.1 of Mobula hypostoma. Taxonomy (NCBI): domain Eukaryota; kingdom Metazoa; phylum Chordata; class Chondrichthyes; order Myliobatiformes; family Myliobatidae; genus Mobula; species Mobula hypostoma. The sequence continues at coordinate 15,854,729 of NC_086114.1, forward strand.
CTCTACCCATATCGATTCCACATCTTCCCGGCTTATGTCCTTCCTTTCTATTGCGTTAATCTCATCTTTAACCAGCAACGCCACCCCACCTTCCTTTTCTTTCATGTCTATCCCTCCTGAATATTGAATATCCCTGAACGTTGAGCTCCCATCCTTGGTCACCCTGGAGCCATGTCTCTGTGATCCCAACTATATCATAATCATTAATAACAATCTGCACTTTCAATTCATCCACCTTGTTACGAATGCTCCTTGCAATGACACACAAAGCCTTCAGGCGCTCTTTAGCCTTCATGGCTAAAGACAAAGTAAAATTAATTTCTTTTAATGTCAATGGGCTGTTGAATCCAATCAAGTGCAGTAAAATTCTACCAAAAATGAAATAAGAGCAAGCCCATGTAGTATATTTACAGGAAACTCACTTAAGTGATAATGAGCACGGAAAGTTAAAGAGAATGGGCTTCACTAATTTGTTTTTCTCCTCATATAAATCAGGACATAGAAGAGGAGTTGCTATTCTCATCTCAAGTAAGCTAAATTTTGAATAAGTATTCGAAACGGGAGATAAGGAGGGCAGATATATTCTGGTAAGGGGGAATATAGATGGAAATCCAGTTAATTTATTGAATATATACACACCCCCAGGAAGTGATATTAGTTTCTACCAGAAAATTACTAATATTATGGTAATGGAAACAGAAGGTCTCTTGATATGTGGGGGAGACTTAAATTTACAATTACAACCAAAGTTAGACTCTTCCAATAGAAAAACTTATGAAACAAAGTCCTTACATAAGAAAGTTAACACTCTTTTTGAGGATGTTGGTCTAATTGATATATGAAGGGACTTTTTCCCCGACAGAAGGGATTACACTCATTATTCTGCGCCCATTCTGTATATACAAGGATAGACTATTTCATAACATTTGGAAAAGATAGAGACAACATAATCACCTGTGGAATTGGGACAATAGATGTAAGTGACCATGCACCTATATATTTATCTGTTGATTTTGACCTACAACCAAAGAATACTATCTGGAAACTAAATTCATGTCTACTCAATGATCCCTATTTTAAGGAACAAATTAAAAAATAAATTGGTCTTTACTTAGAATTCAATGATAATGGAGAGGTTTCACCTCCCATTCTATGGGATACTCTGAGGGCTGTCTTAAGAGGGAAATTTATAGCGATATCTTCATATAAGAAAAAAATAAGGAATAGAACATTAGAGGAATTACAAAATAAGCTGAAGGAACTAGGAAAAAAAAACACAAATTGAGTTTGGCACAGGATGCACTAGAGGAAATTTTAAAAAATTAGGAATGAAATTAATAGTTTGGCTACCCAAGAAATTAGAAAAAATTTAATGTTTCTGAAACAGAGACACTATGAAAGTGGATCTAAATCTATGAAAATACTGGCGTGGAAACGGAAAAAAAAAGATAGCAGAAAATACAATTCATAGAATAAGGGATCCAAGAACAAAAGTGATAAAAAATAAGCTAATTGAAATTCAAGAAGCTATTGAAATGTTTTACAAAACTCTATATTCCAAAGTTCCAGGGGGAAGCATAAGCCAAATTGATACCTTCCTGAATTCTTTAGTTACCCACTTTAAGCAAAGAACAAAATAGAACGATGACTGCTGACATAACTGAAGCTGAACTAAAAACTGCAATTAGTAGGCTTAAATTAAGCAAGTCACCAGGATCAGATGGATATGCAGCAGAGTGGTATAAAGAGTTTAGAAGTGAGTTAATTCCTATTTTACTCCCCCACACTGAACTGGGCCCTAAAGGCACAAATGCCACCTTTACTCAGCTACATCGAAAGAAGGCAAGGATAAAATGGAATGTGGGTCATTTAGACGAATATCTGTTCTTAATGTGGATTATAGAATATTTACCTCCAACATGGCCAAATGATTAGAAGATTTTCTACCCATATTGATACATAATGATCAGACAGGTTTTATACAAGAACGCCAAACACAAGACAATATACGAAGGATACTTCACATTATGGATCATATTAAAAAATGTAATTGAAGCAATAGCAATAAGCGTGGATGCTGAAAAGGCATTTGATTCGGTTAATTGGAATTTTCTTTATAGAGTTTTACATAGATTTGGTCGACATGACACAATTATTAAAACTATACAGGCACTATACGACAATCCTACTGCCAGGATTAAAATCAATGGATATTTATCTGATAGTTTTACCCTAGAAAGGGGCACGAGACAGGGTTGTGCATGATCACTGCTACTCTTCGCATTATATCTGGAACCATTAGCTCAATACATCAGACAAAATGAAGGTATCACGGGAATTACTATTAAAGGGACAGAGCATAAATTGGCCTGTTATGCAGATGACATTTTGATCTATCCAAGGCAACCAACATACTCTTTACCTAAATTGATGCAATCCTTTGAACAATATGGCTAATTATTAGGATACAAGATCAACATAGATAAAATCCAACTACTTTCATATAACTATAGCCCACCAAGAGAAATTGAAAGTAGATATCCTTGGGCATGGCAAACAAGGTTCATCAAATATTTGGGCATCATTATGCCGAAAGATTTGTCAAAATTATCAGAATGCAATTATCAGCCTATATATAAAAAATTAAGGAAGATATAACAAGATGGAACCTAATTCCTTTTCTTGGTCTCAGTTCAAGGATTGAATATACTGCCCAGACTACTATATCTCTTTCAGACCCTACCAATAGAAATTATCCAAAATCAATTCAATGAATGAAACAAGATGCTATCAAGATATATATGGCGAGGTAAAAGGCCTAGGGTTCATCTCAAAACTTTGCAATTAGCCAAGGAAAAGGGGGGATGGGGCCTACCTTCTCTTAGAGGTTATTATTTTTCAGCACAGTTGAGAGCTGTGATATGCTGGTGCAACCCATCATTATGACGCTCAATGGAAAAACATTGAGGAAAGGCTACTTTCCATCCCCATACAGGCAATTTTGGCTGATAACAACCTACAAAGTTACATAAATAATATTGACAACCCGTGGATGAAATGGACTCTTAAAATATGGAAAACTGTTATAAAAGAATATAACCTAGAGAGAGACATTGCAATTCTTAAATGGTGTGCATATGACTCAGATTTTACACCGAATAAACTGGATGCTAGATTTAAGGACTGGACAGCTAGAGGAATAACAGCTATTTGCAACATAATGAAAGAAGGAAAACTGTTCAGTTTTGAAATGCTCAAACAGAAACACTTATTAGAAAAACAAGATTTTTACCGGTATTTACAAATGCGACAGTATGTTAATAGGATGATTAAAAATGTAACCAAGGCAAGTACATGTCTGATAGAGCTATTTAGAAAAGCATATAATTCAGACAACGATAGTAGAATAATTTCAAGCGTTTATAATGGTTTGTCAAATCTTAAAACAAATTTGACTTCATACATTAAAACAAAATGGGAGAGGGAAGGAGGGATAATAATATCTGAGGAAGACTGGATAATAATATGGAAATATCAATGGAAGTGTACCAGTTCACAGAAATGGAGGGAGTTTGGGGGGGAAAGCTTGATAAGATATTTTATTACACCCTCTCAGAAATCCCATTATAATAGTACAGTAGGTCCCCTGCTTGCTGGAGAAATTGTGGAAATCAAAATGCAAACCATTATCATATTTTCTGGGAATGCCCCGTTATCAAAGACTATTGGAGTGGGATACATAATGCCCTACAAGACATCTTTAAATATGAAATACCTTTAGAGAGTAAGACCATATACTTTGGGTATATACCTCAAGGATGGTTGAAGAGAGATAAATATTTAATGAATGTACTGCTGGTGGCTGGTAAAAAGACCCTCACCAGGAAATGGTTATCTCAGGAGAGCCCAACTTTAAATGTATGAATGGAAATTACAATGGACATTTACAAAATGGAGAAGATAACAGCATCTGTTAATCATAAGTTGGAACAATTTTATTCATACTGGAAAAAATGGTTTAACTACATAACACCTCATAGGCCTGATTTTATTCTCACAAGTCAATGAATATGTTGTAAAAAAAATCACTCCCTACTCTGTACATAGTTTTTTTCTTTCAATTGTTCTTTCTTTCCTCTCCTTTCTATAAGTGTATACCTCAGATAAATACTGTGTGGAGATTTATGACAAATATGATTATATGCTATGTATGTACAGTATCTGAAATACATCTAATGGAAATGTTTGACGATGAGATTCAATAAAAAATAAATTACAAAAAAGATATTAAAGAAGTTATCAAATATTTCTTCAGATACTTAAAGTATAAAAGAGAGGTGAGAGTGGATATCAGACCGCTGGAAAATGATGCTGGAGAGGTAGTAATGGGGGACAAAGAAATGGCAGACTAACTGAATAAGTATCTTGCACTGTCTTCACTGTGGAAGGCACTAGCAGTATGGTGGAAGTTCCAGGTGTCAGGGGGTATGAAGTGTGTGAAGTTACCATTACGAGAGAGAAGGTTCTTGGGAAACTGAAAGGTCTGAAGGTAGATAAGTCACCTGGACCAAATGGTGTACACCCCAGGGTTCCAGAAGAGGTGGCTAAAGAGGTTGGGAGGCATTAGTAATGATCTTTCAAGAATCACTAGATTCTGGAATGGTTCAGAAAGACTGGAAAATTGCAAGTGTCACTCCATTCTTCAAGAAGGGGGAGAGGCAGAAGAAAGGAAATTATGGGCCAGTTCATCTGACTTCAGTGGTTGGGAAGATGTTGGAGTCGATTGTTAAGGATGTGGTTTCAGAGTACTTGGAAGCATATGATAAAATGGTCAGCATGGTTTTCTCAAGGGAAAATCTTGACTGACAAATCTGTTGGAATTCTTTGAAGTAATAACAAGCCGGATAGACAAAGAAGAAATGGTTGATGTTGTGCACTTGGATTTTCAGAAGGCCTCTGACATGGTGTCAGACATGAGGCTATTTAACAAGTTAAGAGCCCATGGTATTACTAGAAAGATACTAGCATGGATAAAGCACTTGCTGAGTTGCAGGAGGCAAAAGTTGGGAATAAAGGGAGCCTTTTCTGGTAGGCTGCCGGTGACTAGTGGTGTTTTACAGGGGTCCGTGTTGAGATTGATTCTTTTTACGTTATATGACAATGATTTGGATGATGGAATTGATGGCTTTGTTGCAAAGTTTGCAGACAATACGAAGATAGGTGGAGGGGCAGGTGGTTTTGAGGAAGTAGAGAGGCTACAGAAGGACAGACAGATTGGGAGAATGGGCAAAGAAGTAGCAGATGGAATACAGTGTTGGGAAGTGTATGGTCATGCACTTTGGTAGAAGAAATGAAAGAGTTGATTATTTTTTAAATGGAGAGAAAATACAACAATATGAAGCACAGAGGGACTCAGGAGTCCTTGTGCAGGATTCCCTAAAGGTTAATTTGCAGGTTGAGTTTGTGGAAGTTAGAGCGGTGACGTGATACTTTTGTGTTAACCAAGATAAGATAGGCATTGAAACCATGAATGGCCCGGCAGACAGCCTTTCACGTCATTTACTTCCTGAACGTATTATAGCAGGAGGAAGGAAGCTGTGGACCTGTTTGTTTTTTAAAAATCAATAATGCATGTGAGGTTGACTTCAGAAAAGTCAACACCTCCTACTTGCTGTAGCAGATCTTCCTGAAGAGCATCCCAACAATGTTAGCAAACATGAAGAAATTCACATTGAGCCGCAGTGGGAGGTTTCAATGCGATGGCCAAAAGTTTGGCTAGCCTTAAGGGCTACATAAAAGAAGGATAGAAGGGGGCGAGGTTTAGGGAGGGAATGCTAGGCTGTTAATGGTGGAGAGATACAATTCAGGGATGAACGACCAGCTGTAAATAGAGAAACTCAAGTTTATTAGAATCATAGAGTCATTGAGTCATAGAACACTACAGTAGAGAAACAACACTACAGTAGTCCATTTAGTTCTTGCCAGTCTGGTTTCCTGCCTAGATCCATCACCCTGCTCCTGGACCATAGCTCGCCATATTCCTCCATAAATGTACTTAGCCAAACTTCTCTTAGTTTGGTGGCGTGGTAGCCAAATGCTCAGCACAATGCTTTATAGTACAGGCAAACCCGGTTCGATTCCAGCCACTGTACCTGTAAGGAGCTTGTACGTTCTCCTCATGACCACGTGGATTTCCTCAGAGTGCTCTGGTTTCCTCCCACAGTCCAAAGGTGTACCGGCTGGTAGGTTGATGGGTCATTGTAAATTGTCCCGTGATTAGGCTGGGAGAAAATCGTGGGGTAGCTGGTGGCGCAGCTCAAAGGGCCAGAAGGGCCTGTTCCATGTTGTACCCCAATAAATAGATAAATAAATGTTGAACTCAAACCTGCATCCATCACTTCCACTGGCAGCTCGTTCCACGTTCTCACTATCCCTTGAGTCAATAAGCCACCTCCTCAGGTTCCTCCTAAATCATTCACCTTTCATCCTTAACCTATGACCTCTAGTTTTAGTGTCACCCAACTTGAGGGGAAAAAGCCTGCTTACATTTACCATATCTATACCCCTCATAATTTTGTATCCCTCAATAGGATCTCCCTCATTCTCCTGTGCTCCAGGGAATAAAGTCCTAACCTATTTAATAATACCCTAACTCAGGTCCTTAAGTCCCAGCCACAGCCTTGTAAATGTTCTCTGCACTCTTTCAATCTTATTCATATATTTCCCGTAGGTAGGTAACCAGAAATGAATGAAACACTCCAAATCTAGTCCCACCAATGTCTCATATAACTTGTTATGGGATAGGTAAGGCAGAACTATTTCCATTGCTGGCTGTGTCTAAAACAAGGGGATAAATAGATTTATATTGTTGCCTACTGAATTATAGTGAAATACTTTTGTTTTGCATGCCTTGCATATGGATAATTTTATTACAATGGTGTGTTGAGGTAGTACAAAGTACTCCCGTACTCGATGCCCTGACTTATGAAGGCTAATGTGCCAAAAGCTTGCTTTACAACCTATCAACCTGTGGTGCCACCTCAAAGGAATGGATCTGTGTTCGCTGGTCCCTTTGTTCCAACACCTACCATTCAGTGTCCAAGTACTACTCTGATTTGTCCTCCTGAAGGATGAGGCAGGTTAAAAAGCCTTCAAAAGACAATGACACCTATCACAGAAGTGAAGGCTAAAATTTGCATGGAGGAGGAAGTGAAAGGCAAACTTACTGCTCCACGCATGGGGATCTGGTGATAGTTTCCATGCCTGATCCTGTCACATAGTCAGCACCAGATTGAACCCCGGTCTGTGAGGCAGTGTGGAAGCAGTTCTACTCAGTGCACCTCTGTCCCACTTGGGAATGCAAAGTTAAACCATGGCTCTTAAATGTTTGCAAGGCAGTACACACAATAAGACAAAGTGATTCCCAGCCTAGCCAGTCCCCAAACAAATCATTGAAACAGATCATCAAGACCAGTTATTTCATTGCTTTTCACTGGGTTATTGTCTGATGGCAAATCATTGTTGTGTTTTGCACCCTACAGACATTCATTGGTTGCAGAAGTTTTGAGCCATCTTGAGATCAAAGTTCAAAGATAAAAGTAAATTTATTATCAAAGTATATATATGCCACTATATACTACCTTGACAGTCATTTTCTTATAGGCATTTACTGGAAAATAAAGAAAAATCAATAAAATTTGTGAAAACTATACATAACAAAAACTGAAAAACATCTAATGTACAAATGAAAACAAGCCATGCAAAAATAATAATAATAAATAATTTATTTTATTTACTAAAGCTAGGGCTTTACTCTTTGGAGAGAAGGAGGATGACAGGAGACATGATAGAGGTGTACAAGATAATAAGAGGAATAGATAGAGTGGATAGCCACTGCTCAATACAAGAGGACATGGCTTTAAGGTAAGGGGTGGGAAGTTCAAGGGGGATATTAGAGGAAGGTTTTTTTACTCAGAGAGTGGTTGGTGCGTGGAATGCACTGCCTGAATCAGTGGTGGAGGCAGATACACTAGTGAAGCTTAAGAGACTACTAGACAGATATATGGAGGAATTTAAGGTGCAGGGTTATGTGGGAGGCAGTGTTTGAGGGTCCGCACAACATTGTGGGCCAAGGGGCCTGTACTGTGCTGTACTATTCTATGTTCTATGTTCTAAGTAATACTGAGAACTTGAGCTGCAGAGTCCTTGAAAATGAATCTGTAGGTTGTGAAATCAGTTCAGTGTTGAGTTGAGTGAAATTATCCACACTGGTTCAGGAGCTTAATGGTTGAAGGGTAATAACTGTTCCCGAACCTGGTGGTGTGGGACCTAGGGTTCCTGTACATCCTGCCCAACGGTGGTGGTGAGAAGAGAACATGACCTGATTGATGGGGGTCGTTGATGATGGATGCTGCTTTCTTGTGGTAGTGCTCCTTGTAAATGTGCTCAGTGATGGAGAGGGCTTTGTTTGCGATGGATCCGCCATTTTTATAGACTTCTTTATTTCTGGACATCATGAAAGGCACCATAGGAATGCAAATCCTTTTCCACACAATTACATTTTACTACACTTTTCCATTTTACTCTCCAGTCCATGTTATCCTACTGCCCTTAACTCGGACCTCTTGCAACAATCAAAGACCTCACCCACCACGGACATACTCTGTTCTGCCATCACCCTCCACCCCCCAGGATATATGTACCACCAGGCTCAAGGACAGCTTCTATCCTGTTGTTAACAGACTCTGGAATAGACCTCCTGTACAATAAGAGGCACTCTTGACCTCACAATCTACCTTGTTATGATAATTCACCTTTTGTTTACCTACTCTACACTTTCTCTGTAGCTTTTTCACTTCGTTCTGCATCTTAGAACATAGATGAAAGGAAAATGGAGGGCTCTGTGGAAGGGAAGGGTTAAATTGATCTTGGAGTGGGTTAAAGAGTCAGCACAACATTGTGGGCTGAAGGGCCTGTACTGTGTTGTACTGTTCCATAATCTCTATGTGACAATAATTACCCAGTGCCAATATCAACGTCACCACTCTCCTAGTCTCTGTATCTGGATAAAGGACCCCAATTTTACTATTTAACAGCCCGTTCTAAATGTCTGCAAACAATGAGAACTTCAATGCATAGATTTTCTTGAGGAGCTTTGCACTAGCTTACATGCAAGGTGATTTCCTCTAGAGGAACATGTCACGTTATCACACCATGTCAGTCAATAGCTTCTATTAACTGTGATATTGCTTTAATAGCTGTTTATGCATTCTTATTTCAACCATTTGTTCTATACAAGATTATAAAGGGCAGAGAAGGTTTGTTGATCCCTTGTAATTCACAGCTGATGAAATATGGCTTTCCTTTTATAAGCTAGATGGTACATATTAGATCTCGCACTTCTCGGTTTTATTTTTGGTTCATTTAAGAGTGGGTGTCAAGTTTCGGTTACTGGGCTGACACTTAATAGCCACAATCTCCATCAGCATGGGTGCAGCACAAGGCTATGTGCTTAAACCCCTGCTCTACACATATGACTATGAGGCTAAGCACAGCCTGTATACCACATTTAAATTTGCAGACAACCTCACTATCATCAAACCAAAGGTGGTGATGAGTCAGCATATAGGAGGGAGATTGAAAATCTGGCTGAGCTGTACCACAACAGCCTCTCACTCAAGACTAAGGAGTTGATTATTGACTTCAAGAGGAGGGAACCGGAGGTCCATGAGCCATCGACAGGCCTTTGTCATCTCCACCTATCACCTTCCAGCCTCTATCGCTATTACCACTCTCCCCTCTTCCAGCTGCCCATTACCTATCCTCACCCGGATCCTCTAATCACCTGCCAGCTCTTGCTCCAGTCCTTCCCCTCACCTCTTTATACTGGCTATCTCCACTCTTTTTCTGTCCGATAAATGGTTTCAACATGAAAGGTCAGCTGTCCGTTTCCCTCACAGATGCTGCCGGACCCACTGAATTCTTCCAGATTTAAGTGTGTTGCTAGAAATCAAAAGTTATTAAAATTTTTAGGCAAATGCATCATCTTGCTGCTTTTTTATAAGCTGCGGTTGAATAGTTATATCAGTAATTAAGACATGTCCTCAAAGTTATTCATTTCCTCATAGTGTTTTCACTGATTTGAGCTTTGTTTTCCAGTCATATCACTGAATAGTTAACTCTGTAGTATAACCCATACATAAATATGATTTGTCACTTATCCATGCATGATATTCTTAAAATGAAAATGCAAGGTTGGTGTAATTAAAAAGATTGCCAACATAAACACAAGAGATTCTGCAGATGCTGGTAATCTTAAGCAGCACACCACAAAATGTTGGAGGAACTTGTATGTCTATGGAGGGGAATAAACAGTCAACGTTTCAGGCTGTGACCTGTTATTCTCATGAGGAGTCTCGGTCTGAAGTAGTTAACTGCCCATTACGCTGCTGGTGTTTAGGGCAGCAATGAAGATCCTCTATCTCTGGTGTTGTTCAGAGCTTCCTTCATCATGTCAGCAGCTTCCTCTCGGTTTTCACTATTGACAGTCATGCAAGTCCCAGGTGGAGACTCAGGAATACCGTCACACTCAGATGTAGAAGGATTATTCATTGCTGTTTCAGTAACAGTTTTGTTTTACCAGTCAGGCTTGTTAGCCCTGAGCTGAACCCCCGAACCTGGAGGACCATTCTTAGTCTGTCCTCTACCCTTTGACCTGTTTGGCATGGGTGACCCTACCAAGAGCCAAAGCATAAAGCCCTGACTCCAGCCAACATAGCTCTCTGGCTCATTGAGAGATGCAAGCCTTCAAACCCAATGACGAAGTTGTGGTCCTCTTGAAAGTCAGTATGAAAAATCGACTGATTATTCTCCTCCATAAATGGTGCCTGATCTGCTGAGTTTCTTCAGCATTTTCTGTATATTGGCAACATAGATCTCCACAGGGTATAATTGTAGAAAGCAAATTTTTAAGGTAGGTCTTTAGAAACGGTTGTTATCTATAAAGAATTAAATCTACTCAGTGGAATAACTTCAGCCTGTTGCTCTATGTCACCTCTGCATTGTAGTTCATTATACAAATGATGTGGAACTGAACCCTGAATTAAATCCAGATCCATTCTCACTCAGTCAAAATCTGAAGGGATTGTTTGAAGAGGAATATAGGGAAAAAATGTACAACACTTCTCCAGAAAATTGGGATTAATGATGGGAAAGGAAATATCGAATCATTAATGGAAATACCTAGAACAAGGGACATAGTTACAAGATTAGCGGAGGTAAATTAAAACTGCAGTGCATAGGATGTTCAACGAAATTTAAAGATTAAAAATTTGTTATATGTACATCGAAACATACAGTGAAATGCATCATTTGCATCAAATCAAAGCAGCGAGGATTGTGCTGGGGGGCAGCCTGCAGGTGTCACTACACTTCCACAACTAGCTAACCCTAACCCTGTATCTTTGGAATGTGGGAGGACCCAGAAGAAACCCATGTGGTCCTGGGGAGAACATACAAACTCCGTACAGACAATGGAGGGAATTGAGCCCCAACTGACGATCGCTGGCACTGAAAAGCGATTGTGCTAACTGCTACTCTACTGTGCTGCCCAATTCTTACAGAAGGTAGAGAATCCCCGGAGGGCTGTGGAGTTAGATCACAGGGGTTATTTAAAGAACAAGTCGATATATTTTTGTAAAATCAGGGAACTGAAGGCTTTGAGAACTGATACAGATGAGATGTCTGGAAGAAATCAGTCAAACTTATATTGAACAGGAGGAGAGGCTTGAGGGGCTGAGTGGATAACTACTTCCATGTCCCTTTGTTCTTATGTTTGGAGGGAATGTTACACTCTTAAAGCTGCTGTCAATTAGGGAACCTACTGGTTACTGTGCATCCATCAGACCCCTGACTGAGGCAAAGAATAGCCCGAAATATCAACAACTTTTTTCCTACCACAGATGCCGCCAACCTGCTGAGCAGCAATGGCGTGTGTTTCTGGAAAAATGTGGAAGGTGAAGAAAAATGAAGAAATAATCAAATGGTAAAATAGCACAACATGGCTGACAAGGGAAGTCAAAACTATTGTAAAAGCAAAAGAAAGGGCATACAACAAAGCAAAAATCAGTGGGAAGATAGAGGATTGGGAAGTTTTTAAAAACCTACAGAGAGCAACTAAAAAAATCACTAGAAAGGAAAAGATGAAATATGAAAGCAAGCTAGCAAATAATATCAAGGGAGGGAACGTCGATTTAGACCATGAGAGGCCTGTGTCGGGCATTTTCATGCCTTACAAGGCGCAGATTAGAAGTCTATGTGGGGCGCCACTCCTCGCACAGACTAGAGCAATGTGTGGTTAAGTGCCTTGCTCAAGGACACAAACATGCTGCCACAGCTGAGGCTCGACCTTTAAGTCTCTAGACGAATGCCTTAGCCACTTGGTCACGTGCCCAACACAATATCAAAGTGGATAGTAAAAGTTTTTTCAAGTATGTTAAAAATAAAAGAGAAATGAGAGTGGATACAGGCAACTTCTTATACAAATACACAGCACGACAGTGTAGCAGTTAACACAATTGCAGTGATCACCGATCAGTGTTCCATTCCCACTGCTTTCTGTAAGGATCTTGTATGTTCTCTCATAAACGTATAGTTTTGCTTCAGGTGCTTCAGTTTCCTCCCACATTCCAGAGACATATGAATTAGGGTTAATAATTTGTGCGTAACACACACAAAATGCTGGAGGAACTCGGCAAGTCAGGCAAGCGTCTATGAGAAGGAATAAACAGTCTGGGCCAAGATCCTTCATCAGAACCGTGTGTGTTACTCTGGATTTCATGCACCTACAGAATCTATTGTGTTTATTAAGTTGTGGCATCCTAATTTGGTGCCAGAAGCACGGCAATAGACTTGTGGGCTACCCAGCAAAATCATCACTGATCTGATTTGACGCAAAAGACGTATTTCACTGTTTCCATGTGCATGTGACAAATAAAACTAAAATCTTTAACAATTCGGCTTTCTCGCTGCATTAGAGGATCTAAGGTGGGGTTTTAACACTGAAGTGAGTCATTCTCTGCGACACAGCAGAGGCCAAATTGCTGACTAACACCACAATGCCCAGAAATGACACACCAAACGCAACAACCAATGGTATCTCTTTGGAATGTGATGGAATCAATCGTACCAATTAGCAAATTAATTATTCACCCAAATCCAGCCGAGTCCAGGACACATGTCTTCTCCAGTTCTGCTGCTTTCCCTCAAACTGCTTTGGATATGAGATGCTCTCACACTCGAGGCCAATTTTTTCAGATTGATGGTTATATCTTAAAAGTTTTTTTTAAGGATTCATGATGAAAGCAAACTTTCAGTTCCCATCAGTGAGCCGAATCAATTATTACTGATCCTCATTCAGTGCCAACTATCTCTGCAGAAATAAAACCAGTCTGAAAGATACAGAAGTATACGGCTTACAATGCAGAATGTCGGGAAACAAGTGCATTAGTCAGCATGTAATCAAACACCAGTTGATGAGTTGACTAAGTATTGCTGAATCCAAAAAGTACTCATCAGCATCAGTCAAGGGTGTAGTTATTAATGGAGGGGATTAGAGGCTCTTTTGGGCAGTGATGTCCTTGGATGATTGTACAGGGCTGTGCTCTGATAAAGAAGTCATTGGCATGTACTATAGAGCATGGTTGTATTAAATAGAAGCTCAGCATAGGTTGATAGAGACAAAAAATAAAGTGAAAATCTGCTGTTCACAGAGAAATTCAGAAATGGGAGCCCAATAGGCAAAATAGTCCATTATTTTAAGTCCTGTATCTAAGGAAAGATGTGCTGGCATTGGAGAGGGTCCAGAGAATGTTTACATGAATAACCTGGGCATGAAAATGCATGAGAAGTGTTTGATGGCTCTGGACCTGTATTCACTGGAGTTTAGAACAATGAGGCGGAGGGGGGATCTCATTGAAAGTGCCAAATACCGAAAGGTCTAGACGGAGTGACAGAGTGGAAGCACAGATGATGTTTCCAATAGTGGGAGAGTCTAGCACCAGAGGGCACAACTCACAAAAGAGGTTTGTCATTAACTTACAAACAAGAGAAAATCTGCAGATTCTGGAAATGCGAGCAACACACACAAAATGCCGGAGGATCTCAGCAGGTCAGGCAACACCTACAGAAAAAAGTACAGTCGACCTCTCAGGTCGAAACACCAGGTTTCCCACCAAAGGGGTTCGGCCTGAAACGTCACCTGTACTTCTTTCCATAGATGCTGTCTGGTCTGCTGAGTTCCTCCGGCATTTTGTGTGTGTTGTCATTAACAAATAGTTCAACACAACCTCGGGGGCAGAAGGGCCTGATCCCGTGCTGCATTGTTCTATCTATCAATGTGAACATTCTTATAACAACACAGTGGGTGGCCATTTTGCCCAATGAGCCCAGCAGGGCAGTCACGTTAGTTTAATTTTCCCCTTCACTTATCCCCTACTGGTCCACAACACATTCTCTCTCACAAGCCCACAAACTTCCCTTTTTGACTTGTTTTTGCTGCTTACCTATGTTAATTGGCATTGGTTTATTATTGTCACATGCACCAAAAACAAATGAAAAGCCTTTGAGTGCCACGTCTGTTCAAGAGTCTGATGTCAGAAGGTTAGAAGGTGTCCTTGAATCCAGCTATTCAAGCACTCGGGCTTTTGTATCTTCTGACTGATGGGAAAGGGGAGGACAGGGGATGACAGGGGTGGGGTCCTTCTGTCTGATGGGAAAGGGGAGGACAGGGGATGACAGGGGTGGGTTCCTTCTTTCTGATGGGAAAGGGGAGGACAGAGGATGACAGGGGTGGGGTCCCTGATTCCATTGGCTGCTTTTCCCAGCAGTGGGAAGTGTGGAACGTGTCAATGGTTCATGGAGGGAGCTTGGTTTTCAAGATGGCCCCATCCATGTTCATAATGCTCTGCCATTTCTTGTAGTTTTGGACAGAGTAGCTTGCACACCAAGCTGCTACTCATCTGGATAGATAGTTTCTAAGATGCATCTATAAAAATTGGTGAGAGTTATTGAGGACATAGCAAATTTTTTTCTGAGGAAGTAAAGATACTAGTGTGCTTGCTTGATCTAAGTATCCTCATGGCTGGACCAGGACAAATTGGTGGTGATATTTACACCTTGGAACTTGAAGCTCTCAACCAATCAAGGGGAAATTTACAGTTGACAATTGACCCCTCAGCGTGCCTATGGGATCTGGAAGGAAACCAGAGCACGTGGGAGAGGCCCACACTGAAGAGCATGCCTGGTCCACACAGAGAGTAGCAGAATGCAGGGAACTGGGAGTGGGCAGCATGAACTGCTGTATACCATACCATTCTTAATGGGTGACTATACACATCCCTTCCAGATACCGACAGAGTAACATAATAAGTTAGTCCTGACGAAGGGTCTCGGCCTGAAACGTCGACTGCGCCTCTTCCTATAGATGCTGCTTGGCCTGCTGCGTTCACCAGCAACTTTGATGTATGTTGCTTGAATTTCCAGCATCTGCAGAATTCCTGTTGTTTGAGTAACATAATAATTTGTGATCAAAGTTACATAGATTGTGAATTTGCTGTCAAAGGCAGAAAGACTTCGCGTTGAATATGGACTTAGGTTTATGATGTAATGATGCCATTTCAAGTTTATTGTCACCCTCTATACTTTGTGTCAGCCAGTGTAACACAGTAACGTCATTGCTTCAATAGAGATTGAACGCAATGGAATTACTACTTTATCAAAGTTTACAACTGCAGTTTATCTGCCTTTAACACTGCCATAGACGGTCCCAGACACGGCAGTAAAAGGAGGAGGGCTGTGCAAGGGGCTCGCAAATCCATCCTGTAAAACCTCCAGAGCTACAGAAACGTCACCAGAAGCTCCAAAGACCTCATCCCTGGGAGAGGAAAGACCTTTGAAGACATGCTTTCAATTTGAAAGACTGGCCCAGGATAGAGGATTCTGGTGAGCTGCTGTTGGCGGCCTATGCACCAGTAGGGGTGATAAACTTAAAAGTAAATACGTTACCTGCCTTTCCTCTATCAGTATTCAACAAGCTGCAAAAACTGCATGACACACACAATTGATTTGACACATAGATTGCTAAGGGAACATCTCTAAATTATGCATGGAAACTGACACATGAAATTCCTTGCCGTTAGAAGTTGAGACATGCAGTTGAGTGGACACAGTCTACAATGAATAGTCAGGATTAACAACTTAATGCAACTAATGAAAGGTTGTGATTGAAAAGACTTCATAATCAGGGCATTGAATGCAGGAGCTGGGATGTTTCAGTAAGTGGCCAGTTATACTGCCTGAACCTAATGAAGTGATCACTGAGTGTATGTTCCAGGTCTTCTGCTGCTGTAGCCCATCCACTTCAAGGTTTGACATGTTGCACATTTAGAGGTATTCCACTGCACACCTCTGTTTTAATGTGTGGTTATTTGAGTTACTGTAGATTTCCTGTCAGCTTGAACCAGTCTGATCCTTTTCCTCTGACCTCTCTCATTAACAAGGCATTTTTATCCACAGAACAGTCACTCATTGGATTTTTTAAATGTTTTCTTGCACCATTCTCTGTAAACTCTAGAGACTGTTGTACATGAGAATCCCAGCAGATCAGCAGTTTCAGAGATACTCCAACCACCCTATCTGGCACCAACATTCCACAATCAAAGTCACTTAGATCACATTTCTTCTCCATTCTGATGTTTGGTCAGAAGAACAACTGAACCTCTTGGTGATGTCTGCATGCTTTTATGCACTGAGTTGCTGCCACATGATTGGCTGAGTAGATATCTGCATTAACGAGCAGGTGTACAGATGAACCTAATAGAGTGGCCACTGAGTGTATGTTGAAGTTGTACAAGATGTTAGTGAGGCTGAATTTAGAGTATTGTGTTCAGTTCTGGTCACTATCTGCAGGAATAATATCAATAAGCTTGAAAGTGTAAGAGAAAGCTTACAAGGCTGTTGCTGTGAATTGAGGACCTGGTTTACAGAAAAAGGTTGAATAGGTTAGGACTTTATCCCCTAGATCACAGGAGAGTGATAGGAGATCTTGTAGAGTAAATCAAAATTATGACAGTATAGATAGGATGAATGCTTGCAAGCTTTTTTACACTCATATTTGGTGAGAATGGAACTAGAGGTTATAGGCTAAGGGTGAAAGGTAAAATATTTAAGGGAAACCTGACAAGGAACTTCTTCACTCAGATGGTGGTGCGAGTGTTGAATGAGCTGCCAGCAAAAGTTGTAGATATGAGTTCAAGTGTAACATTTAAGAGAAATTTGGGTAGGTACATGAATGGGAGGGGTATGGAGGGCTATGGTTTAGATAAGGGTCAATAGTTTAGGCAGAATAACAGCTCAGCACAGCCTAGATGGGGCAAAGGGCCATTTCTGTGATGTAGTGTTCTATGAATCTATGACTGACTACTTACATTGAGGACATGACAGGTCCTGAAGTCTTGGCTTGAAGAGCTGGGGAATTGTCCCCTAACCTGTTTTTCTAATACAATGCTCAAACAAGCATTTGAGGCTTAATTAGTGTAATTTGGGCTGATGATCTGTTAATTCCACATGCAACATTTGCGGGATTCTTGTGTCAATGCAATCCACTAGATTCCAAATCTGCGAGATCAGCCTTGGGTATAAACAGTGATGTATGTCATTGAAGAAGGCCATTTGGCTCATTGAGTCTATTCCAGCAGAATAGTCTCTTCTGTTGCATTTCTCCTGCCTTATCTCTTATTCCCACCAACTTCTCCTTCCGAGCCTTTTGCCACTTCCTTACATTGAGGGCAATTGACAATCAGTAGCTAACCTCTCAGCATGCGGGATGTGGGTGGAAGTTGGAACACCAAGAGGAACCCTACGTGGTCTGCTGTCTGCTACGATTTCTACAACAGAGTCATATATTAGAGAAGCAGACCTTTTGGCCCGGGTGGTCCATCACAAACCGAGATGCTCATCTAAGCTTGTCCCATTTGCCAGTGCTTGGCTCATACCTTCGAAACTTTTCCCATCTATGGAACTGTCCAACTGTCTTTTGAAATGGCTTTTGTTAATGTAATTGCTTCAATCACTTCCTCTGGCAGCTTGCTTCAACAAGATATTAGTGTGGGTTGATTTTTGTCCTATGTACCAAGATACAGTGAAAACTTGTCTTGCATACATTTCATACAGATCAAATCATTACACAGTGCATTGGGGTAGAACAAAGTGAAACAATAGCAATGCAGCGTAAATCTACAGAGAAAGTGCAGTGCAGGTAAACAATAAAATGCAAAGATCATATCGAGGTAGATTATGGGGCCAAGAGTCCATCTTATTATACAAGAGGTCTGGTCAAGAGTCTGATATCTACGGGATAGAAGCTGACCTTGAGCTTGGTGATATGTGCTTTCAGGCTTTTTTTTTTACTTTCTGCCCAAAGGGAAAGGGGACAGGAGAGAAAATCCGGGGTGGGAAGGGTCTTTGATTATACTGGCTGTTTACTGAGACAGCGAGAAGTATAGACAGAGCCCATGAAGGTGTGGTTGGTTTATGTAATGTGTTGCATTGTGTCCACAACTCTCTGTGGATTCTTGTGGTCACATGCAGAGCAGCTGCCATACCAAACAGAAACCGTCCTTTGTGTAAAAAAAGTTGCCCCTCAAATTCCTATTAAATCCCTCCCCTCTCACCTTACACCTATGCCCTCTAGTTCTTGATTCCCCAACCCTAGGAAAGACTGTGTGCGTTCACCTTATCTATGCCCCTGATAATTTTATGAACCTCTATAAGATTAGCCATCAGTCTCCTCCTATTCTCTTAGTAAGATGGTAACACTGCCCTCTAAGTACCAAGTATCTGGCTGGCAGTAGAAAATGTTGGGAAGCCCTGGAGACATAGGCTGAAGATGCACGCATCTGAGTCATTCTATTTCTCAGTTTTTTCTGCTTGTTGGAGAGATAACTCAGCAGACTATCTGGAAGTCCATAAATTCTATATCAGCCTAGATGATATATGTAAATGTTCTCTACAGTTTTGTATTCTTGAATAGTCATCCTCATTCATCTTCACCAGTTGAGAGTAACAGAGAACTACAGCACAGAAGCAGGCCCTTTGGCCCATCTAGTCCAAGCTGAACCACTGTTCTGGCCCATCTGGACCATAGCCCTCCATACCTTCCAACAGTTTGCTCTTTTTGTTTCTTTCTCCAGTTAATGACTTATTACGTTAAACATTACATCTTATTTTTACAAAGAAATTAATTATCGGCATGGCAAATTTATTCAGTCAATTGATAAGATGTTGTGTGGTGAAAGCTCCCATGTCCCAGAGCAAAATGGTCTGCTGGCTAAGTACACACTCAGCAGCTACTTTATTAGGTACCTTCTGCATTTTAAAGTGGCCACTGAGTGCATGTTTGTGGTTTTCAGCTGCTGCAGCCCATGCACTACAAGGTTCAACATGAGCGTTCAGAGATATTCCTCTGCACATCACTGTTATAACATGTGGTTCTTTGAGTTACTGTCACCTTCCTATCATTTGAACTGGTCTGGCCAATCTCCTCTGACCTCTCTCATGAACAAGGTGTTTTCACCCACCGGACTGCCACTCATTGGATGTGTTTTGTTTTTGCCCCACTGTCTGTAATCTCTAGGGATTGTTGTGTGTAAAAATGCTAGGAAATCAGCAGTTTCTGAGATACTCAAACCACCCCACCTGGCACCAACAATCATTCCATGGTCAAAGTCTCTTACAGTAGATCACATTTTTTCCTCATTTTGATGTTTGGTCTGAACGACAACTGAACCACTTGACCATGTCTGCACTGAGTTGCTCCCACATGAATGGCTGACTCGTGGCCACTCCGAAATGATATCGTATTTGTTAAGTAGGTACCGTGCACGATCCTGATTTGATGGAGACAGATGTGAGAAGCATGGAGGAACATCTGGACAAACTTCTGAAATGCCTGCTTCGCTGCCGCTGCTACTGTGTGATCGAGAATCTCCGGAGGGGAAGGCCCCAAATCCTTGGCTTTGCCTATTGCCTGTTGCCGGGACCGGGGTCAAAGCGCTCGGCAGAGATGGTGGTCGGTGCTCAGTATCGGAGGGCTGGTTGGAGGCTTGAAGTTTTTGGACTGACTCAAGAGTCGGCTGTGGTCGGGTGCTTCCAGGGTGCTGCATCGGCAAGTTTGCGGCGCTGGAGGTTCATGGCAGGAGGAGAGTTTTTCTTCCTTCTACCGTCTGCGTGAGATGATAGGACTTTCAAGAGACTTTGAGACTTTTTTTTACCGTGCCCATGGTCTGTTCTTTATCAAATTACGGTATTGCTTTGCACTGTTGTAACTATATGTTATAATTATGTGGTTTTTGTCAGTTTTTCAGTCTTGGTTTGTCTTGTGTTTCTGTGATATCATACTGGAGGAACATTGTATCATTTCTTAATGCATGCATTACTAAATGACAATAAAAGAGGACTCCGTGTCCTCATAATCTAATCTAATGAGCAGGTGTACCTAATAAAGTGACAACTGAGCGTATATCAGTATACTGGAGACCTGTCCTGAGGTTAAAGGACTATGTGTGTGCATTGGGTCAAGGGAGGCTTGTTCAGGGGTTAAAGGATGCGAGCGAGGAATGGGATTCTGTGCATCGATGCGAGCGAGAAATAGGATTTGTTTTTGCTGCTGTTCATTGCTTGTTAGTGTTCTGTGTTCTGCTGAGCACCGTGTGCATGTTGGTGCCAGAATGTGTGGCAACGCTTGCAGACATCCCGAGCACACGTCGGGTATGTTCGTTGTCAGAGCAATTGACACATTTCACTGTACGTGTTGATGTACACATGATAAATAAATTTGAATCTTGAATCTATATTACATTAAGGTGACAGAGTGGCACAGCTGGTAGAGCTACTGCCTCACGTTGGGGGTTCAACTCCGATCTGGGGAGCTGCCTGTGTGGAGTTTGCATGCTCTTCCAGGTACCCCAGTTTCCTGGAGATGAGAGGGTTGGAAGATTAATTAGCTGGAAAGTTGGCAATTAGCATAATGTTATTGCAGCAGCAGTGACCTGTGTTCAATTCCATCGCTGTATTGTGCAATCTCCCTCAGATCACATGGGTTTCCTCCGGGTGCTCCAGTTTCCACCCACAGTCCAAAGATGTACGTGTTAGTAGATAAATTGGTCACATGGGTGTAATTGGGCAGCGTGGGCTTGTTGGGCCAGAAAGACCTGTTACTGTACTGTACCTCTAAACAAAGTGAGTGGCAGATAGTCAACACAATCGATGGGCAGAAGGGCCTATTTCTGTGCTGGGTCAATAACCTTTTAATGATAGATCTGAGCCAGAAGGAATATCTGTGCTTCTGAACTGGAGAAAGTCAAACACTAAAGTGAATACTAATTGTCAACCAATCAAGGGAGCAGAGTGGGACCTTAATTTACTTCGGTAAATATCTCCTTCCCATCCATTGAGAATACTTCTACTTTATTGATTCAATATAAAGTAAGCATATTATGCTTTGTGGCTGTTTCTCTTATCTTAAAATGAATCCAGTGATTGTGTTATTATGTAATTACCATTTAATGACAATCATTGACACTGTATAATCAGAGAGATCTTGCCAATTTTCAGTTTCCACCTCTGCTAATCTTTACCATTCATTTTCCTTGAGTCACTGTCGACACCAGCATTTATTGCATGTCCCTTATTACCTGTGAGAAAGACTTAGCCAGCTGGCATTTATTACTTATTACTTATCTCTTATAAGGCGGGAGGAGAAGATGGCGATGTGCCATGCGTGCGCAGCTCTCCGGTGAAAAATGATATCGTATCTGTTAAATAGGGGCCATGGACTATTCTGATTTGATGGAGAATGGACGTGAAAGCACAGAGGAAAATCTGGAGAAATTTCTGAAATGCTCGTTTGCTGCTGTCGTTACTGTGTGGTCGGGGATCTTTCGGAGGGTAGGCCTCAAAATCCCTGGCCTTGCCTGCTTTTGGCGACCAAGAAGGAGGTCAAATCGTTCGGACAGAGATGGCGCTCAGTACTCGGTGTCGGAGAGCTGATCAGAGCTCCAAGTTTTCGAACGACTCAGAGTCGGATTGTGGTCGGCATGGCAGGGAGAGTTTTTCTTCCTTCTCCCGTCTGCATGAGATGTGGGACATTTGAGAAACTTTGAACTTTACTGTGCTCACAGACTTCTTCATCAAGTTATGGTATTGTTACACTGTTTGTAACTATATGTTATAATTATGTGGTTTTGTCAGTTTTTTCAGTCTTGGTTTACCATAGAACCATAGAACCATAGAAACTACAGCACAGAAACAGGCCCTTTGGCCCTTCTTGGCTGTGCCGAACTATTTTCTGCCTAGTCCCACTGACCTGCACACGGACCATATCCCTCCATACACCTCCCATCCATGTATCTGTCCAATTTATTCTCAAATGTTAAAAAAGAACCCGCATTTACCACCTCGTCTGGCAGCTCATTCCATACTCCCACCACTCTCTGTGTGAAGAAGCCCCCCTTAATGTTCCCTTTAAACTTTTTCCCCCTCACCCTTAACCCATGTCCTCTGGTTTTTTTCTCCCCTTGCCTCAGTGGAAAAAGCCTGCTTGTCCTGTATTTTGTGATATCACACCAGAGGAAATAATGTATCATTTCTTAATGCATGCATTACTAAATGACAGTAAAAGAGGACTACGTGTCTTCATAATCATGTTTATTTTAATTAGGGATTCAGTGCGGAACATGCCCTTCTGGCTCAGCCCACCTATCTAATCCTAGCCTAATCACAGGACAATTTACAATGACCAGTTTACCTACTAACCAGTACATCTATGGACAGGGGGAGGAAATTGGAGCACCCAGGAAGAAGGGCATACCTGCTCCTTGCAGAGGATGCTGGGATTGAACTCTGATACCTGGAGCAGTAATAGTGTTGCACTAACTTTTACATTACCGTGGTGCCCTTATTGCCCTTGAGAAAGTCTTAGCGTGCTGCTTGTCGAACTGCTGCATTCCTTCTGGCAGTGGTCCCGCCACAGGGCAGCTGGGGGAAGGAGATCCCAGATCTGTATTCAGTGATGGGGTATCAGTGATGCAAGTCCAAGTCGGGAGTGGCAGTGAGGAACCTGTAGGCGGTGGCGCTCCCATACGCCCGCTGCCTTTGGGCTGCTCAGCGGCACAGCGAATTACGGCAGGGTTCTGTTTCTGTGAGATGCTTGTCACCCAAACAGCTCACAGGTCAGGAATCGACACCGCACCTGACAGGAGATATCTACAGCCCTTCAGCAGCTGGCAAACCGATCCCATCGGTCTCCCAAACACTCACTCCTATGTATGGACTGTAAAGATATAAAGGTTAGCTTTATTTGTCACATGTACATCGAAACATGCAGTGAAATGCAACGTCTTGCACCAGCAGCCGACACTGTCGGAAGATTTGCTGAGGACAGTCGACAAGTATCGCCATGCTTCCGGTGCCAATATAACATGCCCACAACTTACTAACCCTAACCCATATTTAATGTAAAGTGGGAGGAAACCAGGACACCCAGAGGAAACCTGCATGACCACAAGAGAAAACGTACAAACTTCTCACAGACAGTGGCAGGAACTGAACCGAGGTTGCTGGTGCTGTAAAGCATTACATTAACCGCTATGCTACCGTACATAAGTCAGATGTTTGTAAGATTGGAAGGGCCTATGTCAGATCTGGGAGCTAGTTGAAATAGACTGGGCAAATAACGTAGAGGACAACAAGAGTTTGCAGTGGCTGGAGTCTGGAGTAACACACGAAAGACTGGAAGAACTCAACGGGTCAGGCAGTATCTGTGCAGGGATTTTCAGAAGGCCTTTGACAAAAGAGGCTGCTTAACAAGCTATGAGCCCATGGTATTACAGGAAAGATTCTAGCCTGGAGAAGGCAGTGGCTGATTGGCAGGAGGCAAAGAGTGGGAGTAAAAGGAGTCTTTTCTGGTTGGCTGCCGGTGACGAGTGGTGTTCCACAGGGGTCTGTGTTGGAACTAATTCTTTTTATGTTATATGGCAATGATTTGTCGCATGTAATGTTGAGACTTTATAAAGCACTGGTGAGGCCTCACTTGGAGTATTGTAAGCAGGTCTGGGCCCCTTATCTTAAAAAGGATGTACTGAAACTGGAGAGGATTCAAAGGAATTTCATGAAAATGATTCCAGGTTTGAACAGCTTGTCCTATGAAGAGTGTTTGATTGTTCTGGGCCTGTATTCACTGGAATTCAGAAGAATGAGGAATGACCTAATTGAAACCAATTGAATGCTGAAAGGCCTTGATAGAGTGGATGTGGAGAGGATACTTCCTATGGTGGGAGAGTCTAAGACCAGAGAACATAGCCTCTAATTAGAGAGGCATCCTTTTAAAACTGAGATGAGGAGGAATTTCTTTTGCCAGAGAGTGGTGAATCTGTGGAATCTGTTGCCACCGGCAGCTGTGGAGACTAAGTCTTTATGTATACTTAAGGCAGAGGTTGATAGATTTTTGATTGGTCAGGCCACGAAGGGATACGGGGAGAAGGCAGGAGACTGAGGCTGAGAGTAAAATTGGATTAGCCATAATGAGATGCCGGAGCAGACTTGATGGGCCAAATGCCCTAATTCGGCTCCTACATCTTATGGTCTTGTGGTCTTATTGCTAACAACTCCATCCTGTAAAAAACCCAGAGCTACAGATACACCAAGAAGACAGGCTACACCTGGGGACAGCTTGAAAGACTGGCCCAGGACAGAGGGATCAGGTGAGCTGCTGTCGGCAGCCTGAGCCCCAGAGGGGGTGAGGGGCTTAACTAGGTAAGTATTAGTTTAGTTCGGCACAACATAATGCACTGAAACATGTGTTCCTGTGTGGTTCCATGTTCTGTTTCTCATGTTCTATGTTGTGTTCGGGTAGTTACCAACTAACAGTAGATGGAAGAACTGAGACGTTAGACCACATGGGCTTGGGTTCTTGATATACCTTGTGTCTTTAATGTTGTTGCCCTGGGTCTTAGGGAGTAACTTCAGAAACACATCCGACTCAATACTCCCCAATTGTTAATCCCCCAAATGTTACTCCCTCAATTACAACAACAATTGTTACTCCCCAGTTGTGACTCCTAGCATTTATACAGTCTACATAACATCTGAAGGTGCTTCACAGTAGCACAGTCACTAAACTCCATAAAGGAGATACTAAACTCCATCTTCATAGACTTAGTCATGCAGTTGGTTTAAAGTGTCTCTTGGTAGAAAGAGGGAGGTTTATTTTTGTTTTGTTTTATTTTTATTTAGGTGTACAGCACAATAACAGGTCCTTCCAGCATGTGGTAAACCATATATATGTTGTAACTGGGTTAACTGTCTGGACACGCCCCTCTGCTGACTACCCCTGTGGCTCCTCCCACAGAGTCCTGTATAAAGGTGTTTCGCCTTGCCCCTCCCCCTTAGTCTGGGGGCAGACACTCACCATGGAGGTCGTATTGTACAGCGAATAAAAGCCTTTCAGTATTTTACCCAACCTCAGTCTTTTGGAGTAATTGAAGGTGCTTCACAGCACAATGAGCTTGTACCACCCTATTATACACATGTGACCAATTAACCTATTAATCTGTAGATCTTTGGAATGTGGGAGAAACGAGGACAACTAGAGGAAACTCACACAGAAATGGGAGAACGTTTAAGATCCTTGCAGACAGTGGTGGAATTGAACCTGGGCTGCCGGCCCTGGAAGAGCATTCTATTATCTGCTATGTGTTTAGATAGAGGATTCCTGAGTCTTGGGGGGAGACAGGTTGGCTGCCAATGGTGGAGGGATTAACATCAGGGAGGATTTTTTTTTCTAAATTTGAAGGAGATTACAGTGATAGAGAGGGTAACAGGAAAATAAAAAAACAGACTACTTACTGTAACAGTAACCAAGAAAACCATCAGATTATTATCAGAACACATCTGGATGACTATGGTCCTTCAGGGAAGGAAATCTGCCGTGCTTACATTGTCCGAATTACATGTGACTCCAGACCCACTGCATGGTGACAAGAGATTGCAGCTGCTGGAATCTGGAGCAACACAGAAGAGGCTGGAGGAAATCAACAGGTCAGGCAGCATCCGAGGAGGGAAATGGACAGTCGGCATTTGGGGTCAAGACCCTTCATTTAGGCTGGATCTAACCTGAATTGAAGGGTCCTGCCCCCAAACATTGGCTGTCCTTTTCCTGCCATGGTTAATAAGATTATGAGAGGCATAACTGTGGTAGGCAGGCAGTATCCTCCCCCCCCCCGGGTTAAAATGACCAGTCCTAGCTGGCATGCATTTAAAGTGTTTTGGGGGAAGTTCAAAGGAGATGTGTGGGCATGTTTGTTTTCCCCCTGAGTACCCAATGCTGTGGTGCCAAAAGACTGCAGACACTGGAATCTGGAGCTAAAACATAATCTGCTTGAGGAACTCAACGGGTCAGGCAACATCTATTGAGGGCAATAGACAGTAGACAATTTGAGTTGAGACCCTCCATATTGAAATATTAACTGTCCATCTTCCTCTACAGATGCTGCCTGACCTGCTGAGTTCATCCAGCAAATTGCTTTTTGCTTCACACTGTCTCCTCAGTTTGGAGATTGTAAAGGACAGATATTTAATGCCAACATTGCCCATGGATACTAAAATACAGTTTAATCATTTAGTTTGAACAATTATATACACTATTCATTAGAAGATTTAGTCATGGAATCATATAACATGGAAGCAGACCTTTCAGCCCAACTTGTTCATGCCTACCAAACATCACTCTAAACTTTCCTTATACATACCTCTCCAATTGCCCTTAAAAGGATGTTAATTTACTTAAGACCATAAGATATTGGAGCATAATTAGGTCATTCAGCCCATCCAGTCTGCTCCACCATTCCATCATGGCTGATCCCGGATCCCACTCAACTCCATACACCTGCCTTCTCACCATATCCTTTGATGCCCTGACCGATCAGGAAATGATCAACTTCCACCGTAAATATATGCGTGGACTTGGCCTCAACTGCGGTCCAAGGCAGAGCATTCCACAGATTTACTAATTTCTGGCTAAAAAATTTCCTCCTTACCTCTGTCTTAAAAGGTCGCCCCTCAAGTTGGAGGCTGTGCCCTCTAGTTCTGGATACCTCCACCATAGGAAACATCATCTCTAAGTCTACCCTATCTTGCTCTTTCAACATTAGGTAGGTTTGAATGAGATCCCCCAACATTCTTCTAAATTCCAGTGAGTACAGGCCCAAAGTTGCCAAATGCTCCTCATATGTTAACCCCTTCATTCCCGGAATCATCCTCGTGAACCTCCTCTGGACTCTCTCCAATGGCAACATGTTCCTTAATCAATACTTGCTGTAATCACTTCCTTTGACAGTTCATCCCATATACACGCAATGTCTACTTTATTAGGTACACCCACACATCTGCTCATTAATGTAGATATCTAATCAGCCAATCATTTGCAGCTTCTCAATGCATAAACACATGCAGACATGGTGAAGAGATTCAGTTGTTGTTCAGACAAACATCATAATGTGGAAGAAATGTGATCAAAGTGACTTTGACCTTGGAATGATTGTTGGTGCCAGATGGGGTAGTTTGATTATCTCATAAACTGCTGAGCTCCTGGGATTTTCACATACAACAGTCTCTAGAGTTTACAGAGAATAGTGCAAAAAACAAAAAAAACTTCCATTAAGCAGCAGTTTTATGGGTGAAAACAGCTTGTTAATGAGAATGTTGGTTCAAGCCAACAGGAAGGTGACAGTAACTCAAATAACTACACGTTACAACAGTGGTGTGCAGAAGAGAATCTCTGAATGCACAACATGTCGAGCCTTGAAGTGGATGGGCTACAGCAGCAGAAGACCATGAACATACAATTAGTGGCCTCTTTATTAGGTACAGGGGCTACCAAATAAAGTGGCCACTAAGTGTACATACAAACTTTTGTGTAAAAAAAAGTTGCTCTCAGTTCCCCTTAAATATATTCCCTATCGCATTAAATCTATGCTCGCCGGTTCTTGATTCTCCAAGCCCAGGAGAAGGACAGAGTGCACTGACTCTGTTTATGCCCCTCATGATTTTATACAACTCTATAGGATCATATGATTATCCATATGATCATCTCTGTGTATCTGACTGTACATACATGTATACAAAACAATTATGTATGCAATCTTAGTGGCAATATCCTCCCACATTTCCCCTCTTTGTTGCTTGTACATTGCGACAGAGACGCAACATAAAGATTTCTACTCCCTTGGATGTAAAAATAATACAAATACAGTCTCTCACACTCCAAGAAATAAAGTTTTAGCCTGTCCAACCTCTCAAGTCCTGGGAACATCCTTGTAAATCTTTTCGGCACTTTTTTCAGTTTAATAGCATCTTTCCTACAGCAGGGCAACAAAAACTGAACAAAATGCTCCAAGTGCAACCTCATCAGCATCTTCTATGACTGCTGTATAATCTCCCTACTGTTATGCTCTGTGCCCCTCTGAGGAAACCGGCATGCCAAAAGCCTTCACCATCCATTCTCACAGCAAGTTCACTTCCAGGGAACCATGTACTTACACTCTAACAATTTGAAGAGACTGACACTCAAGAAGCAAGGCCAAAGAGCCAACAGTGAAATGATGGGCAAAATAGCATCCTTGTCTACATCAGTTCAATAAAGTTTACAAGCTGTTGAATTGGGATGGAGAATTGTTACTGTTCTTGCAATTGAAGTTTCCTATGCTTTCTTGTAGTTCTACATAATTCCCTATTATATGTAATTGTTTGGTGAATTTTCAAGTAATTACACTACAGTTCCTTCTTTATTTTTCTAGAAAATTCTTAGTTTTCAGTAGCAGGTATCACACCACTTGAATCTGGCTATTTTATAGACTAACTGATATCACTGGGATTTTAGGTTATCTCTAGTCTGAGTATGAGACAGTCATGTCTACCTTTTCTTTTGTCTTTTTCTTTGTTTTTCCTTTGTCATGTAATACTTAATAAAATGCCTCATTCTTGACTTCCATGGATTCTTTGGATTGCAAAAGCATTGGGATGAAACAACACTTTTCTGAAACATGAAGGCACCAATTCAGTTAGCTCCTGCCAAACTTTTCCATCTCTCCTTGGGTCTTGAGTTGCCCCTTAAAATCAAATACTGAATCCCAATATTTTAATATAATTGTTATTTTTGTCTCAAGCTGAATTAATCAGACTCTTACAGGATGTTGTCAGGGTTGGAGAATTATTATTAACAGGGGAGGTTGTCTAGACTGGGATCATTTTGATTTGGAACAAAGAACCCCAAGGGAAGATTTAAGCAATATAGATAAAATCACGAGAAGCCTAGACAGGGCAAACTGGCATTATAAGTTCCTATAATTCTATGAAATATTCTAATACAACGATTGGCATTTAAATAGAACATAGAAATGAAATACCGCTGATGCTGGAAGTCTGAAATAAAAGCTGGAAGTACTGGGTTGTTTTGGCAGAACATCTAGGGTGAGGCAGAGCTCTGGTTTCAGATCAAATGAATGTTCTATTCTGATGATATGTCATAAAACACTAGCTTGCTTCCTTCTGCAGCACGCAGCTCATCTTTTATTATGCTCAATGGTCTTATGGTCTATTTCCAGCACTTTCTATTTTTTATTGGAATTTATATATTGCATTGAACTTAACATAGTACATAAGATCCATAAGATTGTCTCCTACAATCACTTTCAAGCCTTTTATTTCATCTTCAGTTATTCGATGACAGAACCCTTTTGGACAGTGGCAGTATATTCAAAGAGCTGCCACAGCATGATGGGCTGAATAGTCTCTACAGCAGCTGGATGCATTTTTTTAATTATGTGGAATTGGCGTTAGGGAATTCCCAAATGGCCTCCCATAAAATCTAATTCGATCGTTAGACTCTGTAGGATAATGAGGGTCTAATCTCACAGAGTATGAGGATAGGATTCCTAAACGACATATACAAAATGCTGCAGGAGTTCAGCACATCAGGCATCACCTATAGAAAGGAATAAAGAGTCGACTTTTCGGGCTGCAACCCTTCCTTTCCACAGATGCTCCCTGACTTGCTGAGTTCTTCCTGCATGTTGTGTCTATTGCTCTGGATTTCCGGCATCTGCAGAATCTCTTCTGTCTGGGATTCCAAAAACTCTATCATCTCTATTACTCCCAAAACGTTTTGCAGCCTTCACTGAGTGTACCATCTTTCAGCCAGAACCTTACTTTTTGGAGCAGAATGCCATAATTTAAACAGCCAGCAAGGAAAGGTTGATGTAAATGGTACTTAATATCAGCTGCAGTCGAATCTGCGTCAGTTAAGAGTTAAATAATGAATCCCCAAACCCATCCGGATAACATCCATGTTACAAAGTGCTTGCTTGAAAGATGTTGCTGATAACAAATAGTTTAGGGGTTCTATTCACAGTTTCATCTTTCAATGCTCCATTTAAAATATACAGAGATCAATTAGACAGAAGCCACAGACTTCGAAAAGCAGAAGGATTCTTAGGGATGAAAAGTGATTTAGTAAATCAGTCAGCCTGTGAGAGGTCAGTGATATTGTCCAACAACGTCTCAGACAACTACCACTACATTAAACAAAGACCCTTTTACATGCCAACGGCATGCACACTGCACAAAACTTAGTCTACAATGATTCGTTTAAATCTAGTCTTTCATAAAACTTAATCCTGCTCCAAATGTGCAAATTTCAAGGATGGACATTTGCATGCAACTATCTCCCACACGCCACGATTCGCTGAAGACTTAAAAGTTTGTTTACTTACTCATGTTGCTGTGGAAGGAACCGTGCACCTCTTCACTTTCGGAAACTTTTATCTTCCAGTTTAAATCTGACACAAAGTTGGCAGTGTGCAGAACAAAAGAAGTCTTTTAGCTAGCTTTGTGTGGTGATACCAGTTGGAGTTACTCTTCACCCCCCGCCCCCTTCCTTGCTTAACTGAGGAAATGTTTCTCTGCTGTCCAAAAACAAGAAGCTAGAGCCTCTGATCACTACGGAGGCAGGGCATGCCTGTGTCCAATTGATTTTCACTCAGCAGCTTTTCAGCACAGATTTGGCCAGGTCTGTGGGAGGTTTAGATAAACAGCGAGGTATGATTCATCAGAACCATTTCCCTCCTTCATTCAGAGAAAAAGGCTCAGATAGCGAAGATAGGAGCCAGACACTACAGCTCTCCTCCTGCCGCAGTGATTAATCTTTTCAAGAACAAAACTATTTAACCCTTTGTCCCCTATTGATTATTTTTCTCCCCGAGTAAGCTTGCATTTAAAGGATTTATTGCGGCTTGAAAGTCTTTAAGAGGATGACTTAATTTTAAACTTTTGTATTCTATCTCCCAGGGATACTTTGGCTCTTGGTATTCCCAGCACCACAGAAGAGGATGAATACATGGAGTTCTTCGGTAAAACTATCCCCATCAGGAGTACTCAAGCTCGGAATTATATTAAAATAAAACAGGCAATAAACTGTAGTAACACGCAAAATATTGGAGGAACTCAGGCAATATCTATGGAAGGAAATGGATGCTCAGTGTTTTGGGTCAAGAACTGGACTAGAAAGAAAGAAGGGAGACAGTCTAAAAAGGTGGGAGAAAGGGGTGGAGCAAGATCTGGCAGGTGATAGGAGAGTGGGGATGATGTAAGAAGCGGGGAGGTACTTACTGCCCATTACGTCACTGGTGTTCAGGGCAGCAATGAAGGTCCTCCAGGTCTGGTGGTGTTCAGGACTTCCATTATCATGACAGTAGCTTCCTCTTGGTTTTCACTGATGTCAGTCACTCAAGTCTCAGGAATACAGTCACACTCTGATGCAGAAAGATTCTTCATTGTTATTTCCATAACCATTTTGTTTTTATCAGTCCGGGTTGTTAGCCCTGAGCTGAAGGGTTTCATGTTGAAATGTCGACTGTGCTTTTTTCCACAGATGCTGCCTGGCCTGCTGAGTTCCTCCAGCATTTTGTATGTGTTGCTCAAACTTCCAGCATCTGCAGGCTTTCTCTTGTTTGACATTTGTGATCTTTCTGTTATGCTCCTATACCAAGGAATGTTGCCTTCTGATTGAGTGGCAAGCTTCCTGTATCATTATTTAAAACAAAAAAATGCAAGGCTTGTATTCATCCCTCAAGCAGTCCTGTGAGGGAGATTTTGTATTTGGTAAACTGGTTGTCACACACAGGGCAATATGTCACACAGTAACACACACAATCTGCTGGAGGAACTCAACAGGTCAGGCATTATCTTCACAATATATCGCACTGTAATGGTGAGCACACTTTCTAAGTGCACTATTAGATATAAAGCACTGTGGGATCTCCTGAGGACATGAAGGGTGCTATGTAAATGCTTTGATGTGTCATCATCCCTAAGACCCATGCAGAAGGGTCTTCTTTTAAGCAGGCATTTCAGTGAGGTTGGGGGAGACTAAAACTAGAGGCCATAGGGTATGGGCGAAACGTGAAATATTTAAGGGAAGAATGAGGCAGAACCTCTTTACTCCAACGGTGGTGCAAATGTGGAAAGCTGCCAGCAGAAGTGGTGGATATGGGTTTGACCGTAACATTTGAGAAGGTTTGATTGATACATGGATAGGAGGTGTATGGAGCGCTATGATCCAGCTGTGGGTTGATGGGACGAAGCAGGAATAATAGTTCAGCATGGACTAGAGGAGCTGAAGGGCCTGTTTCTGTGCTGTAGTGTTCTATGATTCTGTAATGAAAAATGCAAACTTGTACCCTAATTAATGGCATATCTCAAAGCTCTCTGATTGGCCAATACCAGAGGGACCCAGGCATTCTCCCTGTCACTAGTTAAAGCAAAACAATTTTTTAAAATCCAAGTTTTCAATAAAAATCTTGCTGGATGGTCCCTGAAGCAGCTCAATGTAACTACACTCAGTGGCCGCATTATTAGATGTACACCTGCCCGTTAATGCAAATATTTCATCAGCCAATCATGTGGCAGCATCTCAATGTATAAAAGCAAGCAGGCATGGTCAAGAGGTTCCACTGTTGATCAGCCCAAACATCAGAATGTGGAAGAAATGTGATCTAAGTAACTTTGACTGTGGAATAATCTTTGGTACCAGACGGGGTGACTTGAGTATCTCAGAAACTGCTGATCCACTGGCATTTTCATGAACAATGGTCCCTAGAGTTGAGAGAGAAAGGTGTGAAAAACAAAAAAAAAATGTCTAGTGAGAGGCAGTTCTGTGGTTGAAAGCACTTCGCTGATGAGAGAGTTCAGAGGAGGATAGTCAGGTTGGTTCAAGCTGACAGGAAGGCAACAGTAACTCGAATAACCACACATTACAACAGTGGTGTGCTGAAGAGCATCTCTGAACGCTCAATCCCTGAACCTTGATTGTCTACAGCAGCAGAAGACTATGAACATACGCTCAATAGCCACTTTACTAGACACAGGAAGTACCTAATCAAGTGGCCTCTGAGCTTACATCACTGGTCATCCATGTGCCTATCTAAATGTTTCCTAAATGCCCCTAATGTATCTGCCCCTACCAGCACCCCTGGCAGGTATTCCATGCACTCACTACTCTCTGTGTAAATAACTTACCTCTGACATCCCAGCTATACTTTCCCCCAATTATACCCCATTGTATTAGCCATTTCCACCCTGGGGAAAAAAGCCTTTTGTTATCCACTCAGTTTATGCCTCTTATCATCTTGTACACCTCTAGCAAGTCACCTCTCGTCCTGCTTCGCTCCAAAGAGAAAAGCCCTAGCTCATCCAAGCTTTTCTCACAAAACATGATGTCAAATCCGGGAAGCATCCTGGTATTCAAAGCATGGTCTAACCAGGGTTTTATAGAGCTGCGACATTTCCTTGCAACTCTTGAACTCAATCCTCTGACAAATGAAGGCCAGCACACCATATGTCATCCTATCAACATGTGGCAACTTTGAGGGATCTACAGACATGGACTCCAAGATCCCTTGTTCCTCCACACTATTAAGAACCCTGCCATTAACCCCCAAATTTTTCTTTCAAATTTGACCTTCCAAAGTGAACCACTTCACACTTTTCCAGACTGGACTCCATCTACAACTTCTCAGCCCAGCTTTGCATTCTGTCAATGTCCCCTTGTACCCTGTGACAACCTTCTACACAACCTCTGTGTCATCTGCAAACTTACTAAGCCACCTTTCCACTGAGACCATAAGACAGAGAAGCAGAATCAGGCCACTCAGCCCATCAAGTCTGCTCCACCACTTTCTCATGTATATCCATCAGTAGGTCAAGGTTTCAATTCTGTAGGCAATCCAATAAGGATTTACCTGCAGTCAATGGATAGTGATATTCAAATATCCCACCCCTTACCTCCTTGGGAAATGCTATCAGTTACCAATGTGACCTTTATTGATCAACATTCAGATTCCATCAATGTAGAATCCATTGATTAGTTTTAGAGTAGGATATACCTTGAATCATAACCACTGGTTAAAATGCCACTCTCACTTCCCCTTATTGTACCTTTGACAGTGTTAAAGTAGAACAGACATGCAAAACTACTTTAGTCAAACTATTACATGATTAAAATTATTTACTTTAAATTAGGTTTGAAAATCAAGTAAACAAACAATTCATTTATACCCTTCCAATGAATCCACTGTTCAATTTAATTTTGCTAATACAATTACAAGAGCTTATTCTTTCCAATCTGTTTAGGACATGTTTCCTCAGCATGGTCCTTGAGCATTGATGTCATTCACTATGGTCTCCATGGCAGTTTGGAGCCATTTCCTGACTGTTAATGGGCTGGCTCGTTGAGTGTGATTGTTATGAATGTGCGCTGGATAACAGCTACCTGGAACTGAGCTAAGATCCTTTATTTCAGGTCAGAGCTCTAAATTATGACAGGAGAAATGAATCATTGAAGTTTTTGAATTTTAAAATACCATTCTCCCTTTCCTTCTTGAAAGCGTTCTGCCAGAACCACAAATTTTAAAATTCATAATCAAGCCATTCAGTCCATCAACGCCAGAATAGATTGTCCATCATCTTGATGATGATGTCTGTGCAAAATCTGGTTTGCTACATTACAGCAGTGACTACACCTCATAAATATCACCTGTTAAGTTTCCTGGGATAGATAGATAGATAGAGAGAGAGAGAGAGAGAGAGAGAGAGAGAGAGAGAGAGAGTCATACAGCATGGAAACATAACCCTCTACCTAAATTGTCCAAGCCAACCAAGATCTCCATTTATACTTACCTCCTTTGCCCACATTTTGCCTAGATCCATCCAAACTAGAGGTTCCTGGGGGGAGGTGCTAGGAAAGATGGTGACAGGGGTTTTTGCAGACTCAGATAACTTAAGCAAAGCAGCTTACTCTTCTTATCTTATGTCTTTTCTTTTCAAGGTTCTGTCGGAGTCCGTGATCTACAGCTTAAACCATGGTTCTTTGCAGGTGGTGGGTCTTTGGATTGGCTGGTTCTGGTGTTTCTATCATTCATTTTTTGGTGTTTCTTGTTTCATAGATGTCTGTGAAGAGTAAGAGTTTCAGGAAGTATACTGTATACATTCTCTGATATTAAATTACATCTCTTAAACCAACCTAATTAATTCCATGGCCCAATACCATTAAGCAAGGGGTCTGTGGACCCCAGGTTGTGAACCCCTGCTGTAAACCTTTTCTATCTATATAGCTGTACAAATGTCTTTTAAATGTTTTCATTGTACCAGCCTCAAACACTTCTTCTGGCAGCTTGTTCCAAACACACACCACCCTCTGTGTGAGATAGATACCCTGCAGGCCAAGTCTTTCTCCTCTCACCTTAGACCTTGTACTTGATTTGCCAACCCTGGGCAAAAAATCTGTGTATTACCCAGTCTAGGCCCCTCAGGACTTTAGACATCTCTACAAGTCCTTTACTGCCCAGTCTCTGCTTTTGACCCCAAACCAGCTTAATGATCATTGAATTAGGTGATACAAAGTCTGTTGCTTTGCAATAATAGTAAAAAACATAAAACAACTATAAATTACAAAATAAATAAATACACCAAAGGAAAAAAAAATAACATGAACATTTTTGTGGACATTTCTGAAACCTGATGGCAGGGTTGGCTCTTCACTCAACTCTGGAATATCTGGAGAGTGAAGATGCATATATTAGGAAGCTCTTCATTGACTACAACTCTGCATTCAATGTGATCATCCTCTCAAAATTAATCAGTAAGCTCCAAGATCTCAGCCTCAATACTTCCTCGTGCATCTGGATCCTCAATTTTCTCACTTGCAGACCCCAGTCAGCTTGGATCGACATCTTCGCCATAATCACCATGAAACAGGTGCACCACAAGGATATGTGCATTGCCCCATTTATACTTAAGACTGTGACGCTAAGCACAGCTCCAATGCCATATTTAAGTTTGTTGATGACACCACTGTTGTTGACTGAATCAAAGGTGGTGATAACTCAGCATATAGGAGGGAGATGGAATGATGCCACAACAACAACCTATCACTCAATGTTAGCAAAACCAAAGAGCTGATTACCGACTACAGGAGGAAACCAGAAGCCCATGAGCCATTCCTCATCGGGGATCAAAGGTGGAGAGGGTCAGCAACTATAAATTCAAGTTAAATTCAACTTAAAGTTTAAAATTTAAACTTTAAATATGCTGGCATTATCCTGGAGGAGCATATGAGAGCCATTACAAAGAATGCATGGCAGTGCCTCTACTTACTTAGAAGTTTGTAAAGATTCAGCATGTTATCTAAAACTTTGACAAAATTCTATAGATGTGTGGTGGGCAGTATTCTGACTGGTTGCATGGCCTGATATGGAAACACCACTGCCCTTGAATAGAAAAGCCTACAAAGAATACCGTATACAGCCCATCATCCATCATCCCATAAGGCATGAGACCATACGAGATGGGAGCAGAATTAGGCCACTTGGCCCATCAAACCCGCTCTGCCATTTATTCTTGGTTAATCCATTTTTCCATCCCCTTATTAACACAACTTTAGTTCAGAAATGGGGAAGTGAAAGATATTTTCCTGAAAATGCTCCGAGGAGAAAAGGCCAGGTTCACTCAACCTATTCTCATAAGGCACACTTTCCAATCCAGGCAACACCCTTGTAAATCTCCTCTGCATTCTTCAAGTGCGGTCTGACCAAAGTGTTCTATTGCTGTAACTATACCTCATGGCTCTTGAAATCAATCCCACAGTTGATGAAGGCCAGCACGCCATACGCGTTCTCAACAACACTGTCAACCTGCACAGCAAGGATTAGTGAGATGTGGGCATGCTCTGTTGGTGCTGTAAGTGTGGCGACAGTTGTGAGCTTCCCCCAGCACGTGTTCAGGTTGTTCTGGTCATTGACACAAACGACACATTTCACTGTATGTTTCAACAAGTAAAGCTAATCTTAATTTTTTTTAACTTTCAAGGGTCTGGAGCAGGTATTGAACTCAAAGCACCGTTCATTACACTTCACTGCATTATGCTGTTACACACTTTTCTACACAATGCCGATGCCACAGTGTTGTACTAACTTACCCCCCCAAGATTCAAATGACGGCCCAGATAGACTGGAAAGGCAGGATGTCGGGACCAGAGGCAAGGTTTGGGCTGATTCCGCTCGCTCTTTGTTGATGTTCTCTCCTCTCTCTGTGGCGCTGAGGCAGTGAGAATGCTGTGGCAGCTTTCCACTGTGTATGTGAGCTTCGCGGCAATTCACACTGCTATATGATGAACTGAAACTCTGGCTGCTCCGGGATTCGGGCCTATGGACTCAATTTGGTTCGGAATGTTGTTGTTGTTGTTGTTGTTGCTCACTTCTACTGTTTACATGATTAGTTTTTTTTTTCTTTTTCTGCACGTTGGAGGTTGGTCTTTTTTGTAATTGGTTTCTTTTGGGTTTCTTGCTTTGTGGCTGCCTGTAAGCAGATGAATAACAAGGTTCTATAATTTATACATACTTTGATAATAAATGTACTTTGAACTTTGAGTCTACAGATGTAGGTGCACTGTGCTATAAAGATTACCCCATTTTATACGTCACCCTCCTTTACAATGAATGTTTAAACTTTCTTTAGGGTAGAGGAGGCCAATGAATGGAGTTGTGTATATTTTGCTAGAAATGATCAGAATCAAAATCACTTTATTGCCTGCATGTGAAAAATATGCAGAGGGCCTCAAGATGGCTGTGGCTCAAAAGAGGGGAGCCATGGAAATAAGTAGCTAGCCATCTGGACACAAGCTGGGGTCTGATCAGCCCCGACTGGGTCACCTGGAGGAGGTTGTATGATGTTGAAAGACCCGAAACACCCGATGATTCCAGGAACATCACTGAAGATGTGTCCAGAAGCATCAATAGATGTATGTACACAGTGGTTCTGTGCCAAGCATAAAACACAGGACGACGTCATAACAGACAACACAATGCCAACCAACAAATTTACAAGACAATAGTGCAAACAGCTGCATGCAATCAACAGTTAGCAGATTGCAAACATGTGCAAACGTCAATAATCAAACTTAAATAATCAGGTACATATGAACATACTCAATAATTATCCACAGAAGAATTAAAGCAGGAAAGGCCATTTAATGGATATTGTACAGAGGCAGTGAGGGTGCTACACCTGAGTGAGTTTTGTTGGAAGCCGGAGAGCTACAGGAAAAGAAGCTTTGGAGATGACATGTGGTCCTGGTGTCTCCCTATTGGTAATCTGGTGAAAAGGTGACTGCTGGGGTGGGTGGAGTCAGCAGGTGCTGTTGCAATAGAATATAGAACAATACAGCACAAGAAAAGGTCCTAAAGGCCATAAAGAGTGTGTACTGAGCATGATGCCAAATTCAACTAAATCTGCTCTGCTGCTCGTGACCCAGGTCTCTTCATTCCCTCCATATCCATGTGTCTATCTAAAAGCCTCCTAAATGACACTATCATTTCTGCTTCCACCACTACCCCCTGTTGCCTGTTCCAGTCTCCTGCCACCTAAAACCTACCCTACACATTTCCTTTA
Organism: Mobula hypostoma; assembly: GCF_963921235.1. Lineage (NCBI taxonomy): Eukaryota > Metazoa > Chordata > Chondrichthyes > Myliobatiformes > Myliobatidae > Mobula > Mobula hypostoma. Next base: position 15,893,840 of record NC_086114.1, read on the forward strand.
AACTTTCCCCTCTCACCTTAAAAGCATTTCTTTTAGCATTTTACATTTTCTCACTGTCTATTGTATCAATGCCACTCAGAATCTTTATAAGCTCCTGTCAGGTCTCTCCTCAGCCTCCGACGCACCGCAGAACACAAACCAAGTTTCTCCAACAACAGGAATACTGCAGATGCTGGAAATTCAAGCAACACACATAAAAGTTGCTGGTGAATGCAGCAGGCCAGGCAGCATCTCTAGGAAGAGGTGCAGTCGACGTTTCAGGCCGAGACCCTTCGTCAGGACTAACTGAAGGAAGAGTGAGTTAGTCCTGACGAAGGGTCTCGGCCTGAAACATCAACTGCACCTCTTCCTACAGATGCTGCCTGGCCTGCTGCATTCACCAGCAACTTTTATGTGTGTTGCTCAAGTTTCTCCAACCTCTTCTTAAAGCTCTTACTCTCTACCCCAGGCAGCATCCTGGTGAACCTCTTCTGTACTCTTTCTAAGGCCTCCACTTCCTTTTCTGCAATGGGTGACAAGGATTACACACAGTAACAGTTCTAACAGTGAGTCGCTAGCATTTGTGCTAGTGAAACATGCTGGTTCTGTCAGCTGCGCGAGTCAAGGGAAGACAATCTCCAGCCCGCCAAACACGGGAGATTGAGATGTGAGGCTATCGCGAAACTCCCTCTTTGTGTGGATACTGCCTGATTTGTTACCCAGTTGCAAATAAGTATCAAGAAATAACAGACAGTACACAGCATACAATTAAACGATTTAGCTTTAAAATTCTTGATTTACTCTTGATCTAAAGGGTTAGTAAAGAAAAGCAAAAAAATAAAAGAAAAGGGCCCATTTTAATGAAACAGTCTGAACTGCACGTGCTGGAGCTCACGTTTTCCTCTTCGCCAATCCTCCTTCGATCTCCCTAGGCTTCATTGAACCATGACCTCGCTCCGGGTTGAGTCCTACGACCTCTTCTCTCTGGTGTCTTCTCCCTTTATCTCCTGCCGAATCAAAGACCCAACTCACACACCGGTGTCGGGCACACAGTGCGAAAAACACACTCCCTTCATTGGATGGCTCATATTCCAAAGCACCCATTATCTCTAGTCATAACCCAAACACTGCATCTACAGAAAGACAATTACATTAGAGTGAAACCTTTCCCAGGGTGTTACACTAGCGTGAGAGGGAAAGTGGTAGAAATCTAGATTATAGGCTGAATTTGAAACTGCCACTAAAACATTAAGAAATAAAATAGTAGATGCCAGACTGACTGTAAGAGACAGAGCCTGCTGGGTCCCAATGCTCACTACTGCTGAAGTCTTTCAAATAGAGTCATTGAGTACTACAGTGCAGAAACAGGCCCTTCAGCCCATCTAGTCTATGCCAAACTATTATTCTGCCTAGTCCAATTCTATTAAATGTTGAAATCAAATCACATCCACCACTTCATCTGGCAACTCTTTCTAACTAGCACCACCTTCTGAGCGAAGAAGTTCCTACTGAGCTTTCATTTGTCAATGAAAGATCATCAGATATGGAGAGACATGATATGGAAATTGTGGTTTAATCTGTATTGTTTCTTTGTTCCTGAGGCAAAGTTGTGATGCTACTGAGAGGGTCACATGGGAGAGACTGTCCCCAAACATTGTCAGTCTATAAAGGAAAGTTTCCATTTCGAAGGGCCTCGTGCAACCTTGGAAGATCTCAAAGTTTGTTACAGACATTCGGTTATTTTAAATACGGCAGTGCAAACACCAAGCAATAGCAATGACCACATAGCAATTCTTTCCCAAGGCTGGTCAAGGGACAGGATATTTGCATATCTTCAGTTAGTGCAGTCAATTATTTAGATCCACTTGAGATAGGAGAGCTTCGCGTTAAGCCTCAAACTGAAAGGTAATACCTCTGACAGTGTTGTCTGGAGTACTGACTGTGATTATTAAATCTTACACAGTTGGATGGGTATGGGACTAGCAACCCCATCCTGTTAAGATGCAGAGCTACAGAAACACCAACAGAAGATCCAAAGACCTTGGGAGAGGAAGGATCTTCACCTAGAAAATGTATGAAGTCGTCTGGTGAAAGCAAAGGCATCAAGGCTGATCTACCTTTGGCCCTGGACAGAGGGCTCAGGCAAACTGCTGTTAGCAGCCTACGCCCCAGTAGGAGTGATAGGCTTATGAAGAGATGGTATACTGTATGGGAATTAAAATCCAAATTTAATTTAGTAGGTTATTCTGATAATCTGACTGCTGCAAAACACTGAAGTGCAGTGTAACACATGTAATGAAATACAGTGTAAAGTTTTGTTTTCCATATTGCTTATACAGGCCAAAGCATTACGCAGTGCATTGAACTGGAAAAAGTAAAACAGTAACAATGCAGAAGAAAGTGTAAACGTGCTGAAAAAATGCAGTGCAGGTAAACGGTAAAATGCAAGTTCGTGACGAGATAGGTTGTGAGTTCAGGAATCCACCTTATCGTACAAGAGGTCCATTCAACCACTTTATTGGCTACAAAGCACTTGGAGTGTCCTGAAAGGGATGAGAAAGGTGCTATAACGATGCAAGTTTGACCCTTTCTACTCACCCTGCTGATGCGTATCTTGCTAATCACTCTAACTGAACTCCAGAATCACAAGCATCATGAAGATTAAGGAAAAAAATACACACAGTAACAAATTTATGTTGAAATCCCCTGAGACGTACCTGGGCTTGACTCACTGGAATGGACGAGAAGGTGAGAAACTCTGTCTGAAACCAGTGACATTTATAAAACTTGTTGCTATAAGAGACTTGATAATACAATGTAGAGACACCACTATCGGCAGAGCGTATCAACTCCGGGAAACAACAGTAAGCAATCGGCACCACAAGGAAGGAATACTTGGGGCATTTAAACTGGCTGGAGACAAAGCATTCATCTAAATAAAAGCAATAGCCTATCAGTCATCCCTGAATAAACACCGTCCTCCAAATCTGACATTTATTTTGCTCCAGTCACATGGTTGTGGGGAAAGTGCAATTAAAAGCAGCTGATTGAAGAGATGGAAATTTGTTTCCAGACAAATCCCAGGGAAATGGAGCCTGCACCTCACCTTGAGCAACACCTGCACAGGAGGGACTATGTAATCCTTAAAATCCACAGAAGACCCGGCTACCTGTCTGCTGTGACCATTGCCTAAGATTGGGCAATCTTCCAGGGTGGTTCTTCGTCTTTGGGAATTAAGCATTTGTCTTCCAGACATGAGCACCAGGTTGAGTTTGGAGAGGTGGGGTGTAGGTTTGGAGGGCGTGGTGTTTGGAGTAGGGGATGGTGTTGTGTGTGGTTGGGAATTGGAGGTGGATAGGGGTAGTTTGGGTATAAAGACAGCTGGTAGGTAGTTGGGTGGTGTTTTGAGGAGAGGGGATTGAGGGAGTTAAGTTGGAGGTTGCACAGGGCTGATTTGGGGAGCTGAAGTTGGTGGGTGTGGAGAAGGGTTTGGAGAGGGTGGAAGGAGATGGTTGGGTTGGTGACTTTTCAAGTTTGGTAGGGATAATGAGGGAGTAGGAGATGGTTGGTCAGTGGATGGGAGTCAGAGGTTGAGAGGGGAGGAGAGGTGGGGGAATGATTGGGGTTGGAGGTGAGGTAGATGTGGTTTGGGGTGTTGGTGTTGTTGGGTGGGAAGACATTTGTATGAAGAGGAGATGATAATGGAGGTTAGAGTGTGGGAGGGATGATAACAGTAGAAGGTGTATGGGGAACTTAATATTTTAGTATTTAATTTAGTAATTACAATTTAAAATTGTTTAATGTCATTTGCAGTACACAAGTGTAAAGGAGAACAAAATAATTTTACTCTGGATCTGATGCAGCACAAAAAACACAATAAGACAAGGAGCACAGTAATAACTGTAAAAACACTATATATAAATACATAAGATACTTTATATTGATTGTATGCCCATAATGTGATGATAGACACAGGAGTGTCTATACATAAGGTGATTGCCAATAAAGTAGTGGTGGTTAGGGATGTGGAGATGTTGATCAGGCTTGGGGAAAGTAACAGTTTTTGAGTTAGGGGGTTTACGGAAATGAGGGAAGGAGGATGGTTGTGGATAGTTGGTAGGATTGATGGTAAAGTAGGATGGGGTAATGTTGGTAGGTGGGTGTCAGGATTGGGAGCTAGTGGTTGGAGGGATCGGGTGTAGGCTGGGGAAATGAACTTCCTTTAGAAAAAAGTCAAGGTCTTTTCAATATTGATTAGTGGGAGAAAGTTCTAATTACTTCGAGTTTTATTGTCATGGTCAACACATGCCCAGGGTATAAATGTCATGAAAACTTTTTGCAGTAGCTGTACAGTACATTCCAAGCATGACAAACATAAGTTACATAAACATAAATTACCATAAATTAACATATATTACACAAATAGAACACACAACAAAATAATCAAAAATAACTATAAATACATTAGCACAAATTGAGGGAACTCTAGTCTGAGGCAGTGTTACGGTTTCTCAGGTGGCTTCAAGGACCTGATGTCAGTGAGGTAAAAGTTGCTGCTGAACCTTGAGGTGCAGCTCATCAGGCTCCTGTACCTCCTGCCCAGTGTCAGCATTGAGAGGAAGGAACGGTCCAAATGTGTAACCAACAGGAATTCTGCAGATGCTGGAAATTCAAGCAACATACATCAAAGTTGCTGGTGAACGCAGCAGGCCAAGCAGCATCTATAGGAAGAGGCGCAGTCGACGTTTCAGGCCGAGACCCTTCGTCAGGACTAACTGAAGGAAGAGTGAGTAAGGGATTTGAAAGCTGGAGGGGGAGGGGGAGATGCAAAATGATAGGAGAAGACAGGAGGGGGAGGGATAGAGCCGAGAGCTGGACAGGTGATAGGCAAAAGGGGATACGAGAGGATCATGGGACAGGAGGCCTAGGGAGAAAGACGGGGGGGGGGTGACCCAGAGGATGGGCAAGAGGTATATTCAGAGGGACAGAGGGAGAAAAAGGAGAGTGAGAGAAAGAATGTGTGCATAAAAATGAGTAACAGCTGGGGTACGAGGGGGAGGTGGGGCCTAGCGGAAGTTAGAGAAGTCAATGTTCATGCCATCAGGTTGGAGGCTACCCAGACGGAATATAAGGTGTTGTTCCTCCAACCTGAGTGTGGCTTCATCTTTACAGTAGAGGAGGCCGTGTATCTCCTTACTGAGATAGCACCTCTTGTGGATGTCCTTGATGATGGGGAAAACTGAACCCTAGATGGAATTGACTGAGCTTGTCATTTTCTGTAGCAGCTTGTGTTCCTTGTATTGGAGTGTTGCTGGTTCAAGACCCTTTTTCATGGAGAACCAATGTGGAATACTTTGAACCACTGGCTCTGCAGACAATGATAATGAATGTAATGATAGTTGTAGTACAGGGGGTGCGGATAAAGGACAACATTGCCCCCTATGGGATATGGGGTGTATTGCTGTTAAGATTCCAGAGCCGGTACTGTATCAGAATTAGGTTTATTAGCACGAACGTATGTGTCGAAATTTGTTGTTTTGGGGCAGCAGTACAGTGTAAAAAATATTGTAAGTTCCAATTATAAATAAGAAGTAATTAATGCAAAAGAGGGCTAGAGAGGTAGCGTTCACAGGCTCATGGATCATTCAGAACTCTGATGGCAGAAGAGATGAAGCAAATCACTGACTTATTCATTGCACCATGGTGCTACCCTAAGATTTTTTAAAGTCTAGAACGTACTCAATTGATTTGGTTAATCAAGCCCTGGTGGGATTGAAAGGGAAGGGTAACCACTGTGGCACCAGACCAGCTGAGGAGGTCTGTCTGGAAATGTTCCAGAAGTGCTCTCGGTGCATAGCAAGCAAGTCTGGGCCTAGATCTCAACGAGGAGATGAGAATTAAACCATCTGTGCTACAAATTCAAGATTCAAGATGCAAGATTGTTTACCTCCACCACCCAGGACATGCCCTCTTCTCGTTGTTACCATCAGGAAGGAGGTGCAGAAGTCTGAAGGCACACGCTCGACTATTCAGGAACAGCTTCTTCCCCTCTGCCACCCGATTTCTGAATGAATATTGAACTCATGAACACTACTTCATGACTTCTTTTATCATTTCTGTTTCTTTTGCACTGCTTATCTTAAAATAACTATTTAATATACATATATATACTTACTGTAATTCAGTTTGTTTTGTTTATCACATATCGCATCGTACTGCCGCCGCAAAGTTAACATATTTCACGACGTATATGTGATATTAAACCTGATTCTGATTCACTACTCGAGTGTAAAGAGAGCAAAATGATCACTACTCCAGATCTGATGCAGCATTAAAACAACACTCTGCATACTGAACACAATATAATTACGTGAGATTAGCTAATATACAGTACACAGGCTGACTGTATGTAAAGTGAGACAAGGCACAGGAGGATCTGTACGTATGGTGACTCTGACAGGCAGTGATAGAGTAGTGGAGGCGCAGGGTGTGGTGGGGTGCATTAGTGGCTGATCAACCTGATGACTTGGGGAAAGTAATTGTTTTTGTGTCTGGTGGTCCTGGTGGGAATGCTGCTGAGCCTCTTCCCTGATGGGAGTGGGACAAACAGTCCAGGAGCAGGGTGGGTTGGTTTTCATACCACTGGTCTGAAACACAGAAGGCAGAGAAACAGCAGAGGCAAGCTTTTATTAATTTATCATTTTTACTTAGGGTACAGAAAAGCCAGGAATCCTAACAATGAGGAGGAACCTATCGCTGCCGCCTGTCTTCCCAATACTTCCATGGTTTCTGGAAGGATCGTCCGGATCATGAAGACGTACCAGATTAACACCATCCACAAACCTGTAAAGAAGCTCAGGTCACAGCTTATGTGGGCCAAAAATAACCCGGGACTCAGGTCAGCTGTTGTTTACAGGATTCCCTGTGAATGCAGAGCAGCATAAATCGGCCAGCTGGGATGCATGGTGGAAACCCACATGAAGGAATGCAGGAGGTGTATCCATTTGGGTTAACTGAAGAAATCACCAGTAGCAGAACATTGCATTCACAATGGCCATAGGATTGGCTTGGACAGCACAAAATACTGTTCTGTGCCAATGGCTTTTGGAACTGCCAGGTGAAGGAAGTCATTGAAATAAAACTAGAGGAAAAGAACTTTAACAAAAACGAAGGCCTCGCTCTAAGTACTGGAGTTTGATAATAAACAAGATGGGACAGCGGAAGCCTGATTGGATGAGGATGAGGAGGGATGGATGACAGGGGTATGAATACTCCCAGACTAGACATGCTCAGGCATCATCCTTGAAGAAGATGGCAGAGTTTGTCTCTGAAACGTTGGTTAAAATCGATACTGTACACGGCTGGAAGCCTGTGAAGAGTTTATTCATAGAACAGGGTTATTTGCAGTGATTGCCATGGGAGACAGAACAAGGCCTGGCTGGGAAGTTGCTCTGGGCACCTGGTTGGGCTGTTTGAGTCCCGAGTTCAACCATCAGCTAATGCTGCCCCCTATTGTTCACTGGCAGAAACACAGCACAACACAATCGAATCCTACCTCAAAGGCCACTGTAAACTGGCATCTCATTCATTCAGAATCAGGTTTACTATCACTGACATATGTCATGAAATTTGTTGTTTTGGACGACAATAGAGTAGCATGGAACAAAACATTAAAAAGTTAGTGTAAGTTTAAATAAATAAACAATAAAAGATAGATGGAAATAGGGCAACATATGTACATTTTCTTGCACTAGCTATAGGGTTGGGAGGTGTACAACTACAGGAGTCAAGGGCATGGTGATATGAACTACTGCAGGATGTTGCCAGGACTCAAGGGGTGAAGTTATTGATTAGACAGGCTTGGTTTGTTTACTTGGAATTTAGGAGACCGAGGTGATCTTAAAGGGGTGTATAAAATTACAAGGGACATACTAGGTGGGGTGAACACACACAGCTTTTTGCCGCTGGGGTAGAGAATCAAGAACCAGAGGACATAAGTTTAAGGTGAGTCATGGATCAGAGAGTCATAGAGTAAAGCAGTTACAGGCCCTTCGACCCAACTAGTCCATGCCAACCACAGTACCCACTCAGTTAGTCCCAATTTCCTGTTGTCAGCCCATGTCCCTCTAAGCTTCAGCCCTCCACGTACCCATCCAAGAGTGTCTTAAAATGAAGCAACTGTGCCAGCCTCAATCACCTGGCACCTCATTCCTTGTAAGAAAATGTTGCCCCTCCGATCCCTTTAAAATCTTTCTCATCTCACCCTAAAACTATGTCCCCTAGGTTTGAACTCTGCTACCCCGAGGAAAGACACACCCTCCATGTTTCTTATAAGGGAACAGATTTAATAGGAATTTGAGGGGCAATGTTTTTTCACAGAGGGGGGTATGTATATGGAAAAGAGTTGTCAGAATTGGTTGTGGCAGGTATAATGCTTACTGCCCATTACGCCACTGGCATTTAGGAGAGCAGTGAAGGTCCTCCATCCCTGTCTGTATAGAAGGACTCCTCATTGCTGTTCCTGTAACAATTGTTTTTTGACCAGTCAGGGTTGTTAGTCCTGAGCTGAACCCCCAATCTGGAGGACCAGTGGGCCATTCTTAATCTGACCTCTACCATTTGACCTGTTTGGCATGTGTGACCTACCAAGAAGCAAAGCAAAGGGCCCCAACTTTATACCTTATATTTTATACTTTATAGTCGCCAAACAATTGATACTAGAACGTACAATCATCACAGCGATATTTGATTCTGCGCTTCCCGCTCCTTGGATTATAAATATTAAATATTAAAAATATTAAAAACAGTAAAAATTAGTAAATATTTAAAAAATTAAATTATAAATCATAAATAGAAAATAGAAAAATGGAAAGTAAGGTAGTGCAAAAAAACCGAGAGGCAGGTCCAGATATTTGGAGAGTACGGCCCAGATCCGGGTCAGGATCCGTTCAGCAGTCTTATCACAGTTGGAAAGAAGCTGTTCCCAAATCTGGCCGTACGAGCTCCTGAGCCTTCTCCCGGAGGGAAGAGGGACGAAAAGTGTGTTGACTGGGTGGGTTGTGTCCTTGATTATCCTGGCAGCACTGCTCCGACAGCGTGTAGTGTAAAGTGAGTCCAAGGATGGAAGATTGGTTTGTGTGATGTGCTGTGCCGTGTTCACAATCTTTGCAGCTTCTTCCAGTCTTGGACAGGACAACCTCCACACCAGGTTGTGATGCACCCTAGAAGAATGCTTTCTACGGTGTATCTATAAAAATTAGTGAGGGTGTTAGGGGACAGGCCAAATTTCTTTAGTTTTCTCAGGAAGTAAAGGTGCTGGTAGGCCTTCTTGGCAGTGAATTCTGCTTGGTTGGATCAAGTCGGGTCATTTGTGATATTGACCCCGAGGAACTTAAAGCTTTTGAACTCCAGCCAACATAGCTCTCCAGTCAAACCTCCAAATCCTATTACAAGGTTGTGGTCCTCTTGGAGGGGCAGGTATTATAACAACTTTAAATGAGAGTTTGGATACATGGATAGGTTTAGAGATATGGATGAATGGGACTAGCTTGGATGGGCATCTTTCTCAGCATGGACTAGTTGGGCAGAATGGCCTGTTTTTGTGGTGCGTGACTCTATGACTAGTAATGAGACATAGGATTAGGTGAACTGAGGTAAGTATACCTATTGAGTAATAGGGCAGACACAATGAGCTGAATGGCCCAGCTGTAATTCTATTATTATTTTATGTAGGATGGAAAACTTCAAATCTTACCAAGGTAGCTGGGAAATTTAAAATAAATTCAATCAGTAAATCTAATCACTGATATCTCAGTGAAGGCAATGATGGAACTTATGGATTGCAGTCGGTACTCTTCCAATTCATTAATGTTCTTTGTGGGTGAAATCTGTTATCCTTAACTGGAACAATGTCTACATGAGCCCTGACCCAGTTGGCTCATAACTGATATGGCTCAATAAATGGGGCAGTCCAAGGCAAATTAGTGACAAGTGGCAAAGGCTGGGCTTACTGAAGGTGTACACATCTTGTGAACGACTTTTAAAAGGACACACAGGAGACTCTGTAGATGCTGGAAATCTTGAGCAACACACACAAAATGCTGGGGGAACTCAACAGGTCGGGCAGCATCTATGGAGGGATCCACAGTGGAGAGAGTGGAAAACATCAAGTTCCTTGGGGTGCAGATCTCAGACAATCTCACCTGGTCCAGGAACACCACTGGGATTGTGAAACGGGCCCAGCAGAGATTGCACTTTCTGAGGAAGCTTAAACAAGCATCACTCCCCACTAACATCTTAACTACATTCTACAGAGGCGTGGTTGACAGTGTGCTGACCTTTTGCATCACAACCTGGTACTCCAGCTGCAGTGCTGTTGACAAAAAAGCCTTGCAGAGGGTGGTTGGGGGATCAGAGAAGGTTATTGGGGTCTCCCTACCTTCTGTCCAAGACCTCTTTCAGAGTTGATGCCTCCAGAAGACACGGTACATCATTAAAGACCCCTCACACCCTCTCCATGAACTGTTTGTTCTTCTGCCATCGGGCAAATGTTACAGGAGCATCAAAACTAAAACCACAAGGCTACTAAACAGCTTCCTCCCACAGGCAGTCAGACTGCTAAATAGCTGCTCCACCTGACTCTGCTTTGGACACTTTTAACTTGCACTGGACACTTATAACAGATTTAACTGAGATGTGGCTGTTGTGTTTTACTATTTATTGTTATGTTTATTATTTAGTGTTGCGTTTGTTATGTTATGATTGCACTGCCCCTGAGAAACGCTGTCTCATTCTGCCCTGCCGAGCTGATGTATGGTTAGAATGACAATAAAGTTTTTTGAATCTTGAATCTTGAATCTTTGAAATGAACAGCTGACAGTTTGGGCTGAGACCATTCATCAGGACTCAGGAAGGTTTTGATGAAGAGTCTTGGCCTGAAATGTCGATTGTTCATTTCCCTCAATGGATGCTGAAAGACTTTTAAAATGTTATCTTTGCTCCTCTAGATTGATTGATCTTCTGGGACGTTCATTATTAATTCACAGTCAAATGGGGAGCAGACTCTGTAGTAATGATGTGGAACTTCAAAAGGGCAACAACCTGTTGGAGGAACTCAGTGGGTCAAGCAGCATCTGCTGGGGGCGGGTAGCAAATGCCAATATTTTGGGTCAAGATCCTGCATCAGGACTGAGAGGGGAGGGATGAGATGGCTGGTATGTGGGGAAGTGGAGTGACTGGAGCCATGGGTGATGGTGGACTGACAGAACGGAGTGGGACTGGGGTGTAGAGGATGACAGGCAGATTGATACAGGTAGAGGAATGTAAGGGTTCGAGTTGTAAGACATGATAGATGGATACAAACCAAGTGCAAGTTCCTTTACCCCATAGATGCTGCCCGACCCATTAAGTTCCTCCAGCAGATAGTTTGTTGCTCCATATTCCTGCATCTACAGTCCCATGTCTGGATGTTTAAAGGGCCCTGGCTAAATATTGGTCTGTTGGTCAGAATCTCTGTCTTGTGCATTATACATTTCACTCTGTACACTGAGTGTAGTTGCTAATTCATTCAAGTGAAAGCCTTTTGACCTTTTCCCAAACCTCCACCCCGTCCCACAGTCAGATAACCTTTCGACAGGAACACAAAAATGGAGAAGGTGGTAAGGTAAAGAAATGATAAGAATTCTGGACAAAATTACTCTCAAAACCTTTTAGGTGACCAGAACTGTCTAGGGAGATAACCAGAATCCAACTACAGGGTGTACAGTTGCAGCTCTATAAAACCCTGGTGGCACCACACCAAACTTGGAGCATAATGTTCAGTTCAGGTCACCTCGTTATAGGAAGGATGTAGAAGGTGCAGAGGAGATTTGCAAGGTTGTTGCCTGGATTAGAGAGCATGTCTTAGGTTGAGTGAGCTAGGGCTTTTCTCTTTGGAGTGAAGGATGGTGGGAGGTGATTTGATAGAGGTGGACAAGATGATAATAGTTATAGATCGACTGGACAGCCAGAGGCCTTTCTGCCCAGGGCAGAAATGGCTAATATGAGGGTCTTAGTTTTAAGGCAATTGGAGGAAAGTATAGGGGTATGTCAGAGGTAGGTTTTTTATGCAGAGAGTGGTGAGTGAGTGGAGCGCTCTTCCAGTGGATGCAGATACTTTAGGGATGTTTAAGACACTCTTGGATAGGCACATAGATGAAAGAAAAATGGAGGGTTATGCAGGAGGAAAGCATTAAATTGATCTTGAAGTAGATTATAAAGCAAGCATATTATGGGCCAAAGGACCTGTTCTGTGCTGTAATGTTCTATGTCCCATGGAAGTTCACTTTCGTAATGATGTACCAGAAGCACTCAGCAGCACTGGTGGAAGGAGAAACAGGTAACATATCAGGTTTGCAAACCTTCACCACTCATGGCCCAGTCAGGAACCAGTCCACTTCCCTTTGGTAGGGTACATACTCCGGAGTTCCAGTCACTAGGGAAAAATACAAACCAAAATGGCCAACAAAAAATCCTATCCGGACATATCACGGTTTGGTCTGGCCCGCGATCACAAGAAACTGCAAGGAGTTGTGGTCACAGCTCAGTACATCACAGAGGCCAGACTCCCCCACATGGACTCTGTCTATACTTCTAGCTGCCTCAGTAAGGCGTCGGCATAATCAAAGATCTCACCCATTGGTGGGCAATCTTTCCTTTCCCACTCACATTGGGTAGAAGATGCAAAAGCCTGAAAGCATGTACCCCCAGGTTCAGAAGCCTCTGTTATACGACTTTTGAATGTTTCCCTAGTATAGTAAGATGGACTCAACCTCACAATCTACCTGTTTGTGATGCTACGCTGCACTTTTTCTGTACTTTAACACTTTATTTTGCCCTCTACTACCTCAATGCTCTGTTATAATGAATTGATTTTTATGGACAAGTTTCTCATTGCACCTCATACACGTGAGAATAATAAACTAATTTCCATTTTACCAGTTCATAAAATCCCTACTCTCAATTCCCATAAGGAAGGAGAATTGGTTTCTCTGAGATGCTTGGGTTGAGTTTAATCTGTGCTTGATAGATCTGCAACACATGGAAATTGTTTACACGTCAGGATGGGTGTGAAGTAGCATTTCAGTGTAGCTGCCAGCTGGAACAGGACAGCCCTGGAACGTTTTCAACACAACAGGACAGCAGGTGATTAAGACTGCGGCATTGAATTGAACTCATGGAAAGAAACGTCACGGAGATGGCATATATAATGCCATTTGTTCATCGTCTCTTGGGGAGAGACTGGGTGTACTTTCCCTGGAGTGGAGATTAGGAAGGGACATCAGTGAAAAATATAAAATTGTAAGGGGTATGGAGTAAGTCAGACTGTAGGAAACCTTTCCTCTCGTCAGAGCTACTTAAGTTGAATGACTGCTTACTGATAGTAAGGCAAAAAGTGCGACAAAATGCTTATTAATGACTTTTTCTGAGGTAAATTGTGGTAAACTATCACCACAAACAATGAAGAGGTGTGCGAGGGCGAGGCAGACTCGAGGGTTAAGCTGTGCTGGTGCGCTGCAAAGTCAGAGCGTGGCACGTTTGAGAAGCGCCGTCGAGACGGAGATAGAATTGGAATGAGCGAATCTGAGAGGAGTTGGTGTGGAGGAGTTTCAGAACCCGTCCACCTAAACCAGGAGCGAAGCTGGATCGATCTAAGTGCCAAGCCAATTCGGAAAGGTTGAGGTCAGCGTCGAGCTGGGAGGTGGGGAACAAGCCCAGAGCGTATCGCTGCGGTGGGGCCTGGGTTACAGTGCAGGGTATGATCTGGCACTTGGACGGTTTAAACACCGGCCCAACTAAACTGAAAAGGCAGGATATCGGGACTGGAGGTGAGGACTGGGCTGATTCTGCTTGCTCTTCCACGATGTTTACTCCTCTCCCTGCGGCGCTGAGGCTGTGAGACTGCTCCGGCTGCCATGCACTCCGTGTCTGCCAGCTTTGCAGTGATTTGCCCCGCTTTGTGATGAACTGAGGCTGAGGCTATGGGCCTACCCCATCCCCTCTGGGCTTCGGGGTCTACAGAATCAATCTGGTTCGGAATGCTGTTGCTTGCTTTTATTGTTTGCATGATCTGTGTTTTTTTTTCTCTTTCTCTGCGCATTGGGAGTTGATCTTTTTTTTTAAAAATGGGTTCTTTTGGGTTTCTTGATTTCTGGCTGCCTGTAAGCAGACAAATCTTAAGGTTATATAATTTATACATTCTTTGATAATAAATGTACTTTGAATCTTCTGATAAGATCAGAGGTAGGAGATGTGGCATCAAAGGTTACGGTGAAAAGGCGGGGGAGTGGGACTAAATAGGAGAATGGATCAGCTCATGATAAAATGGCGGAGCAGACTTGATGGGCCGAATGGCCTACTTCTGCTCCTTTGTCTTATGGTCTTATGTCAAGGGGATCTGAGGGGGGATCTTTTTTTCACCCAGGGAAGCAAAGACTTGGAACACATTGCCTGACAGAGTGGTGGAACTTAAGAGAAACCTACATGAACACTTGAATCACCCAGGAATAGAATGCGGTATGGCAGGACTCTTAGCAGTGTAGATGAACAGAGGGATCTTGAGGTCCATGTCCATAGATCCCATGAAGTTGCCCTCCAAGTGATGGGGTGGTTAAAAGGGTGTATGCTGTCCTGGCCTTTATTTGTTAGGGGAGTGAGTTCAAGTGTTGTGAGGTAATGTTGCAGCTCTGTGAAACTCTGCTTAGACCACACTTGGTGTATTGCGTTCAGTTTTGGTCACCTCATTATAGGAAGGATGTGGAAGCTTTAGGGAGGGTGCAGAGGAGATTTACTAGAATGCTGCCTGGATTAGAGAGCACGTCTTTTGAGGAAAGGTTGAGTGAGCTAGGGCTTTTCTCTTTGGAGCGAAGGAGGATGAGAGATGGCTCCATCTTGGGTACTAGCCTACAAAGTATCCAGGACATCTTGAGGAAGTGGTGTCTCAGAAAGACGGTGTTTATTATGAAGGACCTCCAGCACCCAGGGCATGCCCTTTTCTCACTGTTGCCATCAGGTGGGAGGTACAGAGGCCTGAAGGCACACACTCAGCGATTCAGGAACAGCTTCTTCCCCTCTGCCATCTGATTCCTAAATGGACATTGAATCTTTGGACACTATCTCACTTTTTTAATATATAGTATTTCTGTTTTTTGCACAATTTTTAATCTATTCAATACACGTATACTGTAATTGATTTAGTTATCTATTATTACTATTTTATTTTGTGTTTTTTCTCTTCTATATTATGTATGGCATTGAACTGCTGCTGCTAAGTTAACAAATTTCACATCACATGCCAGTGATAATAAACCTGATTCTGATTCTGACTTGATTAAGGTGTATAAGATGATAAGGGACATTGAGAGATCAGACAGCCGGCACCTTTGTCCCAGGGCAGAAATGGCTAATACGAGAGGGTATAATTGTACGGTGACTGGAGGAAAGTATAGGAGTGAATTCAAAGGTAGGATTTTACACAGAGGGTGACTGGTGTGTGGAATGGGCTGCCAGAAGTGTTGGTCGAGGCAGATAGAGACTCTCAGATAGGCACGTGGATAAAAGGAAAATGGAGGAGGGAAGCATTAGATTGAATTTGGAGTAGATTAAAAGGTCGGCAAAACATCATGGGCCTAACAGCCTGTGCTGTGCTTTACCATATTCTATATTAACACAAGTGAAACTATGTGGATATTGTGGGCTGAATGGCCTGTATCTTTACTGCATAAATCTGATATGCAAAGATAGCATCACACAAATGAGATGTGGTCGAAATGTCTCACAAACAGCACTTTGATAAACCCACTTACCTCCACTTCAAAGGCCATGGACAATACCGGCAAATCAGCACCCAATCTAAACCCCTGCCCCTTCTCTCAATTCCTCCGCCTCCACCACATCTGCTCTCTGGATGAGGCTTTTCATTCCAGAACCGAGATGTCCTCCTTCCTCAAAGAAAGGGGCTTTCCTTCCTCCATCATCAATGCTGCCCTCACCCGCATCTTTACCCTCACCCCATCCACCCACCAATGCACCAGGGATGGGGTTCCTCTTGTCCTCACCTACCACCCCATCAGACTCAATGTCCAGCACATAATTCTCCATAACTTCCACCATCTCCAATGGGATCCCATCACCAAGCACATCTCCCCCTCCCCCCACTTTCCGCCAGGATCACTCAATACGTGACTCCCTTGTCCATTTGTCCCTCCCCACCAATCTTCTTCCTGGCACTTATCCTTGCAAGTGGAACAAGTGCCATACCTGCCCCTACACCTCCTCCCCCACTACCATTCAGGACCCCAAACAGTCCTTCCAGGTGGGGCAACACTTCACATGTGAGACTGCTGAGGTTACCTACTGTGTCCGGTGTGGCCTCCTGTATATGATTCATAAACAACTTGCTTCCCTCTGCCATCTTTCTGAACAATCCATGAACTCATGAACATTCCACACCAGGGGTGTGTGAGAACAGCTACTTTTTAATCAGGGCAGTGATCAAGATTTTGAACGCAGAGCTTCGCGGCAGTTTTTCCTGAGTTGAGGAGCGACCAATCAGCAAGCAGCAGTGCGTAAAAAGAGCTACCTTTCAGTCAGGTCAAGATCTAAAAAGCAGAGCTTCCAGCCAGTTTTCTCAGGGTTGAACAATCCATACCAGGGGTGCGTGAGAAGACCTACTTTTTATTCAGGGTGGTGATCGAGACGATGAAGGCAGTGCTTTGTGGTTGTTTTTCTGAGTTGAGGAGCGACCAATCAACAAGAAGGATTCATTAGGAAAAAACAATAAAAATAATTCAAGTGCAAGCAGAGCGGCCATTCTTGTGAGTGTGCAAGTCTTCAGAGTGGCTTTAGTTCATCAGGCTGACGCGAGATTAGGCTTGGGTGAGGTATACTGTCGTGTAAGTTACTCTCTCTCTCTCTGTCCTTATAGTCATAGTCATAGTCATACTTTATTGATCCCGGGGGAAATTGGTTTTTGTTACAGTTGCACCATAAATAATTAAATAGTAATAAAACCATAAATAGTTAAATAGTAATATGTAAATTATGCCAGGAAATAAGTCCAGGACCAGCCTATCGGCTCAGGGTGTCTGACCCTCCAATGGAGAAGTTGTAAAGTTTGATGGCCACAGGCAGGAATGACTTCCTATGACGCTCTGTGTTGCATCTCGGTGGAATGAGTCTCTGGCTGAACGTACTCCTGTGCCCAATCAGTACATTATGTAGTGGATGGGAGACATTGTCCAAGATGGCATGCAATTTGGACAACATCCTCTTTTCAGACACCACCGTCAGAGTCCTCACAACACTGGCCTTACGAATGAGTTTGTTGATTCTGTTGGTGTCTGCTACCCTCAGCCTGCTGCCCCAGCACACAACAGCAAACATGATCGCACTGGCCACCAGACTCGTAGAACATCCTCAGCATCGTCCGGCAGATGTTAAAGGACCTCAGTCTCCTCAGGAAATAGAGACGGCTCTGACCCTTCTTGTAGACAGCCTCAGTGTTCTTTGACCAGACCAGTTTATTGTCAATTCGTATCCCCAGGTATTTGTAATCCTCCACCATGTCCACACTGACCCCCTGGATGGAAACAGGGGCCACCGGTACCTTAGTTCTTCTCAGGTATACCACCAGCTCCTTAGTCTTTTTCACATTAAGCTGCAGATAATTCTGCTTACACCATGTGACAATGTTTCCTACCGTAGCCCTGTACTCCCTTGCTGATGCATCCAACTATGGCAGAGTCATCAGAAAACTTCTGAAGATGGCAAGGCTCTGTGCAGTAATTGAAGTCCGAGGTGTAAATGGTGAAGAGAAAGGGAGTTCATTCCTCATCTGTTAGGGAATAGTAGGTTTAGTGAGAACAGCTCCAAGGGCAGTGTGGGATGTGGGAAGTCTGGGAGACATCCAGTCTCCCAGATAAACACATCGGAACCTCGACTCATACAGGAGAGTGAGGAGGTGAAAGACAGGAGCTACAGGGAGGTAGTCACGCCTTGCTTGCAGGAGACAGGTTACTAGGTGACTGTCAGGAGAAAGAGGGGAAATGTACAGCCGTTGCATAGTATAATTGTGGCCATTCCCCTCTCTAACATAATATATACAGTGGCATGCAAAAGTTTGGGCACCCCAAGTCAAAATTTCTGTTACTGTGAATAGCTAAGCGAGTAAAAGATGAACTAATTTCCAAAAGGCATAAAGTTAAAGATGACACATTTCTTTACTATTTTAAGCAAGAAAACTTTTTTATTTCCATCTTTTACAGTTTCAAAATAACAAAAAAGGAAAAGGGCCTGAAGCAAAAGTTTGGGCACCCTGCATGGCAGTACTTAGTAACACCCCCTTTGGCAAGTATCAAGTATGTGTGTGTGTATGTATAAAATTTTAGATATTATTGAGGGGGACGACCTACACGGGAAGCCATAGTGACTGGATCTCTGGTACTGTGGCTCAGATGAGCAGACTGGTGAAGAGGACTGCAATGCTGATAGGAGATTCCCTAGTCAGAAGAACAGAGATGAGGTTCTGTGGGTGCGAGAGAGACACCCAGGTGGTATGCTGCTTCTGGTGCCAGGATCAGGGATGCCTCAGATCATGTCCATGGCATTCTCAAAGGCGAGGGTGAGCTTTGGTACATATTGGCACCAATGACATGGGTAGACAAGGCGAGGAGGTCCTGAAGAGAGACCTTAGGGAGCTCGGTAGAAAGCTGAGAAACAGGACCTACAGAGTACTAACCTCTGGAATGCTGCCTGTGCCACATGCCAGTGAGGGTAAGAATAGGATAATTTGGCAGGTGGATGTGTGACTGAGGAACTGGTGCAGGAGGCAGGGGGGTTCAGATTTATGGATCATTGGGATCTCTTCTGCCACAGGTATGACCTGTACAAAAAGATCGGGTTACACCTGAACCTGAGGGGGTCCAATATCTTTGCGGGCAGGCTGGCTGGAGTTGTTCGGGTAGGTTTAAACTAATTTGGCAGGGTAATGCAAACCAGACTGACAGTGCTGAAGATGAGGTAGACGGTTTATAAACAGAGGCAATGTGTAGTGAGGCCCCTAGCGAGGAGGGGCTGATGATGGGGCAAAATTGCAGTCAACAGGATGAGTTGCAATGTAAAAGACGGCGAATACAGGACTAAAACAATGATGGAATGGCAGAGCAGACTTGATGGGCTGAATGGCCTAATTCTGCTCATATGTCTTATGGTCAAAAGGTGTTATATTTGAATGCGCGCAGTATATGGAATACGGTTGATGAGTTTGTAGCATAGTTGCAGATTGGCAAGTATGATGTTGTAGGCATTACTGAATCATGGTTGAAAGAAGATGATAACTGGGAGCTTAATGTCCAAGGATACACATCCTATCAGGAAGGACAGGCAGGAAGGCAGGGGGAGTTGGCATAGCTCTGTAACAATGGCATGCCAAAAGGGCAATGTTACAATAGTCAGGGGGGATTTCAATATGCAGATAGATTGGGAAAATCAGGATAGCGCAGGATTCCAAGAAGGGAGTTTTTAAAATGCCTATGAGATGGCTTTTTAGAGCAGCTCATGGTTGAGTCCACTCGGGGATCAGCTATTCTAGATTGGGTGTTGTGCAATGAATCAGAATTGATTAGAGAGCTTAAGGTAAAAGAACCCTTAGGGGCTAGTGATCATAAGATGATCGGATTCACCCTGAATTTTGAGAAAGAGAAGCCAAAGTCGGATGTATCGGTGTTACAGTGGAGTAAAGAGACTTACAGAGGCATGAGAGAGGGGTTGGCCAGAATTGATTGGAAAAGAACATTGGCAGGGATGGCAGTACAGCAGCAGTGGCTGGAATTTGTAGAAGCGATTATGAAGGCATAGGATATATACATCCCAAAGAGGAAGAAGTATTCTAAAGGAAAGATGATACAACCATGGTTAACGAGGGAAACGTAAAAACGTAAAAAAAAGCCAATGTAAAAACCAAAGAGAGGGTATAAAATAGAGCAAAACTTAATGGGAAGTTAGAAGATTGGGAAGCTTTTAAATACCAACAGAAGGCAACTAAAAAGTCATTAAGGAATGTGAAAGTAAGCTAGTCAATAATATTAAAGAGATCAAAAAGTTTCTTCAGATACATACAGGGTGAAAGAGAGGTGAGAGTGGATATCAGACCATTGGAAAACAATGCTGGAGAGGTAGTAATGGGGGACAAGGAAATCGCAGAGGAACTGAATAAGTATTTTGCTTCGGTATTCATTTTTGAAGACACTAGAGGTATGGTGGAAGTTCCAGGTGTCAGGGGTCATGAAGTGTGTGAAGTTACCATTACTAAGGAGAAGGCTCTTGAGAAACTAAAAAGTCTGAGGGTAGATAAGTCACCTGGACCAGATGGTGTACATCCCAGGGTTCTGAAAAAGGTGGCTGAAGAGATTGTGGAGGCATTAGTAATGATCTTTCATTAATAACTGGATTCTGGAATAGTTCCGAAAGACTGAAAAATTGCAAATGTCACTCCACTCTTCAAGGGAAGAGAGGCAGAAGAAAGGAAATTATAGACAGTTAGTCTGACCTCAATGGTTGGGAAGATGTTGGAGTCTGTGGAATTCGTTGCCACCAGCAGCTGTAGAGGCCAAGTCTTTATGTATATTTAAAGCAAAGGTTGATAAATTCTTGATTGGTCAGGGCATGAAGGGATATAGGGAGAAGGTAGGAGACTGGGGCTGAGAAGAAAAATAGGTCAGCCATGATTAAATGGTGGAGCAGACTCAATGGGAAAATGGCCTAATTCTGCTCCTATATCTTATGGTCTTAATTTGTTATTCCTTATTTTTACACACTTTATTTCTGTAATTTATTGTAATTTTATGAATTTGCCACAAAAAACTGTTGCCACAAAACAAATTTCACATCACTCACTGTAAACCAGAGATTCTTTAACATGGTTAATATATTTACCCCAGGGCAGCAGAATGGTGCGGTAGTAAGGCTGCTGCCTCACAGATCCAGTGACCCAGGTTTGATTCTGACCTCTGGTGCTGTCTGTGTGGAGTTTGCATGTTCTCCCTGTGACTGCATGATTTCCTTGAGATGTTCCTTCATTCCAAAGACGTGTAGACTGATAGGTAATTGGCTCCTGCAATTTGCCCTTAATGTATAAGTGAGTGGTAGAATTGGGAGAAGTTGAGGGGTATTCAGGGAGAACAAAATGGGATTAATGCAAGGTCTTTGAAGGTTGGGATGGACTTGATGGGTTTCTGACAGAGCCCATGATCTACAGTTCATACTACGGTTCTTTGCAGGCAGTGGGTTTTCAGACCGGCTGTGCAGCCCGGTGCTTTGCTGTCTCCAAGAATGGACTGGAAGACGTGTAACTTCAAAGAGCAGCCCCATAGTCACCCCAGTTCCTTGCCAATTTCACTGACTTAAGCATAATGGGAGACTGAAACATTAGGAGAGCAGGCGATGTTTGCTGTTGTCAGTATAAGGCCTCTGTACTGAAGCAAACACTCTTTCTCTCTCTTTTGATGGAGAGTGAGAGCCTGTTGGACCCTGAGATGGGGGCAGGGTATTTGGAGAAACGATGCAGAAGATTGTAACACTGGAACAGCAAGTTTGCAGGAGCGATATCTTTCTCTCTCTCTCTCTCTCTCTCTCTCTCCCTTGCTGGTGAGAGAAAGCCTGCCTGAAATACTGACGTGTAGCTTTGCAATTTTGTGGACTGCAGTTTTGGACTCTGGATCAAAGACTGCTATTGTTTAAATGGTGGTGGGGTGGGGGATGTGGTGCTTCTGCTAGTTTGAGTGGGGGGAGTAGGAAGGGAAGGCTGCTGCTAATGTGATGGGAGGAGGAGGGGGGGCTTCGGGGTTCTGATGTGTATCAGTCATTCCATGGGGTTTTGTGGATGTCTGTGAAGAGTAAGAATTTCAGGTTACATACTGTACATTCTCTGATATTAAATTAAACCATTTGAAGGGCCTCTTTCCCTCCTGTATGATTCTAAGACCACGCTTTGAAGTATAAATGATTGAAATTACACTGAGGGAAACACTCTCTTTGCAATAAAAAGGTCTAATTAAAGTAACACAGAGTGGGAGCAGTAGAAGTTTATTTGGATAAAAAAAACATTCACATGAATGTCAGAGAGATGACCAAAATATACAGAAATATCATAAGTAGCATTATTTGAGGTATTGATGTCAACTAGTCTAATTACCAGTTAATACATAATATAGATACAACAGTCAATGCACACAAGTGAATAAAAATTAATAATAAAAGACTTACAGTATGTTACTGTGTGGCCGGTCTACATTCCAAATCTTGGTGAACAAGTCCTCAGACCTCTCTTTATATTGCTTTTGAGTTGCTAAAATTTTTATACATGATTTCATGGTAACTTTCAAAAACAATTTTGGCTCCGTTTGCCTTCTCATATCGTTTCGTCAAGTTCCACTTTTAAATTTTAAATTAAAAAATATTTAAAATCTCTGAACAGTTGTAAGAGGTAGCTATAAAACTTCTTTTACTTTGTAAAGTTAGAAATGAAACACGGTAAATTGTAACACTTTAAAAATACATACGCTGAGGCAAACAGAAGGGTCACCTTTCCCCCCTTCCACCCCTGAGTACCATAAGATAACCTCTCAACGTTGACCGGGTTTGGGTTGGAACCTGGCATCTGCTGATAACAACTTAGCTCGAAGAACTTGAATATTAGTGCTCATGTCAAAGTCAGATTGGTGGTGCACTGTACACCCTTTAACGTTGGAACAAGGGAGTTATATTCTTGTTATATATGTCTATTTTGGATCAATGAAAGGAGAATGTCATCTTTCCATCAGGATTGTATTATCACCTCCCATCACCCCTGACCCCTCCCCATTCCACTCCAAACCATCCAGCATTCCAAGGCTAATCCAGAGGCACCACTAATCCCAAATCTTGTACACTCCATTGCTAAGGTCTCGGTTTTTGTTTACTCGGCATCCGTGCATTTGCTGTGAGGCGATAAAGGAGGGGAAAAGGCCAGCACATCCCAAAAGTGATGGGTGTTCCTAGAATCCAGTGGCAGATCATTCACCCCAGTGGCTCGTTTGGAAGAATTTGCCCTACTCCACTATCCATCCAGCAACCCACCTTGCTCCTTTCCTGTATGTCTTGCTTTCAGCACAGATCTAGATTCAAGGTTCAAGATTCAAATCTAGGTTTAAAACATTTAAACAACTCCCAGCAACAGCGCAGCTCCTCGTTGAGGCACCGTGAGCAACTTCCCTAATGATATCTATTTGCATGGCAGGGCTAGAATGAAGTGGAAGGAGTTGCTGAGTTACCCTGCAAGTGATGTGTTGGTAATGTTTAAGATGTACTGAACTGGCTACTTAGCAAATTCCATTAAGCCTAGTTGGACACTGTATAGCACCCTGAGTCACACCGTTACTATGAAGGTACAATTTAGCAACGGAGTGGTCTAAGACTTAGAGCACTGTTTGTGCACTAGTGTTGTCATAGTGACAGAAAACTGCTCTATATTCTGACAGCAATGTTAGGCTTGTTCTTAAGATGGGGGTGGGGCAAAATTGGCAAGAATGCATTTGCTGCCCTTCTTGGTTCTGCAGATCAGAAGGCATTGCACAGCAGCTCAGAGGACAAAGACGAGGGTAGAGGGGCTGAGAGCTCCCCCGTCCGGCAGACATTAGTAAACCAGTTTTCAGGAACATGAACAGCGGAGTCAGTGACATGAGACAATTGGTGAATGACAATGAATGACTTCGTCAAAGCTTAAAACCAACCATAGCCTCAGCCCAGATTACCAGCAGGCTTGTTCACCACAGCGTCTGACTGGCAACTGAAAGTTCATCTGGGCAAGCAATTAAAGTTCCCTGTCTTCATCACATCATCATCAGTGAGGGCTGACATGGTTGTTCTGGGAGAAACCTCAAAGCAGGTGAACGGGCCAGTCCTCTGGAAGACTGGATTGAGGAAGTATTTGCATGTAAGAAAGCCAAGTACCAGAAGCTGGTAGAGCAGTGTCAGAGACAGGGGTGGAGGGCGCGATGTGAGCCTATAGAGGGGGATGTAGAGGTTTTGCTGGCCGCTCGCTGTGCAGAACCTACTCTCTCCTTGGCATTAGGGGGGGCTGCAGAAAAAAGAGCCATCAGGACTCTCTCAGAGGCTGCTGAGCGAGTCTCCAGACGGCTACAAATCAAGAAGTGCTGCTGGGGCACAAGCCAGGGCCTGATCAACCCTGTCTGGGTCACCTGGAAGAGAGTATCTTGATGTTGAAAGACCCAAAACACCTGATGACCCCAGCTTACATCACTGACGATGTGTTCAGAGCATCCTAGGATGCATCTTAGCATCTCAGTGTCAGTGAGAGATACAACTGGCGACTGAGAGATACAGTGAGCGACAGTGAATGATGTAGTCAGTGATACAGAAGGTGAATAAGATGGTTAATCACTGTGTAAGATTACAACAGTGAGTGGTCCATCTGCTTGACAACACTGAATAAACAATGTAGTAAATGATACAGTTGAACACCAGCACTTCCAGTGAACAGTACCGTCAGCAGTCAAGGAAGCCTACACATTGCACCATCAGCAAATGGTACAGTCTATACAAAGGACAGCAAGTGAGAAACTGTCAGCAGAACCCCTACTTTCAGCTGCAAACTTAGTTTTGAGTGTGGAGACACATGCAGTTTCAAAGGGGAAAGGAGGGCTGAATGCCCTTCCTGGGAATCTGATGGTGAGGTTTCCTGAGGCCCAATTGTTTACAATGGACAGGAAAAGAAGGGCTCTCCTTTTCCTGGGAACCTGACGGAGAATGTTATTGAGACTCGGCTTTTTACAATGGCCAGGGAAAGGATGGCTGATTTACTTTCCTGGGAATCTGATGGTCAGTGTTACTGAGACTTGACTCTTTATAATTAATTAAATTCCTCAGCTGCTGCAGTGAGATCTAAGTTTGTACTACCAGATCAGCAGGCCTGGTCTCTGCGTAACCAGTCCACTGACATAACCACTATGGGGCCCTGGTAACCCCAGGAGTGGGACTCCCTGACATCAACCACTAGCTATGGTTGAGACGATAGCAGCAAATCGCAGATATGTTACGTCAAGCCTGTAGGGACTTTATTTATACCCGTGGTTGGTGCAAGCACAGCAGACAGAAAAGACCTCATTCCTGAATCTTACCCCATCACTGCCATTTTATAATGATGGCCATTTACCCCATTCGACCTGGAGTTAAACCATCGTTGTCCTCCTATTGGTAATGGCAAGTCAGGTTCAAATCAACGTGGCGTATGGCTTGAATTTTTCCAGGGAAGTGCCAGTTACAACATGTGGGGTTTCTCACCCACATCATCTAGGCCTTAAGCCTCAAGTTATTTAGCCTTGCCTTGCTTAGATGGACTATTAAAGGAGGTACAGTGCATTCACTCACACCCATTCACAATATTTAAGCAAGTCCTTTTGGTCCTCTTGACTACAAGGATCCAACAGGAGGGCATTGATGACCTACATAATGCCTGTTTGTTTTTGGCAGCTTTAACACACATAGGCAAGAATGCTTCCAGATTATAAGACAGGTTGCTCTCTCCCTTTAATGTAACACTACGCAAAACTCAAAACCAAGGGGAAAGCAATTCGTCTGAAATCTTTGGAGGCGTTTAAAATTAATGATTTTTGTTTGGATTGTTTTGGGGAGTATGTAATATAGTTCTTCATAAAATCTCTTCTTTGGTGTTACAATTTCAAAAAAAAGGTTAATCATCATAACAAACTTGCAAGCATTAAAAATTAAAACGCTAATGAGAGCTGAGGTATATATATATATATATATATATATATATATATATATAATATATGTGAAGAAACACAGAAAAGAAGTTTGAGGTATTTTTGTCTTTTTGTAGCACAAGACCTGGATTAATTGTACTGCAAAGCAGTACAGACAATTATTTCATTCTTTTTTTCCCAAACAGTAGTTGTTTTCATTTAGTAGCTGTTCCTTCGCAGAACAGGCTTATACTTTCAACAAGCAAAAACCTGCAGATGCTGCAAGTCTGAAATAAAAGCAGAAACAGCTGGAAATTATTCAGCAGGTCAGACAGCATCTGTGGAGACAGAAATGGAATTCATGGTTTTGGACTGACGGCCTATTTTCAGACCTTTTATCAGAAACAGGCATCTGCTTTCCATTTATAACATAATTTTAAATGTTACAATGACCCTGAGGTTCAACAGTTAAACATCTAGTGAATAAAATCAGGGGTGAACATTAAATGCATTTTCCTTTCAGATTGAAGAAATCAGCTTTGGAATTGGGAGATTTCGAAACTTCACAACCAATGGTACATGAATTGGAAATCTATAGGTAGGAGGAGATTCCTATAAGGAAACATGTGGGACTTCTTTGAGGAGCCCATCAAGTCCTGGGAAACTAGTCTGACTTCTCGTTCCATCGCCAACAAAGTAGAGAAGTCATTTGAGATACTCAACAGGTCAGGCAGCATTTGTAGAGAGAGAGAAACAGTCAAGAGTTTCAGGCTGATGACCTTTCATCAGAAAGATCCCATCTGGTGGAACGTCTGTTGACTTGGAACACTGTTTCCCCCTCCATGGATGTTACCTGACCTGTATTATCCAGCAACTTCTTTATTTATTCTTGTTTTGGTTCCAGCATCTTCAGGTTTGATTGCTCTTGACCAATATCATGATGCACAGTTACCATCTTAGATGGAAAAGTCTGTGACGACCCACTGGCACAGACCCCAGAAAGGAAGCACTGATTGGCTATATCTCACTTCCCAACACAGACAACTCTGTGCCCTTCCCAGTATTGCTGGGAGATCAGAGGCTTTACTGTAAACATGGCTGGTCTGTGGCATGGGACCTCCACAAGCATCTCACCCAACATCTGACATCCTGTTCCACCAGGGTCTAAGGCCCTCTACGAGAGACACCCATTAAACATAAGACTGAGCACCACCTTTTCCAATGGCCCAACCACACCTCTGACAGTATGGAAGATTCATGTGGGCTTGCCTCAGACAAAAGGAAGCACTGGTATGCCCACTGGTGTTCCCAACCACCGACCCTCTGTGATGTGAATAAATATTTCTGGGATGTGAATTGGAAATGCCAAGAACAGATTCTCACTGGCTCAGCCATAAAGTGGTCAATTCAGCCCCTCAGATAGGATCAGCGGCTTTGAATCAGCTGGTGGACAGGGCATAGCCACTAACCCCAATCCCCAATGGATACCTTTGGTTCAACTATCACTGCTTTCTGAATCAGTTCGATATTCAAGCCTGCCTTCCTCCCGACTCTCTCCTATTGCATCCTTTGGTATGCTTATAGACTGGAGGATAGCTAGAGCCAACACAATCGGTGTGCAGGGGGAGAGGACCCCACTGACAGAGAAGGCCGCAGCTTTATCTTCCACCTCCTCAACAGGAGTGCTGTGATGATTCAGTCTTTGCACCATTGGCTCTGGAAGGCAAAGCAATGGACAAACATCCTTGTTGGCATCCAGTGATGGACAGTTGGTGAATCTGTGGACTTCACTGTCACAAACGGCTGTGGGGCCAAGTGGAAGTTGATAGGTTCTTGTAAGGATGTCAAAGGTCATAGGGAGAAAGCAGGGGAATGGGGTTGAGGGGATAATAAATAAGCCATGATGGAATGGTGGACTTGATGGGCCAAATGGCCTAATTCTGCTCCTATATCTTATGGTCTTTTACACTTCATAGAAGTACAGAATTGTACAGGAAGGAACTTGATCTCGCTGACCAGTAGACACCCATTCATGCGAACTGCATTGCCCAGAACTTGGTCCATCACCCTCTAGCACAAGACGACACTATAGCACAGTACAGGTCCTTTGGCCCATGATGTTGTACTAACCTTTTAACCTACTCCAAGATCAATCTAACCCTTCCCTCCCACATAGCCCTCCATTTTTCTGTCATCCACGTACCTATCTAGGAGTCTCTTAAATGTCCTTAATGTCTCTTAAATGTCCTAGTTCCTGAGGATTGGAGGGTGGCTAATGTAAACCCACTTTTTAAAAAAGGAGGGAGAGAGAAACCAGGGAATTATAGGCTGGTTAGCCTAACATCGGTGGTGGGGAAACTGCTGGAGTCAGTTATCAAAGATGTGATAACAGCACATTTGGAAAGCGGTGAAATCATCGGACAAAGTCAGCATGGATTTGTGAAAGGAAAATCATGTCTGACGAATCTCATAGAATTTTTTGAGGATGTAACTAGTAGAGTGGATAGGGGAGAACCAGTGGATGTGGTATATTTGGATTTTCAAAAGGCTTTTGACAAGGTCCCACACAGGAGATTAGTGTGCAATCTTAAAGCACACGGTATTGGGGGTAAGGTATTGATGTGGATAGAGAATTGGGTGGCAGACAGGAAGTAAAGAGTGGGAATAAACGGGACCTTTTCAGAATGGCAGGCAGTGACTAGTGGGATACCGCAAAGGCTCAGTGCTGGGACCCCAGTTGTTTACAATATATATTAATGACTTGGATGAGGGAATTAAATGCAGCATCTCCAAGTTTGTGGATGACACGAAGCTGGGCGGTAGTGTTAGCTGTGAGGAGGATGCTAAGAGGATGCAGGGTGACTTGGATAGGTTAGGTGAGTGGGCAAATTCATGGCAGATGCAATTTAATGTGGATAAATGTGAAGTTATCCACTTTGGTGGCAAAAACAGGAAAACAGATTATTATCTGAATGGTGTCCGATTAGGAAAAGGGGAGATGCAACGAGACCTGGGTGTCATTATACACCAGTCATTGAAAGTGGGCATGCAGGTACAGCAGGCGGTGAAAAAGGCGAATGGTATGCTGGCATTTATAGCGAGAGGATTTGAGTACAGGAGCAGGGAGGTACTACTGCAGTTGTACAAGGCCTTGGTGAGACCACACCTGGAGTATTGTGTGCAGTTTTGGTCCCCTAATCTGAGGAAAGACATCCTTGCCATAGAGGGAGTACAAACAACGTTCACCAGATTGATTCCTGGTATGGCAGGACTTTCATATGATGAAAGACTGGATGAACTAGGCTTACACTCATTGGAATTTAGAAGATTGAGGGGGGATCTGATTGAAACGTATAAAATCCTAAAGGGATTGGACAGGCTAGATGCAGGAAGATTGTTCCCAATGTTGGGGAAGTCCAGAACGAGGGGTCACAGTTTGAGGATAAAGGGGAAGCCTTTTGGGACCGAGATGAGGAAAAACTTCTTCACACAGAGAGTGGTGAATCTGTGGAATTCTCTGCCACAGGAAACAGTTGAGGCCAGTTCATTGGCTATATTTAAGAGGAAGTTAGATATGGCCCTTGTGGCTAAAGGGATCAGGGGGTATGGAGGGAAGGCTGGTGCAGGGTTCTGAGTTGGATGATCAGCCATGATCATACTGAATGGCGGTGCAGTCTCGAAGGGCCGAATGGCCTACTCCTGCACCTAGTTTCTATGTATCTGTCTCTACCACCAACCCCGGCTTGGAGGGGACAGTGACTGGGTACATAGGAAAGCAAAGTTTGATAGGTTCTTGACTAGTCAGGGCATCAAAGGTTACAGGGAGAAGGCAGGAGAATGGGGTTGAGAGGAATAATAAATCAGCCATGATGCAACAGAGGAGCAGGCTTGATGCACAGAATAGCTTAATTCTGTTTCCATGTCTTAAGGTCTTTTGGCTTAATTGGACTGGCTTGGGTCAGGGTACCGATGCGTGTGTCAACCACCACCTTCCTCTCCCTTCCCACCCCCCCAACCAGTCAATCACTCACCCCTCCACACCCCAGTAATTTACCTTCACTGAGAACCTTGGTGGGATGGCGAAGTGGGATGGAGGGGTTTGGAGGTGAGGTGGGGGGCGGAGGAGAAAAACAAAACTGTAAATCACTGGAACAAATGATGAGCAGTCATACTGCAAGAAAACAGACTCTTGGACCCAACTGAAATTTGACTTCAGTAGTGGCGCCAAAAACACACTCGACAGAGCAAGTGAACTCCTCCTCTGATGCCAGTGGAACTGAACTTGAGAGGCAGCGGGAAAGACAACTGGGGAACAGTGTTGATTGGGAATGACAGTGCAGACAGGCAAGTGACACACTGAGCAGTGAAGGTCAGGGCTACAGGTGTTGAGGAAAGTGCCAACAGGAATCCTGCGTGGGCAAGGCCAGTGTTTCATAATGACAGGGTATGACAGGGCTTTTTGCCTTTGGAACGGGAATGGGATACTCTACAGGACCTGCAACTCTCTCTGAAAAGTATCGAGGATTTTCACTCTCCTCCTGGCAAAATGGGAGAAGATCGAAGGCAAGGGGTAGGCTCAGTGGGAAGATCCAGAGGAATTTATGTGTAAATACACACTGGATACACAACAGAAGCACACATATACAAACACACACCTGACACCCTAGCACACTGACGTGCACACTAGATGTACACACAAGAGCACGCATGCACATCCAAGGACACTCTTGATACACTCACACATATACGACAGTCAGACATACTTAACAACATCATGCAAACACTTGAATACTCACAGATAGGCACAAGCACACCCATACATCTACCCATCGCATGTACACACACACAAAGCCACGTGTACACTCTCTTTCACACGCACTTATACATACACACACACATAAACACACACAGAGAGGATATAAAACCTGCCAGGATTGAATGATTGGCTGGTACACAGCTAGAAATTGTGAGCTTGCCAGTGAAACCTTTTGACAAGGGGCCACTTTGGTATCTCTCCTGAAAAATTAGTGACAATCCCTGTACACAGTGTTCCCTACATTATACTAGCAAAGATTGTTGATCCACTGTCCCCACCATCTCTCCACCACTCACAGCTCAGGTAATCTGCTCACTCAATCCCTCACCCTTTCTACAGTAGATCAAGCTAATCCCATCTCTAGACCAGAGCAACAAACTGCACTGTGACAAGGGACGCAGACTGGGAAACATGGAGGATAGACGAAGGAGAGTCAGTGGATGCTTATTTGGATTTTCAGAAGGGCTCTGACAAGGTGCCGCACATGAGGCTGCCTCACAAGAGGTCAGGGTATCACGGGAAAGAGTCTAGCTTACTGGTAGGAGGCAAAGAGGGGTAATGAAGGGAACCTTTTCTGGTTTGTTACCAGTAACTAGTGGTATTACTCACAGGGTGGTGTAAGGATAATTTCTTTTCATGTTATATGTCAATGATTTGGATGATGGAATTGATGGCTTTGTGGCCAAGTTTGCAGATAATACAAAGATAGGTGGAGGGGCAGGTAGTGTTGAGGAAGCAGGGAGTCTTTAGAAGGACTTAGACAGATTGGGAGAATGGTCGAAGTGGCAACTGGAGTAGTGTAGGGAAGTGCATGGTCATGCATTTTGGTAGAAGGAAGGAAGGCAAGGACTATTTCCTAAGTTCAAAAATCAGAGGTGCAAAGAGACTTAGGAGTTCTCATGCAGGATTCCCTCAAGGTTAACTTGCAGGTTGAGTCAGTGGTAAGGAGGGCAAATGCAATGTTAGCATTCATTTTGAGAGGACTAGAATACAAAAGTAAGGATGTGACGCAGAAGCTTTACAAGGCACTGGTCAGTCCGCACTTTGAGTATTGTGAGCAGTTTTGGGCCCCTTATCTAAGAAAAGATGTGTTGGCATTGGAGATGGTCCAGAGGAGGTTCACCCGAATGATCTAGGAAGAACTAACTTATGAGGAGCGTTTGATGGTTTTGGGACTATACAAGTTGGAGTTTAGAAGAATGGGGGGGGGGGGATATCTCATTGAAACCTTTCAAATATCGAAACGTGGAGAGGCTATTTCCAATCGTGGGAGAGTCTAGGGCCAGAGAGCACAGCCTCAGAATGTAAGGACCATCCCTTTAGAATAGAGATAAAGAGGAATTTCTTTAGACAGAGGTTGGTGAAACTGTGGAATTCATTGCCATATACAACTGTGGGTATATTTAAAGAGGTGTTTAGGCTCTTGATTAGTAAGGGTGCCAAAGGTTACGGGGAGATGGCAGGAGAATAGGGTTGGGAGGGAAAATAAATCAACCCTGATCGAATGGCTTATGGTCTAACGTCTAAACAAACACTGGAGTCACTAAGTTTTAGAAGGCTACAGACCAAGTGCTAACAAATGAGGTTGTCACAGAAGGATATTTGGCAATGACATGGAGGGAGGGAGGGGTTGCTTCTATGTTTTATGTTTCTATGAATATAACCCTCTGGGCAAGAGAAGGTTCAAGAATTTGCAGACCTTCCCATCGCAGGGATCCATACAAATGGCCGAATGCAAGGTGGTTATTTTGTATACGAATGCCATTTGCCTCTTTTCAATTTAACTGGACTGAATCTTTGTAGCTTCTGAACTTGGCTGCCAGGCAAAGTTTCCCCTAATGCTCATCCTGTCCTTCCACAGGTTTCAATGAGATCTCCTCGCAATCATCTAAGCTCCACAGGAATCTATTCAATTCCTCCTCACCTTATCAACCTAACTCAGGGTCAGATTAGTTAATCTTCAGAATACTTTCTGATAGAACTGAGTATTCCAGGACAGAGTGTGACAAGTCTCCTTGTAACTGCAGGAAGAGTTTCTTCATCTCAAAGGTCAATCCTTTTGTGCCAAACAACAATGTCTGCCTTCGTGAGTTGCTCACTGTGACAGACTGCTCTTTGCAAAGGGTGGGAAAGTGGGGATAGGGCAAGGTAAAGAACTTTGTGGATAGTCTGTAATAACACATTAACCCTGAGATTCAGAAAAAAAGGAATTTGAATCTGTCAGTTGTTACCAATGAAAACAGCATTACAAAATTATCACAGCACGAAAAGAGGCCATTTGGCCCATTCATTCTATGCCAACTTTGAGAAGAACAATCCATTGGTCTCATTACACTAGATTGGGAATGAAAACTGGATTTACATTTAAAACCTGTCTGGCCTTCAGGGAAGGAAATTTAAAATCCTTCCCATATCTGACCTATGCACGATTCCAGACTTGCAAAACTCTGGGCCTACCCTCTGAAATGCTTCACAGTTGTGCCTACTTCTGCTATGGGCAGTGGTTCACTGCCACCTTCTCAAGGGCAGTAACGGCTCATTTGCACCATTACCCAAATTCAGTGAACTCGACAGAGAGCGATTTTGGTCTAGGATTGTATAGAGTTCCCAGCTACTGCCACCTGGCTAGTTGTCAAACAGGATGGGTCTCGGCCTGAAACGTTGACTGTACCTCTTCCGAGAGATGCTGCCTGGCCTGCTGCGTTCACCAGCAACTTTGATGTGTGTTGCCTTTTCCTCTTACTGACTTACTGAAACAGTGACATTACTTCACGGACTCTTGTACAAACACTATAGGGGGTGACAGAGGTCCACCTGTCCTGTTGGTCGTGCAAGGTGGGAAGTCCAGGGGTCTGGAGTCACCACTGGTCTAGGGTGGGGGAGGGAGGAAGCCATGAGAAACAGGAATCAGTACCTGTTGGATATTAGCTGAGGTACACCATGCACACCCGTAATACCTGTTGGTTATTAGCTGAGGTACATCATGCACACCTGTAATACCTGTTGGATATGAGCTGAGGTACACCATACACACCCGTAATACCTGTTAGATATTAGCTGAGGTACACCATACACACCCGTAATACCTGTTAGATATTAGCTGAGGTACACCATACACACCCGTAATACCTGTTGGATATGAGCTGAGGTACATCATGCACACCTGTAATACCTGTTGGATATGAGCTGAGGTACACCATACACACCCGTAATACCTGTTGGGTATTAGCTGAGGTACACCATGCACACCTGTAATACCTATTGAGTATTACCTGTGCTACACCATACACACCTGTAATACCTGTTGGATATTATCTGTGGTACACCAAGCACACCGGTAATACCTGTTGGAAATTACCTGTGGTAAACCACTCACCCTCAACACTGGCACAGGCCCCTCCCCTCCCACACACACTGCATATACCACAGAGACAAAATACATATATTCTGCATCCATACACACACATATTGTGTATGCACACACACACTTCATACACACAAGCAGATCCTGTGTATATACACACCAGACACAACACAGACACACCATGCGTACATACAAATGCACAACACACACACACACACACACACACTGCATATACCATGGAAAGAGCATACGTATGCTTTGCATACACAAACGATATGTTCATATATGCACATTGACATACATCAGCCACACACACACACACTCACTCCGATGTAGTGGAAGGTGATGCCACGATCCACACTGTGACTGCGCCACACTGACAGACCTGCTCATCTGCAGGCTGCTCGCGGTGTATCACCAAATCCAGTAACTCCTCCCTGTGTCGGGTATTCCATCTGTCGGCTTATGCCATCCCAACTAGCACCAAATTAAAGCCGCGGGATGTGCTGGGATTGTGATGGATGTACGAACAAGGACAACCTTATTAGGTTCTGATTTACGTTCTTCCTCCCACCCCGCCCATGACTTTTTGATGAAAGAGCCCTGCATTTTGGTAGCACCTTTCACAACTTCAGGCTGCCAAAGCACCTTGCCAGCAATCAAGTACTTTTGAAGTGCATTAACGAATCGTATAGACATTCAGTTGCTGTCTGTCGGGGCTCTCTCAGCAAGGGGGAGTAGTGGAGGTAAATCCATCAAGTTTAAGTTAAGAATAGGGAAGCAATTGATGGAAATTATTGACTGGTTCCTTCCACTGGCCAATCCTACTGAGGCTCCAAACCTGAACCAAGGATGCAATTGGGAGAGGAATTTAATACGCATTAATTGTTTTAGTTACTTTCGGTATCTGACTGGATTGAGATTATTTTCCTTGAGCTGCCTCCCTGCAAAATTTTGCCATGGTGTAACTCCATGGACCCCCACCCCACCCCGGATCCGCGTGAACTCGGGCTGTCTAACTCAGTGTCTGCTGCTAGGGGTCACGTAACTGCCCCAGGCACTGCCCTGCCCCAACCTGAGATCATTCCTGTAGCAGGAATTACTGCAGAATGCAACTTTTTTTTAAAGATAAGTGCCACATCACGATTAAAATAAGAGAAGGTGGGGAAGTTGCGGGGGGGGGGTGGTCTCACAACACTTTCACCGTACACACTCCAAGTACATATTTCACCCCTGCATCTCTGACACCAATACTCACTCGATGGGATATCCCCTACAATTCGATTCAAACACACTCTCTGCTCATCGACCTTCTCCACTCCTCTGCACCCCAACCCAGTAAAATAAACTTCAAAGAAACACGCCGTAACTCCTGCATTAGATCAGCATTAAGTGCACTGGTTCAGATGATCCTGGGCAGATAGGTGCCTGGATCCACGGGGGACCCATAGCTGGCCTATAAGCCTCACGCACTCCTCCTGCCACAGGAGGGCTAGTCCGGGAAGGGGGTGAAAACTGTTAGCGTTGGTCCTCTTCCGGATCCCTAATGTAGTGGGCACCAAAGCCCTTGATTTCCAGGGCCCTGACCTCAGGATGACCCCTGGCATTCCTTGTGAGTAGCGCTCACTGCTGTAACAGTAGAAGTTCAGCGGCCATTATTATGCACAGCAAGCTCCCACGAGGATCTATGTGACGGTGGCCAGATTATCTGTTTGGCTGACATTGACATGTGTGGGCCAGGGAACCAGGAAGCACCCCGCCCTCCCCCTTCTCATCACAATAAGGTCGTGGGATCTTCGATGACCAACTGACAGGGCTTTGGTTGAAAGATCGCACTGTTGACAGGGCAGCCGTTTCTCAGTACCACACTGGGGGGCCCACCTGGACTTTTCTACTGAAGTCTCTGGGGTGGGGCTTGCAGCTATGACTCTGAAGCAAAAGCACCATGCACTGAGCTGCAGTTGGAAGCCGTGGGCAAGACTGGCTCTGGTAAGTGTGGGGCACTGAAGCCCACAGCTCCTCCGCTCCCCCCTCCCAGCCAAGGATCGACACCCTTTAAGAGTTAGTGTTCTTAAACCATCACCCTCAAAGTAAGAATCTGCTGGAGGAACTCAGCAGGTCGAGCAGCATCCGTGAGAAGGAAGAAGCTGTCGACATTTCCGGTCATTGCGGATACGTCTCCTCCCTCGGACGATGTCCGACCTGCTGATTTACTCCAGCAGATTGCATGTTGCTCCAGACTCTCGCATCTGCCGTCTCTTGTGTCCTCATGGTGACTCCCATCACAATGAATATATTACAAGCACACAAAAAACTTGGCGCTACTCACAGTTCTTAAGGAATTGACCATAGCTCATGAGACTCATTCTCACCTGGGACTGCCTCCTTTTTGAATCTGTAGCCAACAAAGGATAGACTGTCACATTGTGAATCACTCATATCACTGGGCTGCATATTTATATAATAATATATTAATATTCTTGAGTGTGCATGCATTTCCAGTCAGCTGTTACTATTATCAGTTCTTTATAAAGGGGACAGCCTATGTACAGGTGTCACACTGCACTTACAGCTTCCCACCAGTGTTGGCGCTGTGGCCCAACCACAACCCAAGGATGCAGGGGCAGGGTGACAAATTGGCATAAACTATTCCCATTAGAAAAGCAGGCCGAGGAACTGATAATGGTTTTACAAGTCTGAGGTCGGGAAGTTACATCTGCACACCCAGGTCCAATTAACTCTTGCCCTCTGACCCCGAAGGCAACACCAGGTTTTGACAGCCAGGAGATGGGCAATATATTCTAAAATTAATAGTCTTGTAGGTTCCTTGAGCTGGAAAGATCTGTGCAATCATTTACTGGCTTGGTTTTTCTTTTTTTTTCTCTCTCCTTTGTTTCTGCAATTCTCATTTTCTTTCTTAAATTCCCTGCCTTCTTAAGATTTTAGAAAAATACAATCGAGACGAGTCCTTTTCCTGACGCAGCGATCGGACGCCCGCCCTCAGGGGGAGCCGCTGGTGGAGGGCTCAGCTGAGGCAGGGCCCTTGACGGAGGTAGGACTGGTGGTACTCTGTGAGGCAGGAGTACTACTGCTGGGTCCAGCAATTACATGGACGGTGGGTCGCTGGGCAAACAGGACTCCTGAAAGAGGAAAAGAGTTTGTTTTTAGTCTACCACAATTATGCAAGAAGACTGAACAGTGCATGAGAGGAAATGGCCCTCAATCTTTGTGTCAACTTAGACTAAATCTCTTCTGCCTGAACACGAACCATATCAAAAAGTCAGAGGCAAATCTGTTATCAAACTATGTGTATGTGTTACCATATATAGCCTTGAGATCCTTGTTCAGGACAATAAAGAAATACAATAGAATTGGTGGAAAACCATACAAAAATAAACTGACAAGCAACCAATGAAAGCAAATAATGAAAAATATAAATTAATACTGAGAATATGAGCTACACAGTCCCTGAAAGTGAGTCTATTCATTGTTGAGGTGAGTGAAGTTATTCATGCTGGTTCAAGAGGTGATGATTGTAGGGTAAAACGGGGAGAAGATGGCGGCACGACGACAGCGTGTGCAGCCTCTCCGGTGACATCTGTATCTGTCAAGTAGGGGACCGTGCGCAATCCTGATTTGATGGAGACAGATGTGAGGCATAGTGGAACATCTGGAAAACTTCTGAAATGTCTGCTTTGCTACTGCTGCTACTGTGTGGTAACCGGAACCTCTGGAGCTGAAGGCTCCGAAATCTTCGGCTTTGCGTGTTTCAGCGGCCGGAGAGAGGTCGAAGGCGCTCGGGAGGCAGTATCAGAAGCTCAGAATTTTCGGACGGATGGACTCAGGGTCGGCTGCCTCCAAGGTACCGGCAGGCTGACGGTGCCTGGAGGTTTATGGCAGGGAGTTTCTCCCTTTTGCCGCCTGCTATCAGGGACTCGGGAGTTGATCGACTCGGGACTTTGAGACTATTTTTTTTACTGTGCCTATGGACTGTTCTTCATCAAATTATGGTATTGTTTTGCACTGCTGTAACTATATGTTATAATTATGTGGTTTTGTCAGTGTTGGTCTTTGGTCTGTCTTGTTTTTTGTGATATCACATCGGAGAAACATTGGATCATTTGTTAATGCATGTATGCATTTCAAAATGACAATAAAAGAGGACTGAGTGGTCTCATAATCTAATCTAATAACTTCCTGAACCTGGTGGTGTGGGACCTCCTGTCTGATGGTAGCAGTGAGAAGAGAGCGTGGTCTGGATGGCGGGGGTCCTTGATGCTGCTTCTTTGTGGCAGCACTCCACGTAGATGTGCTCAATGGTGGGGAAGGCTTTGCCTTGATGGAGTGGGCTGTGCCCACCATTTTTTGTAGTCTTGTCCACTCCCTGCGTATTCCTGTGTCTATCTAACAGCTTCTTAAATGCCTCTATTGTGCCTACTTCCACCAGTAACCCTGGCAGTCTATTCCAGGCACCCACCACTCTCTGTGTAAAAAAATAATCACGGCACATTTCCTTTAAACGTTACCTCTCTGATATTAAATGTGTGTCCTCTAGTATTCAACATTCCTACGCTTAGAAAAGAACTCTATCGATGCCTCTGACTCAGAGACGAGAGTGTGATCCTTGTAGTCACATGGGGAGGAAAGAAACAGCACAACATCAATCTGGTTAGAGGAGGAATAGAGGCGGAAAATGGTCGCCATACAGCAGAGAGCAGTCGGGCCGAATGGCCTGTACCCATACAGTTTCTTGGAATCATAAGGGAGTTTTTGAGATCAGTCTGGCTTCTTTCTCTTGAGCCTCCCCACACCATGTCTCAGGGAGGTTTTCTCACTGATTTGTCTGAAAGTACCAGAGTTGATTCTCACCCTGTAAGGTCCCCAGAGAGTTTCTCCAGGAATAAAATGCATCCTAAAGGAACTCCCCCAGGTTTCCAGTGCTACCAAATCTCCAGGTCTGCCGAGAGCCTCCGGGATTAAAATCCAAGACTCCTGGACCCAGAGCAATAAAAATGGAGTTACAGAGTCATTCTGCACGGAAACAGGCCCTTCGGCCCAACCTGCCCATGCTAACCAGGATGCTCAACTATACTAGTCCCATTTACCTGTGTTCTACTCACATTGCTTGAAACCCGTCCTATCCCTGTACCTGGCCAAATAGCTACTAAATGTAGTTAGTGCACTTGCCCCAACCACTTCCTTTGACAGCTCATTCCACACACATACCACCCTTTGTGTAAAAAATTACCCATCAGCTTCCTCATAAATTTCTCCCTTCTCACCTCAGAACTATGTCCTCTAGTTCCTGATTCCCCAACCTTAGGAAAAAGACTGTGTGCATTCACCCTACCTAAACCCCATTCATGGCTTTATACACGGTATATTTCAACGTACATGTGACAAATAGAGCTGATCTTATCTTAATATTACTCTGAGATCTCAGGACTAACTTAGGACACAGACTTCCAAGTATGATGTCCTAGCCTGCCCAATCTCATCCTATAACCCATCCCATTGAGTCCCGGTAATATTCTTGAAAATCATTTTAGATAAAATAAAGCTGCCCTTTTTATTTTTAGTTTTTCTTGAACCTGGTTCTTCGTTGGCTGTCACGGACAGTTTAGAAGAAAGAGATACCCATTTCATTGACGGGCAAGAATGCTCTAACCAGGGGACAGAGATCCTGCTTCCATTCTGAGACAGCAGAAAATGGTGAATTGCTGGGATGGACACCAATTGTGTCACGACGTAAAAACCTTCCATCCCAACGTATAAACTCAAATGTCAGTCTCCCTGCAGCAGCGCTAACCCACAGAAGATTATCAGGAGTAGGAATTTTCCTGTATCTATAACAAATGCTCTGCTCCCTGGATGTGCAATTTAAATAAAAACAGGCATTTTGTTTGGAAATCCAAATTCAGAATCAGGATCAGGTTTAATATCATCGGCACAGGTCGTGAAATTTGTTGTCCTTGTGGCAGTGGTACAATGCAATACATAGTGATAGAGAAAAAATGTGAATTACAGTAGATATATAGTTATATTAAATAAGTAGTACAAAAATAAAAAAGTAGTGAGGTAATGTTCATGGGTTCAATGTCCATTCAGAAATCAGATGGCAGAGGGGAAGAAGCTGTCCCTGAATCGGTGAGTGTGTACCTTCAGACTCCTGTACCTCCTTCCCGATGGTAGCAGTGAGAACAAGGCATGACCTGGGTGATGAGGGTCCTTAAAGATTATTCCTCAGAATAATCAACAATTTATTAATGAACATGCTCATTCTTTCAGCATCAGGAGGCCTGTCTGGTCGGGAACAGCAAGAGAAAGTGCCTTACCTGTGTAGAGAGTGCCGTTAATCTCAATAGACATGTTGATGCTGCTGATGCCATTTGTTGACAAGTTCAAGGCCAGCTCCTGTCGATCATCTGTAGAAGGAATCACATGTGGGTGGATAGGGTGGTGGAGAAGGCACAGGGTACGATTGCCTTCATAGACTCAGGCACTGACTATACAGAGCGTGGATGTCACGATGCACTAGTATAAAACAACTCCTTTCTCACCCCCACCCCCCCAACTACCACCTCTCCCCTTTATGCCCGCCGTCTTGCCTCCTCTCCACTCTCAGTCCTTGGTTGGGGTTTCGACCCGAACAGCCAACAATTCCTTTCCTCCCACAGATGCTGCTCGGCCCACTGAGTTCCTCCAGCAGATTGTTTAACAGCACAAAAACATTCCCAGCAGCCCAGCACCCACTATCGACCAGTCCCTCACAGTAATCCAGTGACAGGTCTCACTTTTGCCATTTTCACTGCCCCCAGATTCTACCCCGCTCTATACACTGGCCTCAACTTAGAGCAGTAACATCCCCACACACTGGGATGTGGGAGGAAGCTGGAGCACCCGGAGGAAATCATGGAACTCACTGGAAACTGGAGCATGCTGGGAAACCCACCAGGTCACAGGGATAGCGTGCAAACTCTACACGCGAAGTGGCTCACAGAGCAATGCCATTCCCCGCTGATATTCCTTCGCACCTCATCAATTCCCCGGCCACCTCCATCGATCAGGGAGCAAGGCGAGCGTGCAAAGTTCATCACCGGCAGCAACCACGGCCAGGGTCACCGAAGCTGTCAGCTAGCGGCTCGACCTGCTGCATTACCCTGCAGTTACTCACCCACAGCACCTCTCAGATCCTTGACCTTCAGCACAGGAAGGACAGCAGCAAGTCCAAGATTGGGCAGCACGGTAATGCAGTGGTTGGTGTAACACCATTATGGCGCAGCGATTTGGGTTCAATTCCGCCATTGCTTGTAAGGAGTTTGTACGTTCTCCCCATGCCCACATGGGTCCCCTCCAGGTGCTCCCTATTCCTCCCACATTCCAAAGACGTACCGGTTAGGTTAATTGGTTACGTGTGTAATTGGGCGGCGTGGGCTCGTTAGGCCGGAAAGGCCTGTTACCGTGCTTATCAATCAATCAATCGATAACTAAATGAAAAAAAAACACTACCACCTCCAGGTGCCTCCACTGTCACTGGGTCTAAATGCTGGAACCCCCTTCCCAATGGGGCTGTGGGAGCACCTTCACCAGAAGTACTGCTGTGGTAAAAGGAGGAAGCTCACCACCACAGGCTCAACGGCAATCAGGACTGGGCAATAAAAGCTGGTCTTGGCAGTGACATCCTGTAAAGATGTTACTGAGCACGTAACCCCTGACCCCTCCTCCACAGAATGGTTACCCTGACATTTTGACATTTTGGTGCTTCCCAGACCAACAATTTTGCCGCCAACGCTGAGGGCACAGTGATGAGGTTTAGACTGATGATCGAACATCAAAGACCTCGCAGGGCAACTCTCCGCTGGCGGTCTAGGACAGTAACACATAACCAAGGCAGGGAGCACAAATGAAGTCAGGTCTGCCCTGTGTGATAAGACAGAAATGACAGGAGTGGTCAGGCCAGTAGCCTACCATCACTGCAAGACTTGCATGTATCTGGGGCAAAGAATCAGGGAGGAAAAATCATTGAGGACATTACCCACCTGCAAATTGTATTTTCCAAAAGCCCCCTTCCGGAAAGCATAATAGGGTGATTAAAACAAAGACCACACCATTTTAAAAGTTTCTTCCCCGGGGCAGTTAATCTGATCAAACATTCTAGTTAGCTCCCCACCACCCCCTTCTACCCGTTACCCCCCAACACTGCACTGCAAACACCTTAAACCACTTTTTATAATACTGTTTACATTGTAAATACATGCTGGTATCTACGTGTAAGGGGTTTCTTCTTTTATGTTACTGCGAATGCTAACAAAATAGCTTCTTTGTTATGTTATAATAAAAATGGGTTTTCTGTAATAATAACTGCGATGTAAGGAGTTCTCTCTCTCTCTGCTTGTTTGGGTTATATTATTGATAAGAGAGAACGAACCAATTGGGATAGATGTTATTTTCTTGTGTGTCTGTAAGCTATTGTTTTGGCACAGAAGGTGGATGGGGACAGGGAGAAGAGACACGATGCTATAAGCTGGTCGACGGGACGGACCCCGAGCGGGAGTCTGAGGCCCAGGGTCTTCAGCGAGGAGAGGAGACGAGGACAGACTCATGTGGAGCATCTGGTCGACCACCGTGGTTGGTCCCAGGCGGCGGGTCGAGGAGGTCGGAGGGGATCGAATGGTGGAAAGAAGACTCCGTTCATTGAGCTCCAACTGTTGTGCACGAAGTGGTTGAACTTTGATAAGTTTGGCGCCTTTTACTTTCCTTTTATATTTTATCTCTATAAGTACATAGTTCCAGTAAGATCTATAAAGTGTAATCATTTAATCGCATATGGTGTATTGCCTGTTATTTGGCAGGGTGGGATACATCACACAGCATCCACACAAACTTGACTACCCAGTTTGGTGGGGCCAAAGGCTGCTCCCGCTAGACGAAAGCCAGCTGAGCGAGCCTGAGGCTTACCAGGGGGCTACATACGTATTTACGCACTTTATTCATATCCGTAATTTAACCTCTAAGTTTATGAGGTTTATTTTTAAGTATATAATCCTTCATTTTTAATATAATTCTTTGTTCTTTATCACAACTTAATGTTGTTTTTTGTTGCATGTCATGCCCTGACCAAGACAGCACAGCAATTTCCTAAAACATGTAAATGTAGATGGTGAACAGAGTTGATCCTTAATCCTGTGTACAGACTCTGGGTCCATAAATACACAGGTACGTGTACATACATACAAATGTTAGGCACATAGCCCACACTCATTTCCAGTCAATGTATCAGCTGTTCACTAATGTAGAGAAGCTTGTACTGCAAGTACTGACACCAGCCTTGCCGTATCCAAACTACCCTCGCCCCGTACAGAGACAGGCTAAACCACGGATGCGAGGGTGAACGAACTCTGGGCTGGCGGAGTGGTGCAGCATTCAGAGCTGTTGTCTCGCAGTGTTGGAGACTCAGGTTCAATCCCGACCTTGCGTGTTGTCTGTGTTGAGTTTTCACGTAACCCTTGTGACTGCTGGGTGCTCTGGAGTCCTCAGACATTTCAAAGACATTGGTAGGGTAATCGGCCATTGTAAATAGTAGTCATAGTCATACTTTATTGATCCTGGGGGAAATTGGTTTTCGTTACAGTTGCACCATAAATAATTAAATAGTAATAAAACCATAAATAATTAAATAGTAATATATAAATTATGCCAGGAAATAAGTCCAGGACCAGCCTAATGGCTCAGGGTATCTGACCCTCCAATGGAGAAGTTGTAAAGTTTAATGGCCACAGGCAGGAATGACTTCCTATGACGCTCTGTGTTGCATCTCGGTGGAATGAGTCTCTGGCTGAATGTACTCCTGTGCCCGCCCAGTACGTTATGTAGTGGATGGGAGACATTGTCCAAGATGGCATGCAACTTGGACAGCATCCTCTTTTCAGACACCACCGTCAGGACAGTCCAGTTCCATCTCCACAACATCACTGGCCTTCCGAATGAGTTTGTTGATTCTGTTGGTGTCTGCTACCCTCAGCCTGCTGCCCCAGCACACAACAGCAAACATAATTGCACTGGCTGCCACAGACTCGTAGAACATCCTCAGCATCGTCCGACAGATGTTAAAGGACCTCAGTCTCCTCAGGAAATAGAGACGGCTCTGACCCTTCTTGTAGACAGCCTCAGTGTTCTTTGACCAGTCCAGTTTGTCAATTTGTATCCCCAGGTATTTGTAATCCTCCACCATGTCCACACTGACCCCCTGGATGGAAACAGGGGTCACCGGTGCCTTAGCCCTCCTCAGGTCTACCACCAGCTCCTTAGTCTTTTTCACATTAAGCTGCAGATAATTCTGCTCACACCGTGTGACAAAGTTTCCTACCGTAGTCTTGTACTCAGCCTCATCTCCCTTGCGGATGCATCCAACTATGGCAGAGTCATCAGAAAACTTCTGAAGATGACAAGACTCTGTGCGGTAGTTGAAGCCTGAGGTGTAAATGGTGAAGAGAAAGGGAGACAAGACAGTCCCCTGTGGAGCCCCAGTACTGCTGA
This sequence comes from Mobula hypostoma, assembly GCF_963921235.1. Lineage (NCBI taxonomy): Eukaryota > Metazoa > Chordata > Chondrichthyes > Myliobatiformes > Myliobatidae > Mobula > Mobula hypostoma. The sequence continues at coordinate 15,938,331 of NC_086114.1, forward strand.
TCGCTCTGTCGGACACACAGTGTTGCAAGCACACATACTGTGGTTTCTGTGGAAATAACCCCCAATGTGCAGAATTTGGGGGGGGGGTAAAGTTGATAGGAATGTGGAGAGAATAGTGTAAACTGGCGTTTAGATGAAGGACTCTGTATCTCTCCATGTCTCTGTTTCCATGTGCAGACAGGACCAATTACCTGCACCTCACAAACATTCCACAGGGTGGCAGTAAAGCTTCACCAGGCTTTGAACAACCTCACTGACTGTTCCACTCAATCTCGCTGCTCCTGCTTCTCTTGGGACAGTCCCTCGCTCCCCTTTGGAGGACGGCATCCCAACGATGACTTCCCTTTTCCAGAGCTTTTAAACAAAACAACGGGTCCTGAGGCACTTTTGGTGGGAGTGTCTGCCAATCGCTTAGAGCTGCTTGGCAATAGCTTTTAAGGGTGAATTTAACAGAAGGAAGAGGGAATTTCTGGATCTTAGGGCCTAGATTGGTGAAGGGAGGACAAACCAGGGTAGGAATTATGCAGTGAGTGGTAGGTCCATGAGGGGAGCAGTAGACCGGAGGGATCTGGGAATACAGATCCATAATTCCTTGAAATTATGGATTGGAGAGTTGACACACTGGCCTTCAGAAATCGAGAGTACTGAGTACAGGAGTTGGGATGTTATGTAGAAGTTGTATAAGATGCTGGTGAGGCCACATTTGGAGTATTGTGTGCTATTCTGGTCACCTACGTACAGGGAAGACAAAAATAAGACTGAAAAAGTACAGAAATAAATTACAAGGATGTTGCTGTGACTTGAGGAACTAAGTCATACGACTTAATTGCCCAGACCGTTGGAGAATGAGGGGAGATTTGACAAGAGGTATACAAAATTATAAGTTATAGATAAGGAAAAACCAAGCATGCTTTTTCCACTGAAGTTGGGTGAGACAACAACTAGAGGTCAGTTGTTTAGGGTGAAAGGTGAAATATTTAAGGGGAACCTGCGGGGGAACTTCTTCATTCAAACAGTGGTGTGAGCGTCGAGCAGGCTGCCAGCAGAAGTGGTGGATACGGGCTTGATTGCAACATTTAAGTAAAGTTGGGTAAGTATGGTACATGGACGGGAGGGGTATGGAGGACTACGGTCCAGGTGTGGGTCGATGGGATCAGGCAGGATAACAGTTTGGAAGGGTCTCGATGGATGAGAGGGCTTTGTTCTGGACCGCAGTCCTCTATGACTTTACGGCACGGCTGCCAATGCTGGTGTGACGGACCAGAGTCTGGAACTGATACGTGAAAGCAAAGTTTGCGTGGATTGCCCACATTCTCTCTGTGACTGTGTGGCTTACCCCGGGTGCTCTGGTTTCATCCTACATCCTAAAGACGTGGGCTGCTAGGCTAATTGGCCACCGTCAATGGGATTAACGTGGGATCCGTGTAAGTGGGTGTCTCTCTATAATTTAGCATGGAACCAAGTCTTCTGTCTGGTATCTGAAGGTCGGCATGGGGAAATGATGGGCTGAAGGGCCTGTTTCTGTACCATGTGACTCTATAACATCCATAACCCGTTTGTCTTGTAAATTAGTTCTGCAATCTCATAAAATAATATTAATTGCAACACGTACATTGAAACCTACATGAAATGTCTCGTTTGCATTGATTAACATAGTCTGTGGATGTGCTAGGGGCAGCCCACAAGTATCAGCACCAAGACAGCATGCCCACAATTTACTAATCCTAACCCGTACATCTTCGGAATGCGGAGTGCCCAGAAGAAATCCATGTTCACAGGGGGACCACATAAACAATGGAGAGAATCGAACTTCGACCAGTGATCACGGCGCCTTAAGGGTTGCGCTAACTATTACTGGGGCGCCCGTCTTAATCCCACTTGAAGAGCTGAACGAGCCTCAGATAGGCAGAGCAGTGCTCCCACAGAGCTGCAACCATGGGGCTTGTACTGATTTAGGATTATCTGGTCTCCTTCGTGGATGCACTTTAAATCTATTTGTGTCACTGATCATGTTAAAGGAAGCGAGTGCTGTCTGGCCTACATTCTGTGACTAGGCTGGCATCTGAAGCCACTGGGTTGTCAGGGGACCTAAGGTCAGTGACTAAGTCTGGTCGAATCCCAAAGCCAAAGTAAGCATGTGATTCTGTTTTACAGTGTACAGCAGGGCTACAGGGCAGATTGTTTTATGGCACTCAAGGTGCTGTGTAAGTTAGTTGTTCAACGGGGAATAAGAGCTTGTATTATTGTTGGCTGTAGTCCAAGGGTTTAGGTTTTTATTGCATTGTTAGAGCAATAACTCTGTAGACTTTTATCACTTGGATACTGCAAGCTCAGGGCACAGGCAGAGTTTCAAGTGGAGAAGTCCAAGGTTGGGACCTTCATTGGTTGCGTGGTTCAGAGTTCCAGTGGGCAACCTCTGCGCCTCCAAGGTGCAATATTAACTTTGTCTTCCTATTTCAGTATAAACTCCTGATGTCTGCTCTTTTGTGGCTCTGTGGGAATGCTTTGCTGCCATACCACCCATCTTATTCCATTTTCACCTTTCACCCTTAACCTATGGCCTCTTCTTCTAGTCCCGCCCAGACTCGGTGGAAAAAGCCTACTTGAGAATATTGGCCCATATTTACTGTGATTGATACAGCCCTCAATGCTCTGATAGAATTTAGAGCAACACACATAAAATGCTGGAGGAACAACAGGTCAGGCAGCATTGGTGGAGGAGAATAAACAGCTGATATTGCAAAATATTAAGTCTGGGTATCCTCCAAGCTCATGGCATGATCATTGATTTCTCTAATGTCTGGTAATTTCTTCCCCACACCTTCCCTTGCTTTCCATTCTCGTTCCTCTCTCACCCCTTTTCTTCTCACCTTACTTTGGTTCCCCTCTCCCACTGTCCTCCCCTAACAGATTCTCTCTTCTTCAGCCCTTTACCTCTTCCACCAATCACCCTGCAGCTCCAAACTTCATCTCCCCCCCCCACCCATCCATCTTCCCCCTCACCCGGTCTCATCCATCACCCGCCAGCTTGAACACCTTTCCCTCCCTGCCACCTTCATATTGGCCCAAAACATCAACTATTTATTCCTTTGCCTAGATGCTGCCTGACCTGCTGAGTTCCTCCAGCATTTTCTGTGTGCTGCTCCAGACTTGCAGCACATGCAGAATCTCTTGTGTTTAACATTTCACATGTGTCCATCTCTAAGTCATCTGCTTTTTATTTGCCCACCCAGTCCAAGACAGTGAGATGAGAGACAGCAGACGCTGGAATCTGGAGCAGGAGACAATATGCTGAAGGAACTCAGCAGGCCTAGCAGCATTCGTGGTGGGGGGAGGAATTAGAACACAGAAAAAGCAAATTCGTTCACCACCTCTGCGCCTGCCATTATTTTATCCACCTTGATGAGGTCACCTCTTCATGCTTCTGCACTCCAAAGGATAAAGCCCACACTGCACGGGAGGCGGTGTAATGTGGCGTCCATGCTCCGTTGAGGGCTGGCCTACTCCCATTGGTGCTGCCTCGGGTGTTCGATCAGTGACAAGCTGGATTGCGTGTCTGTGTGTGTTTGTCTGCGGACTGCTGGGAACTGCACCATCAATTTGCGAAGCACGTCACTCAGGGACTAAGGCTATGTATAGTTTTTTTGTGTGTCACTATGCTTTTTTGCTTGCTTTTTGAATGTGCTGTGTGTTTTGCACCTTGGTCCCAGAGGAACACTGTTTTGTTTGGCTAGGTTCACGTGTGGTTGAATGATAACTAAACTTGAATTTGATTTGACATTGTTTTGTTTCTTTGTTCTAACAAACTGCAGATGCTGGAACCTTTCCAACCAACGACCAGCAGGTCGTGCAGCATCTGTTGTGGCGAGGAATTGTCGACGTTTCAGGTCCTGAGGCAGCATCTCGACCTGAAACGTCGACAGTTCCCTTTCCCCCCCGAACGGACGCTGCTCGACCCACCGAGTTCCTGCAGCGGACTGTCTGTTGCAACTCGTCCAGGCTGCAACGGACGGGACGGAGGAGCCGACGTCCCCAGTACCCTGGGGAGGGGTGAGAGATTAAAAAAGATTAGCTTTATTTGTCACATGTCGACTGAAACGTGTGTACAGTGAAAGGTGTTATTTGTGTCAATGACCAACACAGTCCGAAGATTGTGCTAGGCAGTCTGCAAGTGGCAGGAACATAGCACGCACTCAATCAACCCAGTAACCCTTACCCTTACGTCGATGGACTGTGGGAGAAAACCAGAGCGCCTGGAAGAAACCCACACAGTCATGGGGACAACATACAAACTCCTTACAGACAATAGTGGGGATTGAACCCGGGTCACTTGCTCCGTAGAGCAATATGCTACCCCTGGGTGTCCAACGAGCCTGAAGCAGGGGGTCTCACCTTTCCCGTTGATCTTGATGCTCATGGGCATGTGAGTTGCCATGGCGAACAGGTTCTGCTGCAGGGCCTGCTGCATCAGACGCTGCTGCTCCTCTGAGTACCGTGCCAGCTTTTTCTCCGGGGGCTCCCCGCTCTCCAGCTTCTCCCTCAGCTGCTCCAGGGTGATGGCCTGTGCGGCGGAATGGTGGCCCCCCAGAGCCAATGGGATGTGGACGCGGCTCGGGGTGAGGGAGCAGGTAGCTGTGACATCCTCTGGATAGGGAGAGGAGGGAGACAGAAAAGAGGTGAAGGTCAAATCAGGGCGGCACAGTTCCTGAGAATGGCTATCCTCAATTACAGAGCTCACATGATTGGCTATTTCCCTTACAGAGCTCACGTGATTGGCTATCCTCAATTAAAGAGCTCACATGATTGGCTATTTCCATTACTGGGCTCACGTGATTGGCTATCCTCAATTACAGAGTTCACGTAATTGGCTATTTCCATTACAGAGCTCACGTGATTGACTGTCCTCAATTACAGAGCTCACATGATTGACTGTCCTCAATTACAGAGCTCACGTGATTGGCTATTTCCATTAAAACGCCCACGTCATTGGCTTTTCTCTATTAGAGGGCTCATAAGATTGGCTTTTTCCCCATTAGAGAAATCATGTGACTGGTTATCTTCTATTATAGGTCTAATATGACTGGCTTTCCCTATCACAGCGCTCATGTGATTGGCCATCCTCCATTACAAGGCTCAAGTGATTGGCTATTCCCCATTACAGCTCTCATGTGATTGGTATTACAGAGCTCATATGTGGCTATTCCCTGTTACAGCATTCATGTGATTGGTTATTCTTTATTAAAGAGCTCATGTGATTGGTTAGCCTTCATCAAAAACCTCTCATGATTGTTTACAGAACTCATGTGTTTGGATATCCTCCATAACATAGCTCACGTGATAGGCCACTTTCTTACACAGCCCACGTATTATAGACAGCCCTTTAACAAACTGTTTGTGATTGGTCATATCCCATACACAGCTCACATGACAGACCATCCTCCTTTTACAGACCAAGTATTACAGACAACTCTCTAACACACTACCCACCATTGCTCAGCTCATGTGATTGGCTAGCCTTCACTACACACATGATTGGCTATTATCCAATAGACAACTTGTGTGATTGACTGCATTTTCTTCCGTGCCTAACTTGATAGCCCACAGACATTGGCTGGTGGGCAGCACTGTTACTCCACAGACAGATGACCAAAAGCTTTCTCCAGAGAGCTGAGCCCCAAATGATGGAAGACTTTGTGGGGAGGAGTTGCTTTCCCATATATCCTCTCCTATCCCAGAAACCAGGCCTAAGATGGATCTAATTCTGAAGAATATTAGTGTGCTAATGGAAAAGTACTGAAAACTCTGGAAATAAATTGCCCTACTCAGTAGAAAAGCACTATGGACTAGCTCTTGTAAACATGGATTTTATTCAGATTGGTTCTTTTGCATTAATATCCTGTTTTGAACAGGCATTTTCTTCATGGTCTGGTAATATTTATATAATCTCTGTACTGTGTGTTGTCTGAACCTACATACCTGTGGTATAGCTGCAAGTGAGTTGCACCTATCGCGCATTGCATTTGCGCACTTGACAATGGGCATTTGAGGCTTTGGGGCAGTGCTCACTGGGGTTTAGAAGAATAAGGAGGGGGATTTCATTGAAATCAACTTAATATTGAAAGGCCTAGATACAGTGGATGTGGAGATGTTGCCTATAGTGGGAGAGCCTTGGACCACAGGACACAGCCTCAGAATGCAGGGATATCAATTTAGGACAAAGATGAGGACAAATTTCTTTAGCCAGAGAGTCTAAGCCTCAAGTGATGACTGATTTGTTCATTGAAGCATATGAGATAATGGAAAATAAAGACATTTCATTTTTTTGTATGGTACATGACCCTGGAGTACACAGAGCACTTCTCCTATTCCCAGATTCACCCCTCATGCAAGGCAGCTATCGATGATGAAATTCACCACCACTGTCAGTACACCAACACAACCTTTGGCTGCCTGAGGTTCAACATCTCAGACCTGACGGCCAATCCATGGACAATGGACAACTGTGATCTCTGTCCCTCCCAGATGCTTCTGAGAGCTGGACTATCCAAGTGGAAAGCATGGATCACCAGGCTCATGGACAGCATCTAGCTCCATTATAATAGGACTATTAAATGGTTCCCTAGCAGGATAAGTTGGATTCTTAACCTCAAGACGTACTTCATTATGATCTTGCACCAAAATGTCTACCTGCACTGCACTCTCTCTGTAGATGTTACCCTTTATTCTACATTCTGTTATTGTTTCACCCCTTGTTTTAGCTCAATGGACAATGTAATGGTCCGAAACAGGAGTGTGTGGGCCATGGCAGTCAAAGCCCAAACTGGGCACAGCACCTGATGATGATGGTGATGAATGGTTTGATCTGTATGAACAGTAAGCAAGTCTGGCTTTTCATTGTACCTTGGTACAATAATAAACCAATTCTGAACATACCACTGACAATGTCTCTGCAGGACCCTCCAAATCCACTGGCAGAGAAGCAATCAAATACAGCAGTGCCCTCTTTCAGACCAGTAACTCCAACACTGTGTTCCCAGCCACTCTGGGTAGTCCATGCCATTCGCATGCCTGATATCAGAATCTGCAAGTGGAAACGCTACTGCAAGCTTTGTCATGTCAAAAAGAAAAAAAAATCTAAACTCTCAAAGCCTCCTTGAGAATGTGTAACTGTTCCATCAGTTCCTGGGAACTCTTGACCACACAACACAGAGAAGGGGTATTCACAATGACACTGAGAACCTTGAAGAGGGGGCATGGAAATCCCATGTGAACACTGGAAAAAAGGCACCGCCTCCCCACTACCGACCTGACCATTCCACGAGGCACTCCCTTCTCCAGGTGTAGCAGTGTCTGCTGTTCCCACACTGACCTTCACAGCCACCTCAGAGCAGGCAAAAGCAGAGTGCGAACAAGACACCCTCCTTCCCGAAGGATGTCAGACCATTTATGGACAGTAGATAACCTCTGAAGTTCAGACGGGTGACTGGCAAAGAGGGCGTAAGGGAAGGTTACCTGTATCGCTCGGGCCACTGAGCATAAGAGCTAGGAAGGCACACTGCAGTTGTATAAAACTTTGGTCAGGCTGCACTTTGAAGTTTGTGTGCAGTTCTGGTCAGCCCACTACAGGAAGTTCGTGGAGAGGATGCAGAACTTCACCAGGATGCTGCCTAGATTAGAAGGTATGATCTATAAGGAGAGGCTGGAGAAACTTGGGTTGCTTTCTCTGAAGTGTCAGGCTGAGGGAGATGTGATAGAAGATTATCCATGTATATATTTATTATTTAGTGGTGCAGCATGGAGTACGGCCCTTCTGCCCGTTTGAGCCACACCACCCCAACAAACCCAATTAACCCTAACCTAATCTTGGGATAAGTCAGAACATAGAACATAGAAATCTACAGCACATTACAGGCCCTTCAGCGCACAATGTTGTGCCGACCATGTAACCGACTCTAGAGACTGCCTAGAATTTCCCTAGCGCATAGCCCTCTATTTTTCTAAGCTCCATGTATCTACCCAAGAGGCTCTTAAAAGACCCTATTGTATCTACTTCCACCACCATCACTGGCAGTGCATTCCACGCACCCACCACTCTCTGTGTGAAAAACATACTCCTAACATCCTCTTGGTACCTATTTCCAAGCACCTTAAAACAATGCCCATTCATGTTAGCCACTTCAGCCCTGGGAAAAAGCCTCTGGCTATCCACGTGATCAATGCCTCTCATCATCTTATACACCTCTGTCAGGTCACCTCTCATCCTCCGTCGCTCCAAGGATAAAAGGCCAAGTTCACTCAACCCATTCTCATAAGGTACGCCCTCCAATCCAGGCAACATCCTTGTAAATCTCCTCTGCACTCTCTCTATAGTATCCACATCCTTCCTGTAGTGAGGTGACCAGAACTGAGGACAGTACTCCAAGTGGGGTCTGATCAACGACCGATGAACCTTCCCGGTACGTCTTTGGATTGCAGCAGGAACCTGGAGGACCCGGAGAAAACTCATGCATTCCACGGGCAGGATGTACAGAGACGGCACTGGAATTGAATGCCAAATTCCGGAAAGCTCCAAGCTCTAAGAGCACCGTGCTGTAAGGGAGATAGTCTGAATCTTTTTACCAAGGTAAGGATGTCCAGTACATGAGGGCACAGCTTTAGGGTGAGAGGAGTGAAGTTTAAAGGAGATATGTGGGGCGGCTTTTTTTTTTACACAGAGTGGTGGCTGTCCAGAACAGACTGTCGGGGGGGGGGGGTGGTGAAACAGATAGTGACCTTTAAGAGGCTGTTTGATAGACACATGTAGCTGTTCCATTCTGTAGCTTATTCTGCATTCTTATTATTTTACCTCGAAGCATTGTGTAATGATTTGATGTGTATGAACAGTGTAGAAGGCAAGTTTTTCACTGTATCTTGGTACTTGTGATAATAGTTGCAATGCCAATATATAAAAATGCAAGGAATAGACGAGAAGAAATTTTATTAAAACTGGCATGAAGGTCAGTACTGATATCATGAGCCATATCTGTTCCTGTCCTGTATATTCGAATTCTAGATTCCAAGTTAGCTTCAGAAATATTTAAAATCCTCAGCTGTCCGGGCTGGGTTTGAACTCATATTGCTAGATCAACGGTGTAGGATGCTAAGTCCAGTAACTGAGCCCCTATATCATTGTACCCCAGGTGCTAATGGAGCATTTCTGGAAGCCGATCCCTCTTCTTACACATGCTTATCTCTGCTTCAAGATGGGGGTGGGAAGGTCCAATATAGACGGTCAGATAAACAGTCCCAAAAGTATGAAGGATCAATGGAAACAAAGAGAGGGATTAGAGGGATTATCTAAAAGATCAAAGAACAGTACAGCTGCATCCGGTCAACACAGTTGTGAAACTGCTTGAACCAGGTGTGAAAAATAACCTTGCAAAGTCAATACAGAATGACCAGTGGCAAAGGTGAGGGAGAGGGAGTGGGTGGGGAGAAAGAGAGAGTGGGTGGGGGGGAGAGGGAGTGGGTGGGGGGAAAGTGAGAGTGGGTGTGGGAGAGGGAGAGAGGGAGTGGGTGTGGGAAAGAGAGAGTGGGTGGGGGGAGAGAGGGAGTGGGTGTGGGAGAGGGAGAGAGAGTGGGTGGGGGAGAGGGAGAGAGAGTGGGTGTGGGAGAGGGAGAGAGGGAGTGGGTGGGGGAGGGAGAGAGGGAGTGGGTGGGGGAAAGAGAGAGTGGGTGGGGGAGAGAGAGAGTGGGTGGGGGGAAAGAGAGAGTGGGTATGGAAGAGGGAGAGAGAGAGTAGGTGAGGGAGAGAGAGAGTGGGTGGGGGAGAGGGAGAGAGAGAATGGGTGGGGGAGAGGGAGAGAGAGAGTCGGTGTGGGAGAGGGAGAGAGGGAGTGGGTGGGGGAAAGAGAGAGTGGGTGGGGAAAGAGAGAGTGGGTGGGGAGAGAGTGAGTGGGTGGGGGAGAGAATGAGTGGGTGGGGAGAGAGGGAGTGGGTGGGGGGAAAGAGAGAGTGGGTATGGGAGAGAGAGAGTGGGTGTGGGAGAGGGAGAGAGGGAGTGGGTGGGGGAGAGACAGTGGGTGAGGGAGAGAGTGGGTGGAGGAGAGAGAATGAGAGAGGGAGAGAATGGGTGGGGAAGAGGGAGAGAGTAGGTGAGGAAGAGAAAGCGGGTGAGAGAGAGAGAATGAGGAGAGAGTAGGTGGGGGGTGGAGAGAGAGTGGGAGAGGGAGGGAGAGACTGGGTGGGGGGGGAGAGAGAGAGGAACTGGAAGAGGGAGAGAGTGGGTGGGGGAGAGAGGATGGGTGGGGGTGAGGGAGTGGGACAGGAGAGTGAGTGGAAGAGGGAGGGATGCTAATAACCCTGCAGAGTGGGAGAAACACCTGAAAAGTTGTAAGATCACCTGCCTCTGCCGACACCCTATCTTCCACACAAAGAGGCTAAGGACTAAACACTGGTAAATGGGATTACTACAGGTTGGAACTTAGTGGTCAGCATGGACAGTGTCACAGAGTTATACAGAACGGGACAGAACTTTTGCTCCAAGATTTCCATCTATGCTAGTACTATTTGTCTAAGTTTGACCTATATATCCAAGTACTTGTTTCAACGACTTCCTCTGACAGATTATTCCATATAATGTGGTGTTGATTAGGCTGTTGGGTCTGAAGGCTGATAAGTCCCCGGGACCTGATGGTCTGCATCCCAGGGTACATAAGGAGGGGGCTTTAGAAATCGTGAACGCATTGGTAATCATTTTCCAATATTCTATAGATTCAGGATCAGTTCCTGTGGATTGGAGGGTGACTAATGTTGTCCCTCTCTTCAAGAAGGGAGGAAGAGAGAAAACAGGGAATTATAGACCGGTTAGCCTGACGTCGGTGGTGGGAAAGATGCTGCAGTCAATTATAAAAGATGAAATTACGACAGATCTGGATAGTAGTAACAGGATTGGTCCGAGTCAGCATGGATTTACGAAAGGGAAATCGTGCTTGACTAATCTTCTGGAATTATTTGAGGATGTAACTATGAAAATGGACAAGGGAGAGCCAGTGGATGTGGTGTACCTGGACTTTCAGAAAGCCTTTGATAAAGTCGCACGTAGGAGATTAGTGGGCAAAATTAGGGCACATGGTATTGAGTGCAGAGTACTGACATGGATTGAAAATTGGCTGGCTGACAGAAAACAAAGAGTAGCAACTAACGGGTCCTTTTCGGAATGACAGGCGGTGACCAGTGGGGTACCGCAGGGTTCAGTGCTGGGACCGCAGCTGTTTACAATATATATTAATGATTTAGATGAGGGAATTAAAAGTAACATTAGCAAATTTGCCGATGACACAAAGCTGGGTGGCAGTGTGAAATGTGAGGAGGATGTTATGAGAATGCAGGGTGACTGGGCAGATGCAGTCTAATGTGGATAAATGTGAGGTTATCCACTTTGGCGGTAAGAACAGGAAGGCAGATTATTATCTAAATGGAGTCAAGTTAGGAAAAGGGGAAGCACACCGAGATCTAGGTGTTCTTGTACATCAGTCACTGAAAACAAGCGTGCAAGTACAGCAGGCAGTGAAGAAAGCTAATGGCATGCTGGCCTTCATAACAAGGGGAATTGAGTATAAGAGCAAAGAGGTCCTTATGCAGCTGTACAGGGCCCTGGTGAGACCACACTTGGAGTACTGTGTGCAGTTTTGGTCTCCAAATTTGAGGGAGGACATTCTTGCTATTGAGGGAGTGCAGCGTAGGTTCACAAGGTTAATTCCCGGGATGGCGGGACTGTCATATGTCGAAAGATTGGAGCAACTGGGCTTGTATACTCTGGAATTTAGAAGGCTGAGAAGGGATCTTATTGAAACACATAAGATTATTAAGGGATTGGACACGCTGCAGGCAGGAAGCATGTTCCTGCTGGTGAGTGAGTCCAGAACCAGAGGCCACAGTTTAAGAATTAGGGGTAGGCCATTTAGAATGGAGTTGAGGAAAAACTTTTTCACCCAGAGAGTGGTGGATATATGGAATGCTCTGCCCCAGAAGGCTGTGGAGGCCAAGTCTCTGGATGCTTTCAAGAAAGAGATGGATAGAGCTCTTAAAGATAGCGGAATCAAAGGTTATGGGGATAAGGCAGGAACTGGATACTGATAGTGGATGATCAGCCATGATCACAGTGAATGGCGGTGCTGGCTCGAAGGGCTGAATGCACCTATTGTCTATAATAAAGGTACCCCTCGCTTTCCCATTATATCTCTCCCCTCTTAACTCAAACATATGCCTTCTAGTTGTTGATTCCCTGGGAAAAAGACTGTGAGCATTGACCTTATGCATACCCTTTCTAATTTTATACACATCTAAAGATCTCCCCTCATTCTCCTACAGTCTAATGAAAAAACTCCCAACTTGTTCAACCTCGCTCCATATCTCTGCCCCACGAGGCGCAACAATATGCGTGTCAATCTCTCCCTCACTTAATGACATCTTTCCTGTAGCAGGGTGAGCAAATCTGAAGCTGACATTCCAAATGAGACATCACTAACATCAGCATACTGTCCCCACTCAATGCCTTGACTGCCGAAGGCCAGTGTGCCAGAAGTCTTCCTCACCACCATGTATTGTGGTCCTAGGTCCTTCTCTTCTGCAAGGCTCCCTAGGAACCTACTGCTCACTGTGGGCTAGAGGATTGGTTTTTGTTATATAAATCTATGACTCCTGGAGTAATCCTGTTATTCATCAAAACACAGCTGAGTAAAAGAGTGTTTCATGCATACTGTCCCTCTTGTGGACAATACTCAGCACTTCCACTCAGAGGTCAAGGCCCACATACCGTGCATTTCTGTCGGATGGCCCAAGGACACATTCTTTTTTTTTAAAAAAGTGCATTTTATTCCAATATAGATAAGACTGCTGCAGATTGCTGTGAATAAGGAGTGCCAGATTCCATGAACCATCACACACCTCAAAGTGTTGAGGGCAGGCAGGCACGGTTTGAGCAGAGCCTGTTTTTCCTGTGATCAGGATCGAGGAATGGATTTGGGTTGGAAGCCTGACAAATGGCCAGGAGACAGCAATGGGGAGGGTGGTGTTGGGAAAAGGGAGGGCCAGCAGGGGTGAGATCTGTCTGTGGGCAAATTCTATCACTTCTGCCTTGAAGACTGGGGCAGCTTCTTCATGCAAACGGCAGTGTGATTTGGAATGAGCTGCCAGAAACAATGGTCAGGTGGGCATGCTTTCCCCTCTCACCTGATAACCATGCCTCCCAGTTTTGGATGTCCCTATCCTGGGTAAAAGACTATTATACCCACCTTATCTATACCTGTCATAACTCTCCTCTCTTCATTCCCCTCTGTTCTAAAGAATAAGCACCTTGCTGGACACTCCCTCCCTATAGCTCAGGTGTTCTAGTCCTCGCAATTCTTCTCTGCACTCTTGCTGAGAAAAAAAAGCAAGAGCTTTTTTACCTCTCAGATGCTTGTTGTCTTTGAAATTCTCTTTCTCAAATGGCGGTAGAAGTACAGTCGTTGAGTATTTTTAAAGGTAGATCAATTCTCGGTAATCAAAGGGGTGAAAGGTTACCAGAGGTAGGTGGGAAGGCAGACTTCAGATACAAGCAGTTCAGCCATAAATTTAATTAGACAATAGACAACAGACAACAGACAATTAGATGTTGATCCAGACAAAACAGTCTAGTCTTGCTCCTAATGTACCCTGTCAAGACATCTTAGGATCTTATATATAATTTCAATTGCCTTGGTGGGGTTTAAACTGATGTGAGCCAATCATTAATCTAGGTCTCTCAACTATTACTCTTAACAACAGGCTACCATACACCTGTCAACATGTTAACACTTGAGACACACGGGACATGAAACAAAAATGTTGTGAATAAAATATCTTAGATCAAATATTAAACTTGTTTGCATCTAAAAACCTGAGAGGTTTTTAAATTAAAATATTGACATTAACGTAAGTAGTAAAAAGTCCGTACCTTTTGCTCAGAGGGCAGTATCTCCATCTATTGAATGAGTTTGCTCTGGTACACAGTATTAGCCATTAACTCAAGAGATTCTGCAGATGATGGAAATATTGAGCATTGCACACAAAATGCTGGAGGAACTCAACAGGTAAGACAGCATCTACGGAGGGGAGTAACTAGTCAATGTTTCGATCTGAATTCCTTTCATAGCTGACACCTGACTTGTTGAGCTATTCCAGAATATCAGCATGGAACCAGGCCCTTCAGCCTGAGCACACGCTATTTAGATGGATCACCCCCTTAAATGGATCACATTTTATTCTCCCCCCACTTCTACCAACTTTCTTCCCTCTACCACTCACCCACACACAAGGGGTAATTTACAGTCGCCAATTAGCCTACCAACCCACACAGCTCTGGGAAATGGGACTGTATGTCTCAGTGAACTTCTCATTTTACTAGACACTGGAGAAGGTGTCTGGCTCAACTCAATTTCTCTTCGAACATCAAACACACCATCCCCAGGACTCAGCCTGATGAATTTTCACTGCACTTCCTCTGAGGAAAGTGTAACATCCTTTAAGAACAGAGAAGTCTCGTGTACACAGTGCACAGAAGGTCTGCCCTTACTAACCTTGCAGTATGACACGATCGCTATAGTAATTAAATCATCCTGCACAAAGGACTGCGGGAAAGCAGCTAATATAATCAAATTTCTTATCGAGCGGTCAACAGTGGGAAAGGTAGGCAGCTTTAAGTTTCTGGACATCAACATCACTGAAGACTAATCCTCGGCCCAACGTATTGATTAAAATATGAAGCAGGCCCGCCAGTGGCTATATTTCATGAGGACTTTGAAGAGATTTGGTATGGCACCAAAGGCTCTAGCAAATTTCTACATATATACCATGGAGGGCACTCTGACTGGACGCATCTCTGCCCGTGTGGAGGCGCCAGCGCACAAGATCGGCAAACCCTGCCGAAGGTTGTAAACGCAGCCAGTTCCACTGTGAGCACTAGCCTCCCCTCCATTGAGGACATCTTTAAAACGTGATGCCTCAGGAAAGCAGCATCTATCATGAAGGACCCACACAACAATTCAGAACATTCCTCTTCTCATAACTACCATCAGGGAGGCAGTACAGGAGTCTGAAGACCCACAGTAAATCCTTTAGGGACAGCGTCTATTTCTCTGCAAATCAGATTTCTAATTGGTCCATGAATCCATGAAGACTACCTCTCTCTCTCTCTATTACTTACTGTAATTTATAGCATATACTGTGCATTGCACTGTACTACTGCTGCAATACAACACATTTCACAGCATGTCAGTGATAATAAATGGGATTCTGATTCAAAGACTCCTCCCAATCTGGTCATCGGACAGAAGACACAAAACCCGAGACTTGTACCGCCAGACTCAAGGAGAGCTCTCTCCCACTGTTATAAGACTCTTGAATGCACGTCTTGTACCTCAATCTAGTTCATCATTGCCTTTGCACCTTAACTGTCTCCCTGTAGTTGACGTTCTCTGTAAATCTGACACTATATACATTCTGTTATTGTTTTTCCTTTTGTACCACCTCAGTGTATTTATGTATGGAATGATTTGCCTGCATGGTATGTTAACAAAGCTTTTCACTGTACCTCAATGCATATGACTATAATAAACCCTGTGACTAACAGGCTGCTGGACCGGCTACAGTGGTGACCTGGCTTCGTGGCTGTGGACTCACTTTAGATCTGAGTGTCATCTGTTTAGCTTTTATTGTTTAGACAACTGGTTCTTTTTTTTTCCCCACACATTGTGAGTTTGACAGTCTTTTTTTAATGGGTTTTATTGGGTTTCTTTGCTTTGTGGCTTGCAGTAAGCAGATAAATCTCAAGGTTGTATATAGTATACATACTTTGTTAATAAATATACTTTGAACTTTGAATTTCATTTGCTGCATTCACATACTAGCTTTCCGAGACTTGAAGATAACTTCACTCAGACTCCTTCAACCTACAATTCCCAATTTCATGTTTAAAATGTACTCAGAAATTGTTTATATATATATATATTTTTTTATTTTTTAAAACACCTTGAAGCCTCTTTCTGTTATCGTTGCTGCTCACGTGCCCAAATAATTTTGTGTCATCACTAAATGTGGATGTGCTTGTACTTTGTATTGTTAGTGCTACATCTGACCCATATTAGTTCTGAACACCTGTTTATCTATAATTATCTGCAGTTTATCTCTGTTTAGGTCTGGAAAATTGCAAATGTCACTCCGTTCTTTAAGAAGGGAGGGCGACAAAATAAAGGAAATTATAGGCCAGATAGCCTGACTTCAGTGGTTGGGAAGATGTTGGAGTCCATTAGAAATGATAAAGTTTTGGAGTACTTGGACCAATATGATAAAGTAGACCGTAGTCAGCATGGTTTCCTTAAGGGGAAATCTTACCAGGCAAATCTGTTGGAATTCTTTTGAGGAAATAACAGGCAGTATAGACAAAGGAAAGTCAATGGATGTTGTTTACTTAAGACTTCCAGAAGGCCTTTGACAAGGTGCCACACGAGGCTGCTGAACGAGGTAACAGCCCGTGGTATTACAGGGAAGATACCAGCATGGATAGAAAATTGGCTGACTGGCAGGAGGCAGAATGGGAATAAAGGGAGACTTTTCTGGTCGGCTCCCGGTGCCTAGTATTGTTCTGCAGGGTTCGGTGTTGGGCCCACTTAATTTCAAGTTATGTGCCAATGATTTGGACAATGGAATTGATGGCTTTATGGCCAAGTTTTCGGATGATAGAAAGATGAAGGGCGGGGCAGGTAGTGTTGAGGAAACGGAGTCTTATATACATTAGGAGAATGCAGAAAGACTTATATACATTAGGAGAATGGGCCATGAAGTAGCAAATGGAATATAGTGTAGGGAAGTGTATAATCATACACTTGGGTAGAAGGAATAACAGGGTAGACTATTTTCTATATGGGGAGAAATCAGAGGGCAAAACAGAACTGAGAGTCCTTGAGCAGGATTCCATAAAGGTTAACTTTCAGGTTGAGTCGGTGGTAAGGAAGGCAAATGCAATATTAGAATTCATTTCAAAAGGACTGGAATATAAAAACAAGGGTGTAATGCTGAGGCTTTATAAGGTATTGGTCAAACTACTCTTGGAGTATAGTGAGCAGTTTTGGGTCCCTTAGCTAAAAAAAAAGTTGTGCTAGAGGAGGTTCATGAGAATAATTCCGGGAATGAAAGGATTAACATATGAGGAATGCTGGATGGCTCTCGGCCTGTACAAAATGAATTTTAGACGAATGAGGGGGGCATCACATTAAAACCTACCGAATACTGAAAGGCCAGATAGAGTGGATGTGGAGAAGATGTTTCCTATAGTGGGAGAGTCTAGGACCAGAGGACACAGCCTCAGAATAGAGGGACGACCCAAAACAGAGATGAGGAGGGATTTCTTTAGCCAGAGGGTGGTAAATCTATGGAAATCATTGCCACAAGTGGATGTGGAGGCCAAGTCATTTGGTATATTTTTAAAGCGGAGGTTGATAGGCTTTTGATTAGTAAGGACATCAAAGGTTATGGAGAAAAAGAGGAAGAATGGGGTTGAGAGGGATAATAACTCAGCCATGATGGTATGGCGGAGCAGACTCGATAGGCTGAATGGACTAATTCTGCTCCTATGTTTTATGGTTTTATAATACTCAGGAATTATTTCTGAATATGATGGGAAACAAGTAGTTGGAATTACTATTACTATTAATGTACCACTAAATGGTTCCCCAGTATGATAAGATGGACTCTTGACCTCACAATCTACCATTTACCAGCACTGTACTTTCTCTGTAACTGTTACACTTTATCCTTCATTCTGTTGAAGTTTTACCTTGTACTGCCTCAATGCACCACTATAATGAAATGATCTGTATGGACAATGTGCAAGTCAAGATTTTCACTGTACCTCGGTACATGTGACAATAATAGCCCAATTCCATTAAAAAAGCAGCATCCCGTATTTCTTTTCACACCTGTTACAAGGCACGTATTACGTGATGCTCCAGAAGAATGCGACAGATACTGAGCCATGTTAGAGAGGTGACCAAATCGACCTGGTCTCAGGGCCAAGTATGGATCATCTTGAGGGAAGAAATTAAGCTGGAGAGATCGGAGCAGGAATTCTAGAGTTCAAAGTTCAAAATTCAAAGTAAATAGATTATCAAATGATGTGTATGTCACCATATGAATCACTACCTTGAGATTCATTTTCTTGCAGGTATTTACAGTACAAAAATAGAATCAATGAAATACTACAAAGACTGACAACCAAACAACCAACCAATAAATATATACATCAATAAAGAAATAAAAGAATGAACGAATGGGAATGAATAGCTGAGGACATGAGCTGTAGAATGCTTCAAAGTGAGCCCATAGATAGTGCAATCTCTTCAGAGTTCAGAGTTGAGGTTGATGAAGCTACCGGGATTTAGGCTGCTGTAGATCAATAACTGAGGGTCTATTGGAGGTGAGCCGTGATATTGGAGGGTGTTGGAGACAAAGGAGACAGGAAGGGGGGGAGAACAACCTAAGACCATAAGACATAGGAGCAGAATTAGGCCATTCAGCCCATTGAGTCTGCTCCACCATTCCATCATGGCTGATCCTGGATCCCACTCAATCCCATACACCTGTCTTCTTGCCATATGCCTTGATGCCCTGACCGATCAGGAAACGATCAACCTCTGCCTTAAATATACGTACGGACCTGCCCTCCACCTCAGTCTGTGGCAGACTGTCCACAGATTTACTCCACTCTGGCTAAAAAAAATTCCTCCATACAGGGTCACCCCTCCATTTTGAGGTCGTTCCAGATACCCAAACCATAGGAAACATCCTCTCCACATCCACCCTATCTACTCCTTTCAACATTCAGTAGGTTTCAATGAGATCCCCCCCTGCATTCTTCTAAATTCCAGTGAGCACAGGACCAAAGCTGCCAAATGCTCCTCATATGTTAACCCTTTCATTCCTAGAAGCATCCTCGTGAACCTCCTCAGGACTCTCTCCTATGACAACATGTCTTTTCTGAGATAAGGGGCCCAAAACTGTTGACAATACTCCAAGTGCGGCCTGACTGGTGTCTTATAAAGCCTCAGCATTATCTCCTTGCTTTTATATTCTATTCCCCTTGAAATAAATGCCAACATTGTGTTTGTGTTCTTTATCATAGACTCGACCTATAAGTTAACCTTCTGGGAGTCTTGCACAAGGACTTGTAAGTCCCTCGTATATTTGAACCTTCTTCCCATAACCAATATCCCTCTGATCTAAAAGCAAAAGTTACCTTTCTTGATGATCTGTCCTGGAGAGAGATGAGTACCATTGCTGGCAGGGACGTTCATGGATGACAGGTGGACCTTGGGAGGGGACAGAAGGCTGGGGCCCGAGCTAGGCGAGTAGCCGAAGAGAGCTGAGCTGTAGCTCGGCCTCCTGCCCTCGCGCCTGTTGCTGTCAATTGCAGCCTGGAGCTCTGCTGGCGAGCTGAGTGATTGCTTTTCACATTCATATGGGTAGAGGTATTTCATGTATCTGCAGATAGACAAAAGCACACGAGTTACACACTTCCCCTCCACACACTCTGGTTACACCATCCTTTTCAATATAAAATACCAACACAGTCCTCTGCTGCCAGGACAGGGTATAAAGAATGTGATACTAATGCCCCTGCTAGTGTGGTTTGCTTTTCACTGGCGGCTCTAGTTACACAAGATACTGACGCAAACGGCAAATGACAATAGACAATAGGTGCAGGAGTAGGCCATTCAGCCCTTCGAGCCAGCACCACCAGTCACTGTGATCATGGCTGATCATCCACAATCAGTATCCAGTTCCTGCCTTCTCCCCATATTCCTTCACTCCGCTATCTTTAAGAGCTCTATCTATCTCTTTCTTGAAAGAATCCAGAGAATTGGCCTCCACTGCCTTCTGAGGCAGAGCATTCCACAGAACCACAACTCTCTGTGTGAAAAAGTTCTTCCTCAACTCCGTTCTATATTGTCTACCCCTTATTCTTAAACTGTGGCCTCTGGTTCTGGACTCCCCCAACATCGGGAACATGTTTCCTGCCCCTAGCGTGTCCAATCCCTTAATAATCTTATATGTTTCAATCAGATCCCCTCTCATCCTTCTAAATTCCAGTGTATACAACCCCAGTCGCTCCAATCTTTCAACATATGACAGTCTCGACAAATGGAAATACATGATAAAGTTAACCTGAAAGACAAGAGAGTCTGCAGATGTTGAAAAGCCAGAGTAATACACACATAATGCTGGAGGAACTCAACAGGTTAGGCAGCATCTATGGATGGAAATAAAAAGTCAACATTTTGGGCTGAGGTCCTTCATCAGGACTACAGGACATCCATAGTGAAAATAAGGAGACCAGGGCCAAAGTGATTGAAATGTTGGAAAGCATGTCAAAGGTCATGGCTGTAGGTAGGAAAGGACTGAATAAAATTAAGAATAGGGACATGAGGTCAGTGGGGCAGAGCAGGCAGAGACAATGGGCCAAATCTTGGGTATGAAGTAGAAACAAACAACGTGGGGCACGGAAGCTATGAAGTAGGAGGCAGTAGATGGGAGATCTCCAGAGCTGATAAGGTTGGTGATAGTGCTGGAGAAGGCACAGAAGATTCATACAGCACGAAGACTGGCGCTCGATTCAGTCTGTCCATGTTGACCACGATGCCTGTCTACGTTAGCCCCATTTGCCCACAGTAACAAGCACAAAATGCTGTAGGAACTCAGCAGGCCAGGCACCATTTATGGAAGTGAATAGATAGTTGATGTTTTGGGCTGAGACCCTTCTTCAGGACTGAGAAGGAAGGGGGAAGGTGTCAGAATGAAAAGCTGGAGGCGGGGGGGGTGGTGGGGAGAAGGCTAGCAGAAAGGAGATAGGTGAAGCCAGGTGGGTTGGAACACTTGCCCATGTTTGACCCTCTAAACTGTTCCTGTCTATGCTGCTGTCCAAGACCCTTAAGGCGTATCTCTGTTTGGTACAACTGAGTAGCTGGCTTGGGCCAGTCCCTGGTCGGCCATTCCTGGGCATGGAGTTATACCAAAGTTCACTAGGTACAGACACCAAATGGATCTGGTCTCCAATTCAGGTTTTGTTTTCATTCCAGTTTTCTGTAATTTAAATCTCTGGCTATCACGCAGGCTCAGTGCTACCTGATCAAATTATAAAGCCTCTGGATTTCTTGCCCACGATGCTACCACTGAACTGCATACTTCTCATTCCTCTGGATTCTGTGGCAATGATAGGGTGGATGGTGAGAAACCTTTCCCTTTGCCCACGTGACAGGTACCATGTTGTATCTTTGGCTTGAGTTGGTTCACTGGCCATGCCGTGAAAATCCAGGTGAACCATGGGCAGCTGAAACAACAAACCAACCGCTGGAGGAACTCAACAGGTTGAGCAACACCTTTGGAGGGTTAAGGATGCGTTGGCCTTTCATATCAAAACTCCTGAACCAGGATCTTGCATCAATTGCAATTCCTTTCCCTCCTACCCCACCTTCCACCGCACCCCCCCGCCCAAAAGACACTACTCGACATACATACTGAGTTCCCATCGAGGACATCTTCAAAAGGTAGTGCATCAAGAAGGTAGCATCGATCATTAAGGACTCCCACCGCCAAACATGCCCTCTTCTCGTTACTAACATTGCGGAGGAGGTAGCCAACCTCAATACTTCAGCAATGACTTCTTCCCCTCTGTCATCAGATTTCTGAATGGGCCATGAACTCTACCTCACTACTCCCATTTCACACTATTGGCTTATTTAATTAAGTAAATTGTAACTTATTGTAATGTTTAACACAAACGATTCTGCAGATATTGGAAATTCACAGCAACACACACAAAATGCTGGAATTCAGCAAGATGGCTATATCTATGTAGAGAAATAAACAGGAAAACTTTCAGGCCAAAGCCCTTCATCAGGCCTGCTTCATCTGGTCCTGCTGAAGGAACTCAGCTTGAAACATTGACTATTTCTCTCCACAGGTGCTGCCTGACCTGCTGAGTTCCTTCAGCAGTTTGTGTGTGTTATAGTGATATCTGATGTTTTTCACATACGGCTGCCACTAAACAACAACTTTCACAACACATGACCAGTGATAAAAAACCTGATTCGGATTCTGAGTTCACCCAGCAGATTGTTGGCTGCTTCAGATTCCAGCAGCTGCTGTCTCATGTCTCCCCTTTGGGCAACTGGTACTCACTGTGTCCTGAGTGTAAAGGCTGCACTGGTAATTGAGGTAGGTAGGTTGAGACCCTTCGTGATTTCCCGCCAGATCTTCTTGTTGATGACTTCCACCAGTCCGCCCTTCTCTGTGACCAGTTTATACAACATGTACAGGTCTAACACTTGCTTTGCCATGATTGGGATTCGGTTCACTGGGGTTCCTGTAAGACAGAATGGAGTGCAAAGGTTATTTCATCAGCCACCAGGTTAAGGAACAGATATTATCCTTCAACCATCAGGCTCCTGAACCACTGTGACAACTTTACTCACCTCAACACTGAACTGACTCTACAACCTATAGACTCACTGTCAAGAATTCTGCAACTCACATTTTCAGTATTATTTGTCCATTTATCTTTTTATCTACTTATCTATCTGCTAGTTGTTTGTTTATTTATTATTAATACTTGCACAGTTTGTCTTTTTTTTGCACATCAGTTGTTTGCCAGTCTTTGTATGTAGTCTATTATCGATTCTGTTGCATTTCTTTGTTCAACTGTGAATGCCCGTAAGAAAATGAATCTCAAGGTAGTGTAAGGTGAGATATACATGCTTTGGTAATAAATTTACTTTGAACTGCAGGGTTCCTGGACCATGCCGCTCAAAGGAAAGGCATATCTCTGTGTCTCTCTCCATTTCTTTGGGAGCAATCAGATCCAGTTTCAATGGCGTGGGGACAGTTATATGAAGGAGGTGCAGAATGTTTTTGATACCAAACATCTGCACTCAGCTTGCTGAGTAAAAAAGATGGTTATTGAAGAGAACGGGAAACTGGATGGGGAACTCTGAGTAAGAAACCAGGGATTGTGTACAGTAAATCTATATACTACTAAAATTCTCATGCTCTCTTTGTCTATTTGTGACCTCTAATTAGCCCAAACGGTACATTACAGCGGCACTTTTTTTGACTAAATTGACTTAAAATGTGCTAACTTACAGAATGCATGCAAAGTTCACGGTTATATATTCGTATAAAGTTGCTCACTCGTCAATCAACAGGCCCCACTTTCCACAACCTGAGCCGATTCCAGTTTTAATGGAAACCACGACGCATGCACACGGCCAGCCTCAGCAGCACCTCACGAAGCTCACAGCAGCCACCACATAAACTGGAATTGAAGAGGGTATCTCCCATCATTTTAATGAGGAACTTGGATCCACTGAGGCTTTGCAACAGAACGTGAATGATGGTGGACGAACTGCACGAAAATCTCATCATAGCAAAGATAAACATTGGTGTGTTCAAAAATGACATAGTCATGATCCCAAGAATTACTCTCAATTTATCAGAAGGGGAAGATGTCCCTCTTCAGCGGAGCCAGTTCCCGACACAGTCATGCTTTGCTATGACTATACATAAGGCACAAGGCCAAACCATGGAGAATGTGTTGATTTATTTGGAGAAACCGGTATTCCAGCTTGGTCAGCTGTATGTGGCTTTAAGCCGGGGAAAAACAAATGAAAATGTTAGAGTATACTTCAGATCAACCAGAAATATTGTCATCAAAAGTGTCCTTCATTAAACGAAGAGGAGCTATATTTGTCTTGCTATGCGTCTTTCTTCTGTAATAAACTGAGTTTTTCTTCTCTAATTTCCAAAGCACATCACATCAGACTGCGGTACCTTTCTCTCAAAGGGTGCCCCAACGGGTCACCCCATTGTCTAGTAGAGTTATAAAACCTTGCAGCTCAGAACTAAGCCTCTTGGTTCAAATACATATCGACCACTCCTGATGAACCCTGGCAGCGTGTGGCCCTTGTGTGCTGCAGTTCCTTCCACATGTCAAAGACGTGTAAATTTGTAAGTTAATGGCCAGCTATAAATTAACTGCAGTGGTTAGGTGAGTGGCAGAGTCTGGGTTGGGGGGGGGGGTGCGGAATAGACATGGTGGTTTGTATGAGGAGCGTTTGATGGATCTGGACTGAGACCAAGTGGGAGTTCAGAAGGAAGAGGGGTGATCTCATTGAAACCTACTTAATACTGAAAGGCCTGGACAGAACAGGCATAGAAAAGATGTTTCTCAAACATGAATAGATCTACAAATGCTGGCAATCCAAAGCAACACACACAAAATGCTGCAGGCAAGGCAGAGTCCATGGAAAAGAGTAAACAGTTGATGTTTCAGACTGAGACCCTTAATGGACTGATGCAGCGCCTTATTCTTTTCCATAGAAGCAGCATTTTGCATGTGTTGAAAGGATGTTTCTGTCAGCAGCAGAGTCTGGGTTCTGAGGGCACAACCTCAGAATAAAGAGATGCCCCTTTCCGACTGAGATGAGGAGGAATTTCGTCAGGTGGAAGGTGGCGAATCAGTGGAATTCATTACCATGGACGGCTGTGGAGGCCACATCACTAGGTATATTTAAGGCAGAAATTGATAGTTTCTTGATTAGCTGGGGCGTTAAAGAGGAGAAGGGGTTGAGATGGATAATAAATCAGCCATGATTGGACGGTGCAGCAGACTGCACGTGCTGAATGGCCTAATTCTGCTTCGATGTTTTATGGCCTTACATGGGTCAAGTGTGGGCAAATGAGATTAAGGTGGGCAACTTGGTCAGCATGGTCAAGCTGGAATGAAGGGTCTGTTCCTGTGCTGTGTTACCCTGCGTCTATCTGTAAGTCACCCTCTAATTCTGATTCGACATCCCTGATTTGATGGCTCCTTCTCAGACATCTGTACCACCTGAGCTGCCCACATTGTGTGGCTCTGGAATTCCTTTTCTCACTCTCTCCTCCTCTGTTCCAAATGGTCCTTCAAGTCTCTTTCTCTCTCTGGTCCCCCTGCCTTGACATTCCCCATGTGACATTTTGTTGGACAACGCTCTTTGTGAGATGTCCAACAGCACTGATTGCTCCGCTGATGCTTTACAAATATGGACTGAAGTCATTAATGGAAACCAGTCCAGGGAGAAGCTAACAGCATCTGATTAGGGGAAAATGGACTGGGTGAACACTCGGTGGCCACTTTATTAGGCACACCCATACACCTGCTTGCTAATGCAATTATCTAATTATGTGGCAGGAACTCAATGCATAAAGGCAGGTAGACATGGTCAAGAGGTTCAGTTGTTGTTCAGACCAAACATCAGAATGGAGAAAAGTGTAATACAAGTGACTTTGACCATGGAATAATTGTTGGTGCCAGGCGGAGTGGTTTGAGTATCTCAGAAACTGCTGATCTCCTGGGAGTTTTACACACAGCAGTCTCTGGAGTTTATGGTAAATGGTGCGAAAAACAAAAAAGGATCCAGTGAGCGGCAGCGAAAACTCCTTGTTAATGACAGAGGTCTGAGGAGAATGGCCAGACTAGTTCAAGCTGACAGGAAGGCGGCAGTAACTCAAATAACCGCATGTCACAACAGTGGTGTGCAGAAGAGCATCTCTGAACACACAAGACGTCAAACCTTGAAGTGGATGGGCTACATCATCAGAAGACCACAAACATACACTCAGCGGCCACTTTATTAGGTACCTAATAAAATGGCCACTGGGTGTAGTGACACAGCTATCAATCTCACCACAGGGCTCCCTGAAACATCAGGGATCACTTGGTACCGGAGACCAGCTGCAAGGATTGTTGAATGTGAAATTGATTCTGTAGTTCTTAAATTCCAGTGGAGCATGGTGAAGCTGGGGGAACAGAGGAGATAAAAACAGGAACTATAAACTATGACTAACGGCATTTTAACGGCGCTCATACACAACTCACTGATGATTGAATCAATACAGAATGACGTTGGATGACA
This sequence comes from Mobula hypostoma, assembly GCF_963921235.1. Lineage (NCBI taxonomy): Eukaryota > Metazoa > Chordata > Chondrichthyes > Myliobatiformes > Myliobatidae > Mobula > Mobula hypostoma. Next base: position 15,964,334 of record NC_086114.1, read on the forward strand.
CTGAGTTTAGCATTGCAACTTAAACAAGTACTCCCACCCACATTGAACTTGCAGATTTATAGAGATTAAGGTTGTCGGAACATCACATTTAATCACAGAGTGGTACTAATGTGACGGTAATGTTCCTATTCTTCACAGGCTACAGGGACAGGTTCACAGCTTGTAACAATCTCAGTCTCTAATTAGACAGGCAAGCTCACTGGTGTATGCTTTACCAGAACCCAGTTCCTGGTATAAGAGGAATGGAAAGGGCGACTACAGTTGGTTTGAACAGTGCTGGCTGCCACTGTTCGCCAACAGTGGGATTCAATGTTCAGTAACACACACACACACAAAATGCTGGAGGAACTCAGCAAATCAGGCTGTATTTCTGGAGGGGAATAACATACTGACGTTTCGGGCTGACACCCTTCATCAGAAACTTCAACTCTTTATTCCTCTCCATAGATGCTGCCAGGCCTGTTGTATTCCTCCAGCATTGTGTGTGTATGTGCGTGTGTGTGCGCGCTGCTCTGGATTTCCAGCATCCACAGAATCTCCCGTGTTTAGAATCCAACCTTCAGTTGTGTTAACTTGCATAAACTTTTGGTTCTAGCCTGAGGCAGGTACAACAACATTTGGATAAATCCATGGATTAGAAAGGTTTAGAGGGATAAGGGCCAAATGAATGCAAAAAGCATTGGTACCAGTGGGCGAATGTTATGAAATGCTGGCAGGGGTGAGATGGGCCAAAAGGGCTATTTCTATGCTGTACTACTCTATGAACTCTAAGCGTATTGCCAGGATGCTGCCTGGACTAGAGAGCCTCTTATGAAGATAGGAGCTAAGGAGGATAAGAGCTGACTTGACAGAGGTGTGTAAGATGATAAGAATCATAGAATGAAGGGACAGCCAGAGACATTTTCCCAGGGCAGAAATGGTTAATACAAGGGGGCATAATTTTAAGGTGATTGGAGGGAAGTGTAAGGGGAATGTCAGAGGTAAGTTCTTTACACAGAGAGTGGGGAGTGTGTGGTGTACACTGCCAGGGGTGGTGCATTAAAGAAACTCTTAGATAGGCAAATTCGATGATAGAAAAATTGGAGGGCTATTTAGAAGGAAGAGTTAAGACCATAAGGCAAAGGAGCAGAAGTCGGCCATTTGGCCCATCGAGTCTGCTACGCCATTTTATCATGAGCTGATCCATTCTCCCATTTAGTCCCACTCCCCCGCCTTCTCACCATAACCTTTGATGCCCTGGCTACTCAGATACCTATCAATCTCTGCTTTAAATACACCCAATGACTTGACCTCCTCTGCTGCCCGTGGCAACAAATTCCACAGATTCACCACCCTCTGACTAAAAAAATTTCTTCGCATCTCTGTTCTGAATGGGCGCCCTTCAATCCTTAAGTCATGCCCTCTCGTACTAGGCTCCCCCATCATGGGAAACAACTTTGCCACATCCACTCTGTCTATGCCTTTCAATATTCGAAATGTTTCTATGAAGGCCGCCCCTCATTCTTCTAATCTCCAAGGAGTACAGTCCAAGAGTGGTCAAACGTTCCTCATATGTTAACCCTCTCATTCCCGGAATCATTCTATTGAATCTTCTCTGAACCCTCTCCAACGTCAGCATATCCTTTCTTAAATAAGGAGCCCAAAACTGCACACAGTACTCCAAGTGAGGTCTTACCAGCGCCTTATAGAGCCTCAACATCACATCCCTGCTCCTATACTCTATTCCTCTAGAAATGAATGCCAACATTGTATTCACCTTCTTCTCCACCAACTCAGCCTGGAGGTTAACCTTAAGGGTATCCTGCATGGGGACTCCCAAGTCCTGTTGCATCTCAGAACTTCAAATTCTCTCCCCATTTAAATGATAGTCTGCCCGTCTATTCCTTCTACCAAAGTGCATAACCATACACCTTCCATCAGCTAGATTGATCTTAGAGTAGGTTAAAAGGTTGGCACAACATCACGAGCTGAAGGGCCTGTACTGTGCGGTAATGTTGTACGTTCTGTGCTCTATGACTCTATCCATTCTAACACCAGTACATCCAGTATTTTAATTGTTCCACCATAGGCAGGTGTGCCATCAGCTGCCAAAATGCCTGAGTTATGGAATTCCTTCCCAAATTCGCTCCTTCTCTAGTTCACCTGCCATTTCCATTTCCCTGGATTGCTTCTGGTGCATTGATAGTCTTCACTCAGAACTAAAGAGTCCTCGCAGATCCTAACAGATGTGCAGCTTAAGTTCACTTGGAGCATCTCACTCAGAACGAAATAGCCCTCACCGATCCTAACAGATGTGCATTTTAAACTCAGCTGGAGCATTTCACTCAGAATTAAGAGTCCTTGCAGATCCTCACAGATGTGCAGCTTAAATTGGCCTTGTGTCCGGCACAGCCATGGAGGGCTGAAGAGCCTGTCGCTGGCCTATGTAGGTTCTACATTCTAACCCCAGGCCACACTCACTCACCACTTCAGGGACTGGGCCACCACAGTGACTCTCTGTCCAAACACACCTGAATCTTAACATTATCAGTCAGCTCTTCAAATTCCTTTCAAGTCTGCAGCAGCATGGTGGTATAACTCGTGGAGCTGCTGCCTCACAGTGCCACAGACCCATGTTCGATCCTGACGTTAGGTCCTGTCTGTGTGGAGTTTGCATGTTCTCCCTACGACTGTCGGCTTCTTCTAGGTGCTCTGGCTTCCTCCCACGTCCCAAAGAACGCAGGTCAGCAGGTTATGAACTTGCATTTCATTGTTCACCTGCACTACAACTTCTCTGTACCTGTTACATTTTATTCCACATTCTGTTATTATTTTACCTTGTATTACCACAGCGCACTCTGTAAAGATTTGACCTGTATGACAAGTTTTTTTTACTCTACCTTGGTAACGATAATAAACCAATTCTAATTTAAATTCACAGACACACTTGCATTTGGGGGACATATGCTAAGACTCTGGAATTCCTTTTCCCTGAAAATCTACCTCTATGCTCCTCATGTCTCCTTCTCATTTCCAGGAAATGGGCTTTGATCTGAACTGTTAACTGCTTTTCTTCCCAAGGATGCTGACTATTTCCAATATTTTCTGTTTGTAATCAATGACCAAACCTGCCCTCAACTGTCCTAAGGTTCAAAGTTACTTTATTAACTTTGTCACCATATGCCTGGCATGGGAACTGTACTTCCCTCAATCTCAGGACTCTGTAGAGAGTGGTGTGGACAGCCCAGCACATCTGTAGTGTGAACTTCTCACTATTCAGTACATTTACAAAGACAGGTGTGTAAAAAGGGCCCGAAGGATTTTTGGGGAGCCGAGTCACCCCAACCACAAACTGTTCCAGCTGCTACCATCTGGGAAATGGTACCGGAACATAAAAGCCAGGATTAACAGGCTCCGGGACAGCTTCTTCCACCAGGCCATCAGGCTGATACAATTGTATTTCTATGTTATATCGGCTGTCCTGTTGTACATACTATTTATTATAAATTATTATAAATTGCACATTGCACATTTAGGCGGAGAGGTAAAGATTTTTACTCCTCATGTATGTGAAGGATGTAAGTAAAAAAGTCAATTCAATTCAATATACTACCAAGATTCATTTTCTTGCAGGCATTTACAGTAGAACAAGGAAGTACAAGAGAATCACTGAAAGGCTTCAGGCAAACCAAGAGTGACAAGCAAAAGAAGACAAATTGTGCTAATACAAGAAAAAAAAGAAAATAATAATAAAGAAAGAAAGAAAGAAAGAAAGAATGAGACATGAATTGTAGAGATCTTGAAAGTGAGTTCATAGGTTGTGGTCAGTGATTAGTTCAGTGCTGGGGTGAGTGAAGTGATCAGCAGCCTGATGGTAACTGTTTCTGAACCTGGTGGTGTGGGACATATGGCTCCAGTACCTCCTTCCCGATGGCTGCAGCAAGAAGAGAGGATGGCCTGGATTGCGGGGGTCCTTGATAAAGGCTTCCTCTGTGACTCAGTCAAACTTGGCTTGGTAACAGTACGGGGAAGTTTCTTGAGTCAGTTGTAAATATTGCCGTTAATATATCAGTGTAGTAAATTTGTCAGTGGATAAGCAGTTTACATGTTCTCAAAAGAGAAAAGAAAAAGAGAAGGAAATTTAATTAACCCTGGCTTTGAAGCACTCTTCAAATAGTTTATATTATCCTGTCTGTTTTCACACATTGAAAATGCTGATTGAATTTACCGAGATTCAATGGAAACTAATAGGCTGTCAGAGAAAGCTATTGCAGGCATCAACATCAGGACAAAACCCTCAGACTCTTGCAGCTGATAAACATCTGTGCTGCCACACGAGGAGCAGGAAGTAATTTAAAAGGCTGCTGCGACCTACCGCAGGATGAGTGAATGAAGCCTTCTTGTTAAACAGGGCAACACCTTGGACAAGCAAGGGAGCCAGTGACTGTGGCAGCCCACCCCATCCTGTTGCCATGGGAAACCACTGCAGCAATCAGTGGAAAACTGAACAGGAGTGTGATCCCCTTAAAGTAAAAATCCAGTGACAAAGGTGGACCTTAATTTACTCTCCGCCGTCCACACACAATGAATCAGAGACACCTCGTTTTCCCTCTTTTCAAGTTAGATATATTAAAAAATAAGTGATGTACATTTAGACCGTACATTTGCAACTGAGAAAGGACCTTGACTAGCATTTTGAGCAGTAAACTATCCCACAAATCTGTCCGCATACAAACAGGCACGCAGAGAGAGAGCCATACATATATGGCACACACATATGCATGGACATATCACATATACATGTGCAAATACACACAAGCACCAGACCTATGTCTACGTGCACCGGACACATTATAAAATACACAAACCACACACACTCATGCAAGTGGCACTCACATACAAACACATCCCAGACAAAGTAAGTGCTATTAGCATTCCATCCCGTATTATTTAATATTGAACATACAAATATAAACCCTCCAGGGATGGGCATAAATGCTGGCCTTGTGGTGACACCCACTCACCATGAGTGAAGAAAAAGTCTCCAGTGTCAAAGCATTTCCTCAAATAGCCTACCCATAACATGAAATATGGGTTACAAGTTTAGGGTCTGCAATAATGATGACACGAAGGAGGTCTCAAGTCTTCCTTGAGGTTGCTCACAGAGCAAGAGTTAAATAGCACATGACGGTATGCTATGGGAAATGTGCATTTAAAGCAGGTTATTCATTGCCTGTGGTACAGTCACTCCCAAAGGAGTTCCTGGCAACATTGTAAAATACAATTTATCTCCCCAAAAAAAGGGGACATTACATCGGGAGTGTTAGACCCTGTAATGCATTGCGGGTAAGTATGCAATATATACACCAGAGAGTTACACCAATACAAGAAGTATTATACCCAGTGTTAAAACATAGGTGAGGTACCCCTGATAAAACTGGAGTCTATAGACATCAAGACCTAACATATAGGAGCAGAATTAGGTCATTTGCCCATTGAGTTTGCTCTGCCATTCCATCATGGCTGATTCAATTTTCTTCTCAGCCCCAATCTCCGGCAGTCTCCCCGTATCCCTTCATGCCCTGACCAATCAAGAATCTATCAACCTCTGCCTTAAATATACATAATGATTTGGCCTCCACAGCTGCCTGTGGCAAAAAATTCCACAGATTCACCACTCTCTGGCTGAAGAAATTCCTCTTCATCTGTCTTAAAGGATGACTCTCTATTCTGAGGCTGTGTCCTCTGGTCTTAGAATCTCCTACATAGGAAACATCATCTCCACACTCACCCTATCAAGGCTTCTCACCGTTAGGAGAGGTCTCACCTTGAGTACTGGGAACAGTTTTGGGCTCCTTATCTGAGAAAAGACGTCCTGGCATTAGAGAGGGTTCAGAGGAGGCTCACGAGGATGATTCCAACAAATAAATGTAATATTGGATCATTTTTCTCAATAAATAAATAAACAAGTATGATGTTTTGTGCTATTTATTTAATTGGGTATTCTTTATCTAGTTTTAGGAATTACAGGAAGATCTGAACACATTTTAAGTCATATTTATGCAAAAATAGAGAAAATTCTACAGGGTTCACAAACTTTCCAACACAATTGTATCTACCTTCAGACCTTTCAGTTTCCCAAGACTTCATGACCCCTGCCACTTGGAACTTCCACCGTACTGCTAGTGTCTTCCACAGTGAAGACTGGCACAGAATACTTATTCAGTTCATCCACTATTTCATTGTTCCCCATTACTACCTTTTCAGCATCGTTTTCCAGTAGTCCGATATCCTCCCTCACCTCTCCTTTGCACTTTATGTATCTGAGGAAATTCTCGGTATCCTTTTTAATATTATTGGCTAGCTCACTTTCATATTCCATCTTTATCTTCTTAATGACTTCTTTAGTTGCCTTCTGTTGGTTTTTAGAAGTTTCCCAATCCCCTAACTTCCCACCAATTTTTGCTTTATTGTATGCCCTCTCTTTGGCTTTTATGTTGGCCTTGTCTTCTCTTGTTAGCCATGGTTGTGTCATCTTTCCTTTAGAATACTTCTTCCTCTTTGGGATGTATATATATCCTGTGCCTTTTGAACTGCTTCCTGAAACGTCAGCCTTTGCTGCTCTGCTGTCATCCTTGCCAGTGTTCTTTTCCAATCAATTCTGGTCAGGTCCTCTCTCATGCCTCTGTAATTTCCTTTACTCCACTGCAATACTGATACATCTGACTTTAGCTTCTCTTCCTCAAATTTTAGGTGAATTCTATCATATTCTGATCACTTGCCCCTAAAGGTTCTTGAACTTTAAGCTCTATAATCAATTCTGGTTCATTGCACAACACACAATCCAAAATTGCTGATCCCCTATTGGGCTCAATCATGAAAGGTAATCTCATAGGCACTCCAGAAATTCCCACTCCTGGAATCCAGCACCAACCTAATTTTCCCAATCTCCCTGCATATTGGTCCCACAATACTATTGTGACATTATCCTTTTGGCATGCATTTTCTATCTCCCATTGTAATTTGTAGGCCACATCCTTACTACTGTTGGGGTCTGTATACAACTCCCATCAGTGTATGTTTACCCTTGCAGTTGGATAGCTCTATCCACAATCATTCAATACCTTCTGACCCTATGTTACCTCTTTCTAATGATTTGATTTCATTTTTTACCAACAGAGCAATGCCGCCACCCCTGCCTTCCTGCCTATCCCTTCGATACAATGCGTGTCCTTGGACATTAAACTCCCAGCTATAATTTTGTTTCAGTGATGCCTACAACATCATACCTGCCAATCTGCGACTGTGCTGCAAGTTAACCTACTATATTCCATATACGGTGCGCATTCAATCAGTCCTGTATTCACCCTTTTCGATTTTGTCCATCTTTTACATTGCAAATCATCCTGATGACTGCAATTTTGCCCTATCAACAGCCTTTTCTCACTACCCATTGCCTCTGTTTGTAAACTAGCTACCTCATCTTCAGCACTACCATCGGCCTTTCCTGTGATATTTCTTGCACTGAAATACAGGTAGCTCAAGACGCTAGTCATACCATGCTCAATCTTTTGATTCACAACCTCCTCTGAGGTCTTACCAACATCTGCCTCCACAGCCTCTCCACTAACTGTTCTGACACTCTGGTTCCAATCCCCCTGCAACTCTGGTTTAAATCTCACCATGTAGCAATAACAACCCTCCCCACTAGGATATTAGTCCCCCTCCAGTTCAGGTGCAAACCATCCCTTCGTACAGGTTCCATATTTCCTGGAAGAGAGCCCAATGATCCAAAAATCCTATGCCCTTCTGGTACACCAACTTCTTAGCCACCTCTTAAACTATGTAATCTTCCTTGTTCTGGCCTCACTAGCACATAGTAACCCTGAAGTCACAACCCTGGAGATCCTATTCTTTAAGTTAGCACCTGACTCCCTGAACTCCCTATGCAGAAATCGTCACTTGTCCTACCCATGTTATTGGTACCTAAATGGATCACGACTTCAGACTGCTCACCCTCCTACTTAAGATTACTGATGACTCGATCTGAGATATCCTGGACCCTGGAACCTGGGAGGCAACATACCATCCGGGAATCTCGTTCTCGCCTACAGAACCCTACAGTCCGTCCCCCTAACTAACAAATCCCCTATCACCGCAGCATGCCTCGCCTTCCCTCCTTCCCTTCTGAGTCACAGAGGCAGATTCAGTGCCAGAGACCCAACCACTGTGACTTTCCTCTGTTAGGTCATCCCCTCCAACAATATCCGAAGTTATACCTGTTGTTGAGGGGGATGACTACAGGGGTACTCTGCACTGGCTCCTTAACCCCTTTCCCCTTCCTGACTGTCACCCAGTTTCCTGTGTCCTCTCTATATGTCCAATCTATCATGAAAAAGAGACTCCCACGGTTTTTCTAGAGTAGTAGGGGATGGGAACCAGCGTACCAGAACAAATAATGGAATGGTTGTGAAGAAAGATGTTGTTAAGCCTACAAACAAAGTTAGGAATTAAAGGTTGAGCATGGTGGCACTGATGATCTGAGCTGTGTATATTTCAATGCAAGGAGTGTTGTTGGAAAGGCGGATGAGCTTAGGGCATAGAAACATAGAAAATAGGTGCAGGAGTAGGCCATTCAGCCCTTCGAGCCTGCACCACCATTCAGTACAATCATGGCTGATCATCCAACTCAGAATCCTGTACCTTCTCTCCATACCCCCGATCCCTTTAGCCACAAGGGCCATATCTAACTCTCTCTTAAATATAGCAAATGAACTGGCCTCAACTGTTTCCTGTGGCGGAGAATTCCACAGATCCACCACTCTCTGTGTGAAGAAGTTTTTCCTCATCTCGGTCCTAAAAGGCTTCCCCTTTATCCTCAAAATGTGACCCCTTGTTCTGGACTTCCCCAACATCGGGAACAATCTTCCTACATCTGGCCTGTCCAATCCCTTTAGAATTTTATATGTTTCAATAAGATCCCCCTGCATGGATCAGCACCTGGAATTATGACACAGTAGCCATTAGTGAGACTTGCTTGCAGAAGGAGCAGGATTGGCAGCTCAATATTCTGTTGCTTTAGACACGACAGAGTGGGAGGGATTAAAGGAGAGGGGTGGCATTACTTGTCTGGGAAAATGTCAAGGCAATGCTCAGTCAGACATATTAGAGAGCTCATCTAGTAAGGCTTTATGGGTAGAACTGAGGAATAAGAAAGGTATGATCATGTTAATGAGATTACATTATAGACCACCCAACAGTCTGTGGGATTTAGAGGAGCAAATTTGTAGAGAGGTTGCAGACTGCTGCAAGGAAAGATAAGGCTCTGACAGTAGGTGACTTTAATTTTCTACGTATTGACTGGGATTCCCATACGGTAAAAGGGCTGGATGGCAAAGAGTGTTCAGGAAAGTTTCCTTACGTAAAAGTCCCAACAAGAGAGAATGTGATACTAGATCTCCTATTAGAGGATGAGATAGGCCAGGTGACTGAAATTTGTGTAGGAGAACACTTTGCATCTAGTGATCATAATGCCATTCATTTCAAGGTAATTATGAAAAAGGATAGGTTCAGACCTCGAGTTGAGATTCTAAATTGGAGAAATGACAATTTCGATGGTAACAGAAAGAATCTGTCAAGTGTGAATTCAGACAGTTTGTTTTCTGGCAAAGGTGTACTTTGTAAATGGGAGGACTTCAAAATTGAAATTTTGAGAATACAGAGTTTGAATATTCCTGTCAGAATAAAAGACAAGGACAGCAGGTTTAGGAAACCTTAGTTTTCGAGAGATATTGAGTCCCTGGTTAAGAAAAAGAATAGGTAGGTAGGAACAAATGCGGTACTTGAGGTGTATAAGAAATGCAAGAGAACAGGATGGTAAAAGAAGTCCTGAGGTTGCTCTAGCAGATAAGGTGAAGAAGAATCCTAAGAACTTCTACAGATACATTAAGAGCAAAAGGATAGTAAGGGTCAGAATTGGTCCTTGGGACGATCTGAGTGGTAATCTATGCATGGAGCCGGAAGAGTTGGGGGAGGTCTGAGTGAGGGGTGATCTTACAGAGGTGTATAAAATTAAGAGCGGCTTAGATGGAAATACCCATATAATTTATAGTCTTTTACTCAGCATTGGGGAATTAAGAATTAGAAGCCTTAGTTTTGAGAGGAGATGGCAGAAATTTAATAGAGTAACTTTTTCACCCAGAGGATGGTCAGTGTATGCAATGAGCTGCCAGAAGAAATGGTTGGGGCAGGGGCATTGACAACATTTAAAAGACACTTGGACGGGTATATGGATAGGAAAGGTTTAGATGGATATGGGCCAATCATGGGCAAATAAGACTAGCTTAAGCAGATATCTTGGTCAGTATGGACCAGTTCGAGGGGCCTGTCTCCATGCTGCATGATTTTTTGACTGGGGTCATACCTCACACCAATTTGTGCTTGCGGTGGTTAACCACTAGCCCCTGGTCGCTACAGGAGTTTCCTCAGGGCAGGGCCCCAAGGTCAGCCAAGTTTTATTAATACTCTTCCTCCCATCTTTAGTGGGCCTCTTCACTGATGACTGCGCAACAGACAATTCCAGTTATAACTCATCAATGAACCAAGAACCCACATGTAGCCAGAAGCATGAGCTGAGAAGTGGCAAATAATATTCCTGCCTCGGAACACTCTGGTAGTGGCCTGAGTCAGAATCAGCTTTAATATTAGTGACATAAAGTCTGTTGTGACATTTGTTATTTTGCAGCAGCAGTACAGTGAAATACATAAAACAAATTATAGATTATAATAAGAAATAGATAATTGCTGTGTACTATAATGAGATATTATTATTATCTCATTAAAATCCCTGAAGAAAGCTTCTGGCTTGGATGATTTTTGAGAGGATGTTGAACTCCTTTTGTTCATTGCAGGGGCAGAAGACCGGCTCATGGGAACACATCAGGACCAGTACATGTTGACCCAATTAAGCACCTGTCCCAAATTAGTCCAAGTTTCATGAAAATAGTTAAAAAGTTATTTAAAAAGCCAACTGGGAAACATATTATAAACACGAGAAACTCTGCAGATGCTGGAAATCCAAAGCAACACACACAAAATGCTGGAGGAGGCAAGGCAGCAGGTATGGAAATGAATTAACAGTTTTGGGCTGAGACCCCTCTTCAGGACCGATTTAGTATTGAGATGACATGCAGAACAAATTAGAACACTATCAATACTACTGCAACAATGATTGTGTATTTGTTCCTAATAGTTATTGACGGAATAATTCGTCTACATCATGTTCTTTTGACTGTAAATGAACAACATCAGCACTGACACCTAATGCACTGCCTTCATACAATGTTGTTGACAATTGCATCCTCCAAATCTTCATTTTCATTGTAACAGTCGAGATGACTGTAGATAGTTTCAAGTTCTTCATAGTTTCTAACTAGCTGAAATAGAAAAATTATTTCATTTCCACTTCTGGCAGTTCTGTCATCTCCAAGCCTGAATGCTTGAAACCACAGTGAGCAAAACATTTCTGAATTGTCTTACTGCTTATTTCTCACCAACTATCAGTGACAAAAATCAATGGTTTTTGAACAAAAACACAAACAGCTGATGTTATTTAAAAACTGTTTGCTCAAAGCATGCTATTTCAAGCGTACGCAACTGACGCTGGTTAGAAATTGTTCAGGCAAATGTCTCTTGCCCCAATTAAGCGGCATTGGAAGCTTGGTTATGGGAATGTCAGATAGTTTCTCGATTAGTTTTTTCTTTTAAGAGTTGTCCCAAATAAGCAGCTGCTCCAATTAATGGGAATCCACTGTATATATTACATTAAATAAGTCGCGCAAATAGAGAGCAAAAATAGTGAGGCAGTTTTCATGAGCTAGTTCATCGCATCGCCTATTCGCAAATATGTTGGTGGAGGAGAAAAAGCTGTTCGTAAAATGTTCAGTGTGTCTCTTCAGACTCCTGTATCTCTTCCCTGATGGTAGAAATGAGATGAGGGAACGTCCTGGGAGATCGGCAGGGGAGGGGGGTGGTAATCATCTTCATAATGACCACCTCCAATCAAGGAAGGAATACTCCCAATATGATAGCAATCTATCCTCCATACTCATTCCCTCCACCACTGGCACATGGTGGCTACAGTATGAACTACCTACAGTAACACAACTTGAGAACTCCAACAGCACTTCCCAACTCTATAAAGAAGTAGGACAAGGGCAGCAGATGCATGGGGACACCACCACTTGCAGGTTCCCCTCAAGGTCACACAACACCACCATCTTGGAAATGTATTGCCATCGCTCAGGTCTGAATTCTGGAATGTTCCACTATGGAAGAACCTTCATTTTCATCACCCCCTCAAGGGGCATTTAGGAATGGGCAATAAATGCTAGCTTTGCCTGTGACACTCAACCTATCAGAAATCAGTAAATAAATAATTTGGGTATCTACACCCAGTGTACTATTATATAATATATAAAGAGTGAGGCCCAATAATGTGAAACATGTTTTTATAAAATACAGGAGACTTTATTATTGGTAATACATAAATTGCTATTACAGTGTTAGCAACCCGGGTTCAATTCCTGCTGCTGTTTGTAAGGAGATTGTACGTTCACCCTGGGAACACACCGCTTTCCTCTGAGTGCTTCTGTTTACTTCCATGTTCCAAAGACAGACGTGTAGGAGGTTAATGTGTGTAATTGGGCAGCCTGGGTTCAATGGGTCTGTTGGTCTGTTATGTGATATATCTCTAAATAAAATAAAACATAAAATATATACAGGAGCCTTTTCATTTTGATTTATTTATTTTTATTTAGCAATACACCGCGGAGTAGGCTCTTCCACGGTGGACACCATCCATGAATCAGCACCCTCTATCTTTGGAAGAAAGACCACAAAGAGCAGTGACTGGTTTGAGGCAAAGTCCAACATCATGACTCCTGTCATCAAAGCCAAGCAGGCAGCCCTCACAGAGTACAAGCGTTCACCATTTGACCAAACACTTCAGGCACTTTGAGGTGCTAGAAGCAAAGTGCAACAGACTGCAGGGCAGTGCGCAAACGAGTACTGGCTCCAGCTCAGTGAGGACATTCAGACAGCAGCTGTGACAGGCAACATCAGATCAATGTATGATGGTATCAAGAAGGCCCTTGGCCCATCACAGAGCAAGAATGCACCCCTGAAGTCATCCAGCAGTCATCCAATCACTGATAAAAGCAAGCAGACGGAACGCTGGGTAGAACACTACTCTGAGCTCTACTCGAGGGAAAATATTGTTAGCTCAGCCATTGATGCCATCGATTGTCTACCAGTCATGGATGAACTCGACTCCGAACCAACCACTGAGGACCTCAGTAAGGCAATCGACAGTCTGGCCCCAGGGAAAGCTCCTGGCAATGATGGGATTCCTCCAGATCTGATCAAACACTGCTCGAGCTCACTCCTCCAACCTTTACACAATGTCCTCCATCAGTGCTGGAAGGAAGGAGCCGTACCACAGGATATGTGCGACTCCAAAATCGTCACTTTGTACAAGAACGAGGGTGTTAGGAGCAACTGCAACAACTAGAGGGGTATCTCCCTCCTGAGTATTGTTGGCAAAGTCTTTGCTCTTGTAGCTCTGGCACGTGTACAAACTCTGGCAGAACGGGTCTTCCCTGAGTCTCAATGTGGTTTTTGTGCAAGGAAGTCAACTGTTGACATGATTTTCTCACTCCGTCAACTCCAGGAGAAGTGCAGGGAACAACAGAAACCCCTCTATGTCACTTTCATTGACTTGACCAAGGCAATCGACCTTATCAGCATGGATGGGCTTTTTCAGATTCTCAAGATTGGCTGTTCCCTGAAACTCTAAAGTATCATCAAGTCATTCCATGACGACATACCAGTACGATGGCAGCTCATCAGAACCCTTCGCCATTCGTAGTGGAGTCAGACAAGGATGAGTGTTGGCCCCAACATTATTCGGCATCTTCTTCTCTATACTATTGAAGCATGTGTTTGGGATGTTGACAGAAGGCATCTACATGCACACCAGGTCAGATGGGCGGCTGTTCGACCCTGCGCGCCTGAGAGCAAGAACAAAGCTGCGAAAGATCTTAATACATGACATGCTCTTTGCCGATGAAGCTGCTATAACCTGGCACACCAAACAGCAAATACAGACTCTCATGGACCGCTTCTCTAAGGCGTGCAAGGACTTCGGGCTTACCATCAGCCTAAAGAAAACAAATGTCTTTGCCCAGAACGTAGTGGAGACACCAGTCATTACCATCGACAATTACGATCTAGAAGTGGTCCACGAGTTCACATACTTGGGGTCGACCATTAGCGACACTCTCTCCCTCGATGCTGAAATCAATAGGTGTATTGGCAAAGCAGCATCAATCCTTGCGCAACTCTCCTTGCGGGTCTGGGAGAATCCAAAACTCGCTACAAAGACCAAGACTGCTGTGTACAATGCATGCGTTATCGGCACCCTCCTGTATGGTAGCCAGACTTGGACCACATACTCCAAGCAGGAGAGGAAACTCAATAGTTTTCAGCTATGCAGCCTTCGCTTCATCCTCGGCATCACCTGGAGAGACAAAGTCCCAAACTCTGAGGTCCTCTCCTGCTCTGGACTTCCCACAATGTTCATGCTTTTAAGACAACGCAGACTGCACTGGCTGGGCAACGTCCGTCATATGAAGGATGGTAGACTGCCAAAGGACATCCTCTACAGAGAACTAGCAACAGGCAAGAGGAACGTTGGTAGACCCAGCTTTGCTTCAAGGATCTCTACAAGCTCGACATGAAAGCTGAAAAAATCAGAGAGTGCTGGGAGGATACAGCAGATGACTGCAACACTTGGCAAGGTACTCTTCAGCAACACCTAGGGCAAGGCGAAAGAGTGATCCTGAGTCAGTCTGAGGAGCGGAAAGCTAAACGGACAGTGGACAACAATCTCACGACACCCTACACATGCAGCAACTTGTGGCAGAGCCTGCTGTTCCAGGATCAGCCTCAATAGCCACAGTCAACGCTGCTCGACAATCCAGAGACCAGAGGCGCAGTACCCATGATCGACCACGACCAACAGAGGCCACACACACACACACACACACACACCCATAGAGGAGATCCCAGCAATGGTCCATATGTGTTATATAGCACAAAGAGAAAGAGGACATTGACGGAAGATGATGCCTCAAAAAGGCAGCATCCATCATGAAGGACACCCACCACCCAGGACTTGTCCTCTTCTCATTACTACCATCAGGAATGAAGTAGAGGAGCACAAAGACACACACTCAGTATTTTAGGAACAGCTTCTTTCCTGCCACCATCAGATGTCCGAACAGTCAGTGAACCTACCTCATTAGTTTTGCTCTCATTTTACAATACTCAGTTACATGTTTAGATATATTTCTTATTGTAATTTATGGTGTATTTTATATATTGCATTGTACTGCTGCCACAAAACAACAAGGTCCATGACGTATGCCAGAGATTCGGAGATTTATTCTCAGTAATTATGGCATGTTATCAATTAATATATACAGGAGTGTTACAGTCAGTAATGCAGGGCATATTGACATCTAAGGTAATTGTAGTAACACAAAAGGATTTATGAGCCTCGTGGCAAGTTTTAAGGCTTGAAAGAGCAGTGTGACTGCCCAGTTTTGACAGCAGAAATGATATGGTTCCTCTTAAGCCTTTTGGATATCCTAGGCAGTGAACACTAAAGCTAGGGCAGAAGGGATCCATCTACCCACTTGAATAAACTCTTATTTTCAATAATAATACGGCAGATTTGTACTATTTCCCTACCCTATCTCCATATCCAATTCCTTCATAATCAAAATTTCAAGAAAGCTCACTATTGAGTGAAGTCAATGACTGAACCTCCTGAATGCCAAAGATCCACCATCTCTACACTGCACAACTTTTCTTCATTTTATTTCTTAAATGCTCTATCTTTATTTTCCTTCCATGACCATGCGGTGTGGGGTCCAGTCACGGGTAACATCATCCCTGCACTTACCCTGTCGATGTTCTTAATACTTTTCAATGGGAGAGAAGTGGTTCACCTTGCATTTTTCTAAACTCTATAGAATATGATTCAGATTCATTTTTATTTATCACATGTACATCGAGACGTACAATGAGATTTGTTGTTTGTGTTAACAACCAACACAACCTAAGGAATTGCTGGGGGTAGCCACAAGAGAAATCACACATTCTTGGCATTAAAAGAAGATGTCCAGCCAATGCTCGGAGGAAGAACACAGAAAACAACAAAACAGAGTGCAAGAAGCAACAAAACGACCACAGCTAAACAAGCCCCACTCCTCCCTCCAACTAACCCACGTACATATACACAGTCCTCCAACCCCAGGACCGGCCATCTCTGGCCTCTGACCTTCAGCCTCTAGCAGACTCGCGGACACTGGGCTTCAACTTTCCCAATGGACTCATAAACTCAGGACTTTGGCCATCAGGCCTCAACATCCAGAATTCTGATCGACCTCTGAGCTTCAGTCTTGGGTTCCTTAAAGCTGATAAATAAGGACCTCAAGATCAATGCCTCTCCAATGACCGGTGCCACGAACACCAGCCTCAAACTCTTTTCTTACCGGTTTGCGTACTTGGACGAGGTCACCTGCCCTTGTCTACTCAATTGCTTGTCATATGACATACCTGCCATCTGAGGAGCCAGTCCAATCAATCTGCACTGTATATTCTCTATAACCCCACTAAGATAAGGAGACCAGATTGCACTCAGTATTGATGTGGTCTCACCCTAGTCATGTATAATTGTACTTGGACCTCTCTACTCTTGAACTTATGTAGATCCTCTACCAATAAAGGCCAACACAGCATTTGCCTTCCTAACTGCTTGTTAGCTTTCAAGCACCAACATTTCCCAGTTCTTCGCCATTTAACAGATTTGAGTTAGATAACCACACACTTTCCACACTGTACTCAAGACTTGGGCCTCGGTACATCCTTGGGCAACCGGATCCTTGATTTTCTCAGTTGCAGACCTACAGTCAGTACACCTTGGCAACAACATCCCCACCACACTCACCAACATTACAGATACACAGCAGGTTGTGTGCTTAGTCTCCTGCTTTACTCACTTTATACCTATGATTGTGAGGCTAAGTACAGTTCCAATGCTGTAATTAAGTTTGCTGACAACATCACTGTTGTTGGCTGTATCAAAGATGGTAACAAATTGGCATATAGAAAGGAGAATGAAAGTCTGGTTGAAGGGTCTATCAAGTTTCCTGTAGTTCAATCGTGGCTGATATATTAGCCCTCTCAATCCCCTTCTCCTGCCTTTTCCCAATAACCTTTGACGTCCTTACTAATGAAAAACCTATCAACCTCTGCTTTAAATATACACAATGCCTTGGCCTCCACAGTCATCTGTGGCAATGAATTCCATAGATTCACCAAGCTCTGGCTAAAGAAATTCCTCCTCTTAAAGCCATGTTTCTCCTCATTTGATCATGGTCTAGAACCACCTTTCTCAACCTTTTTGCCCTGGAGGAACCCTTGAAATAATTTTCAGGTCTCAGGGAACCCTTGCATAAGAATTATTAAATCTACAGCTCACGGTACATAAGCGTGTTCAGTAAGTTGTAGATATAATAATCCAAAAATAAATGTCAATGTTCTTTTGAGTAGGGAATTATTTTTAGCCAACCTTTCAATTGAAATCAGATGATTGTTATCCTTGCTCTTGATGCCTGTTAAACAAGAAAAAACTTGCTCACACATGTAAGAAGTTGAAAACTGCAGCAAAATGTTCATTGCTTTCTTATGAATGGCAGTCTACTCTGCTACTAAATATCTTGCTTCCTGAATCCTTTTACTGACTGTGCTTTTATTAACAAAAGCTTTACACAGTTTGTTTTGAAATTCCAATAGCCGTTAAAACTAATCAGCACTTTTGCGTGTCACATGGTTGTGATTTGTAGTTCAGTGTCTTTTCAATTTTACTGGAGCCATTGCTGCATTTGTAAGTTGTTTTCTACAGACTAGGCACAATGGAATAGGACAACCTGGATCACCAGTCCATGTAAAACCCATTGATAAGTAGCTTTCATTGTAAAGACGGACATTTTTGTGTCCATTGTGTACTAGTGCAGTGAAATGACTCAGAAGATTGTAATTCTTCACCATTAACCTTATCTGAACTGTCTTCAGGCCTAAGGCTAGAATCCTCCTCTTCCATCTCACGCCTCTCTTCAAAAATTGCCATATTTGACTGTCAGATATGTGTGTAAAACACAGGGGTTAATAAGATACCTCTGTGTATATTACACAGGGAGAGGCTGACATCACAGCCCAAGTTGGGCGAGCCCATTCAACGCTCGGAAAAAACACTTCACGCTCAACAGCCCACCATCCTCCCCTCCAGACTCAACCAAATAAACGTGATCCTACTGCACACTGCCGTACTGGGCTGCGAGACCTCTAATGAGATTGCTAATGAGACTACTTAGTCACTGCTCACCGCTGTGAGCACTGGCATCACACAGAGCTCAAAAAATGATGCCTTTTTTAATCACGATCTTTCGTGGAATCCCGAGTGACCTCTCGCAGAACCCTAGGGTTCTGCCAAACCTTGGTTGAGAAACCCTGGTCTAGAGAATTCAGATCACGTCTATTCAGTCTTGCTTCCTATTGGAAGACATGCCATTCCAAGAACCATAAAAGTCATAGAGCACTAGAACACAGAGACACATCTAGTCCGTGCTGGCCTGTGTTTCTACCTGCCCTGGGATCACACCCCGCCATACCATTCTCATCCATGTACCCACCCAAACCACTCCGAGATATAACAATTGTACCTGCAACTACCACTTCCACTAGTAGCTCATTCTACATTTGCATCACTCTCTGCGTGTAGGTTAAAGGTCAAAGACTAGCTTTATTTATCACATGTTCATTGAAACATTGAACCATACAGTGAAATGCATTGTCTGCATCAAATCAAATCAGCAAGGATTGCGCTGGGCAGCCATGCTTCTAACACCAACAGAGTATGCCCACAACTCACTAACCCTAACCATATGTCTTTGGAATATGGGAGGAAACAGGAGCACCTGGAAGAAACCCACACTGTCATGGCGTTAAAAGACTGCTTGCATTTATCCTATCTATACCCCTATAATTTTGTATACCTCTATAAGATCGCCCTAGTCTGGTGAATCATCGTTGCATGCCCTGTGTAGGCAGTATATCCCCTTTGAGGGAAGAGGATGAAATCTTTTGGGCAGAAAATGCCTCTTATTGTTAAACCTTGTGCAATGGAGTCCTCTGCAGACATACTAGAGTACACTAGTTCTTTGATGAACATCCCATCCAAAGGACTACTCGGCGCACTCTTAATCACACCGAAAGAGATGAAAGAGAAGGGTGAGATCTTAAATGATTTTTTTTTGCATCTGTATTTACCCAGGAGATGGCTCAGAATCAAGAGGTGAGGTAAAGCAGTAATGAGGTCAGATTATAGAGGGGGAGGTGTTTGCCGTCTTTAGGAAAACTACAGTGGATAAATCCCCAGACCCTGTGAGAGGCTAGTGTAGAAATTGCAGGGCCATTAGCAGGGATACTTAAAATGTCCTCAGCTACGGATCAGGTGCCAGAGGATTGCAGGGTTGCTAATGTTGTTCCGTTGTTTAAGAAAGACACTAAGAATACACCAGGAAATTACAGGCCGGTGAGCCTGACATCAATAACAGATAAGTTATTGGAAAGTATTTTAAGGGACCGGATAGTTAAGTATTTGGATTGAGAGGAAATGATAAGGGATAGTCAACATGGCTTTGTGCATGGTAGGTTGTGTCTAACCAACCTTGTTGTGTTCTTCAAGGAAGTTACTAAGAAAGCTGATGAAGGCAAGACAGTAAATGCTGCCGACACGAACTTTAGCAAGGCCTTTGACAAGGTCTCACATAGAAGATTGGTCAAGAAGTTTCAGTTGCTTGGCGTTCAAGATGAGATATTAAATTGGATTAGACATTGGCTGCATGGTAGTAAATGGTTGCCACTCTAAATTGGAGGCCTGTGACTAGTGGTGTGTCGCAGGGATCAGTGCTTTCATTATTATTTGTCATCTATATCAATGTTCTGGATGATAATGTGGTAAACTGGATCAACAATTTTGCGGATTACACCAAAATTGGGGGTGCATTGGACACCAGAAAAGACCATGAAGGCTTGCAGCAGAATCTGGATTAGGGGGTTGCACTTTGGGTGACCAAACCAGGGTAAGACTTGCGTGGTGTGGGGTAGCGCACTGAGGAGTGGCATAGAACAGAGGGGATCTGGAAATACAGATCCATAATTCCTTGAAGGCGGCATCACAGATAGATAGGATCATAAAGAAAGCTTTAGGTATATTGACCTTCATTAGTCAGTGTATGGAATATAAGAGCTGGGATGTTATGCTGAAGATTGAAAGAGTGCAAAGAAAATTTACAAGAATGTTGCTGGGACTAGATACTTTGAGTTACAGTGAAATGATGAATAGGTTAGCAATTTATTCTCTAGAGCAGGGGTTCCTAACCTGGGGTCCACAGACCCTTCGGTTATTGGTAGAGGCCCATGGTATAAAGAAGCATGGGAACCCTTGCCCTAGAGTGTAGAGGAGTGAGGGGAAAATTGATAGAGGTATATAAAATTATGAGGGGTATAGATAGGGTAAATACAAACAGGCTTCTTCCACTGAAGCTGGGTGAGACTAAAACTAGAGGTCACAGGTTAAGGGTGAAAGGTAACATGCTTAAGGGGAACATGAGGGAGAATTTCTTCACTCAGAGGGTGGTGGAAGTGTGGAATGAGCTGCCAGCATAAGTGATGGCTGTGGATTCGATTTCAACATTTAAGAAAAATTTGGATAGGAAAGTGGATGGAATTTGATCTTTCGGGCTTCAATCTGGAACTTTAATCGGCCTTCAAGTTTTGAAACTTTGGTACTGATCCAGGACTCACATCTAATGATGAATGAGGACCGTGGATAGTCATAGTCATAGGCATACTTTATTGATCCCGGGAGAAATTGGCTTTCGTTACAGTTGCACCATAAATAATAAATAGTATAGAACCATAAATAGTTAAATAGTAATATGTAAATTATGAAATAAGTCCAGGACCAGCCTATTGGCTCAGAGTGTCTGACCCTCCAAGGGAGGAGTTGTAAAGTTTGATGGCCACAGGCAGGAATGACTTCCTATGACGCTCCGAGCTGCATCTCGGTGGAATGAGTCTCTGGCTGAATGTACTCCTATGCCCACCCAGTACATTATGCAGTGGATGGGAGACATTGACCAAGATGGCATGCAACTTAGACAGCATCCTCTTTTCAGACACCACCGTCAGAGAGTCCAGTTCCATCCCCACAACATCACTGGCCTTACGAATGAGTTTGTTGATTCTGTTGGTGTCTGCCACCCTCAGCCTGCTGCCCCAGCACGCAACAGGAAACACGATCGCACTGGCCACCTCAGACTCGTAGAACATCCTCAGCATTGTCCGGCAGATGTTAAAGGACCTCATTCTCCTCAGGAAATAGAGACAGCTCTGACCCTTCTTGTAGACAGCCTCAGTGTTCTTTGACCAGACCAATTTATTGTCAATTCGTATCCCCAGGTATTTGTAATCCTCCACCATGTCCACACTGACCCCCTGGATAGAAACAGGGGTCACCGGTACCTTAGCTCTCCTCAGGTCTACCTCCAACTCCTTAGTCTTTTTCACATTAAGCTGCAGATAACTCTGCTCACACCATGTGACAAAGTTTCTTACCGTAGCCCTGTACTCAGCCTCGTCTCCCTTGCTGATGTGGCCACAAACTCCAGGACTCGCTAATGACAGGACCCCAAAAACTAGGCCTCAAACTCCAATCCTGGCCTTCAAACGTGGACTGGAGGCATAGACATGGACTATGGCCTGTCCTCCAATTTCCCCACATCCCTGTCCCTAGGCCCCAGCTTGACCACTAACTCCTTCTCTGTCCCCAAAACCATCCGTAGGAACCTTAAAAAAACCCTAAAAACAAACTAAATCTGAGTCGCGACCCTTCAGATTCAGCTCACAGGTCTCTGAACCAGCAAATTTCTGACTCAGAGCCAAGCATGCTATGCCTTGAGCCACCAGCAGCCAAATGAGATCCCAAATGTGCTGATGCCTGTAAAAGTGCAGTGGCAAATAAAACTGGAGAGAGATGCAGAGGGTGAGGAATCATGTGGTAAGAACAGAGCTGAGGTGGGGAAAAAAAATCAGAGCAATATGTAGAAGGCTCTCAAAGGAAAAAAAGGCAAAAAAAACCTCAGATTTTATATTAGAATATCAAACACCGGGAGCAAAGGAGCGTCTGGGTGCCTGGAGATCTGAGAGAGGTCTCATTTAACACTGGCATGCTGGTCATTTGAGTCTTTCACTGTGTTTTCACCTCCTGTCGCCTTTATGATGAATGATTGTCATTTGGCACATGATGATTAATGATGTTGGGGGTCGGAGGGCAGAATTCCAGAGGGGAAAGGTTGGAGGCCTTTCAACCAGTCCCTGCTTGGGATCTGAGGTAGGGCTTCCCATTAGCATCAGCACCATCCAATTCTCCCCCCACCTCCCCTTGTTCATTTCCCAAAAATAATTTATCCAGGATGCCAAATTGTGAAGAAGTTGTTTTCTCCCCCGCTGTCCTCAATCTGATAAGAAATCAAAGCCGTCTACGCTGGCACCAGCTCCCACGTGTTTCTTGTGCCCAGAAGCTGTTTGCCTGGGGCTGTGTGTAATTTAATACAGGCTTGCACTAACGAGGGAACCAACTCCCCCACCCCCCCCCCACACCCCCGCCCTTCAAGGCAGAAAATCAGACTCAGATGGCCCTGTTTAACACTCTGCAAAATGCTGCTGGACTCAGGGGCACATTCATCAGCAACAAATCTCACGGACACAGGACTCCATTCATCAGTCTCCGTAAATGAGCCTTCCAAGAGGAAGAGACTTCTGCACAAAATCTATTTGATCCCTCTGGCCCGAAGGTGAAGCCCAGCTTCAGCTTCACAACGCGGTCCAGACGAGAGTCACAGAGGTCTGGTGGCACAGAAGGGAGCCATTCAACCCCTCGATACTATGCTTCCTCCTGGTTGAGCAATCCTCAGGTTCATGCAAA
The DNA here is from genome assembly GCF_963921235.1 of Mobula hypostoma. Lineage (NCBI taxonomy): Eukaryota > Metazoa > Chordata > Chondrichthyes > Myliobatiformes > Myliobatidae > Mobula > Mobula hypostoma. The sequence continues at coordinate 15,987,489 of NC_086114.1, forward strand.
TTTAGAAAATGTTCTGTATTTTCAGGCAGCACTGGAGCGTGGCGTTTGGCATATCGCTTTACAGCGCCAGCTATAGGATCCGGGTCCACTTCCTCTGTTCTCCATGTGACCATGTGGGTTTCCTCTGGGTGCTCCGGTTTCCTCCCACATTCCTGTGTTAGAGCAGTGAGTTGTGGGCATACTATGTGGGTGACACTTGCTGGGTACCCCTAGCGCGTCTTCCGACCGTGTTGGGCCTTGACGCAAACAGCACATTTCGCTGTCTGTTCGAGTCCTGATGAAGGGTCTCGGCCCGAAACATCGACTGTTTACTCTTTTCCTTGGACGCCGCCTGGCCTGCTGAGCTCCTCCAGCATTTTGTGTGTGCTACTTGGATTTCCAGCACCTGCAGATTCTCTTTTGTTTGTGAGTAAGTATAGGAGTTGGGATGTCACTGTACCACTGCACAATTCACTTGGAAGACCACACTTGCAGTACTGTGTGCAGCTCTGGTCACCCAGCTATAGGAAGGATGTCATTCAGCTAGAAGGGCTGCGGAAAAAAATTCACAATGACACCACTGAGACTGAAGGCCTTGAGTTACAAGGAGAGACTGGATAGGCTAGGATAGTTGTACTCACTGTACACCCATGATTGTGTGGCCGAGTTTCCATCAAACTCAATATATAAGTTTGCTGATGACACAACAATTGTAGGCCGTATCTCGGGTAATGATGAGTCTGAGTACAGAGAGGAAATTAAGAACCTGGTGGCATGGTGTGAAGACAATAACCTATCCCTCAACGTCAGCAAGACGAAGGAATTGGTTGTCGACTTCAGAAGGAGTAGCAGACCGCATGACCCAATTTACCTCGGTGGTGCGCAATTGGAACAGGTCAAAAACTTTAAGCTCCTGGGGGTGAATATCAAAAGTGACCTGACTTGGTCCAACCAAGCAGAGTTCACTGCCAAGAAGACCCACCAGCGCCTTTAATTCCTGAGAAAACTAAAGTAATTTGGCCTGTCCCCTAAAACCCTCACTAATTTTATAGATGCACCGCAGAAAGCATTCTTCTAGGGTGCAACACAACCTGGTATGGAAGCTGTCCTGTCCAAGACCGAAAGAAGCTGCAGAAGATCGTGAACATGGCGCAGCACATCACACAAACCAATCTTCCGCCCTTGGACTCACTTTACACCGCACGCTGTCGGAGCAGTGCTGCCAGGATAATCAAGGACACAACCCACCCAGCTAACACGCTTTTTGTCCCTCTTCCCTCCGGGAGAAGGCTCAGGAGCTTGAAGACTCGTACGGCCAGATTTGGGAACAGCTTCTTTCCAACTGTGATAAAACTGCTGAATGGATCCTGACCTGGATCTGGGCTGTACCCTCCAAATATCCGGACCTGCCTCTCGGTTTTTTTGCACTACCTTACTTTCCATTTTTCTATTTTCTATTTTTGATTTATAATTTAAATTTTAATATTTACTAATTTTTACTATTTTTAATATTTATTATTTGTAATCCAGGGCGCGGGAAGCGCAGAATCAAATATCGCTGTGATGATTGTATGTTCTAGTATCAATTGTTTGACAACAATGAAGTATAAAGTATAAAGTTTTCACTGGAGCATAGGAAACTGAGGGGCGACATTCAAGGTGAGTGGAGGAAAGTTTAGGGGAGATGACAGAAGTGGGATTTTTATACAGAGTGGTAGATGCCTGGAACACATTGCCAGGGATGGTGGTAGAAGTTTACATTTAAGAGACTGTTAGATAGCACATCGATGTACAAAAAATGAAGGTTATGAACTGTTTAAAAAGAAAGGGTTAGATTGTGCAGTATGTTTATATAGGTCAGAACAACATTATGGGTTGAACTATGCTGTTCAACAGTTCTAATTTTACTGAGATTAAAACAATCTTTAATGGTATAAATGATTAGTCTTTTTTTCTCTCCAGGGTATGGAATGTAAAGCTAGAGGACATAGATTTATGGGAGGGGGAAAGATTTTAAAGAGATCAGAGAGGCAAGATTTTTACAGAGGGTGCAGTGGATATAGAGAATGAGATGACAGAAGGAAGTGTAAAAGTGAGTACAATTACGTGTAAAAGACATTTGGATGGGTGGATGGATATTAAAGCTTCCAGAAGAGGGGATCCACAACCTTTCTTTATGCCATAACCAATACCATTAAGCAAGGAGTCCGTGGACTCCAGGTTGAGATATAGGCTCAGTGCCGGCAAATGGGACAAGATCAGATAGACATGTGCTGACAAGGACAAGTTGGGCTGAAGGCTGGTTTCAGTGCTATTAATATAAGTTCCCGAACCATCCAATGATGGCAACTACTTTTGTACACATCATCACCTCTGTGTGCAAAACTTGCCTGACATATTAATCCCTATTAAATCTTTCTCCCCTCTCACTTTAAACCTGTGCCCTCTACTTTTTGATTGCTCTGCCCTCAGAACAATAACAGAAAGATGAAAGGTTAGTTTTATTTGTCGCATGCACATTGAAACATCAGAATTTCCAGAGAAATGTGTTTCTTCGTGTCAAACACCAACACAGTCCAAGGATTGCACGGGGGGGGGGGTTCAGCCCGCAAGTGACGACACATTTCCGTCCCAACATAGCATGCCCACAACTTATTAATCCTCTGTAAATCTTTGAACTGCGGGAGGAAACCCACGAGGTCACGGGGAGAAAGTACAAGCTCCTTCCAGACAGCAGTGGGAATCGAAGCACGATCTGCGTAAAATGATTTCTGTTACTCCTCCGCCGCCGCCCCACTGTGACTATACTGTGGACCCAACATGTTGATGCAGCCCAGAACATCATCAAGGAGCGACACCTCATCATTAAGGACCCCATCACTGAAGCCATGCTGTGTTCTCATTGCTAGTTTCAGGAAGGAGGCACAGGAGCCTGAAGGCACACACTCAGCGACTCAGGGACAGCTTCTTCCCCTCTGCCATCCGACTCCTGAATGGACATTGAACCCATGAACACTACCTCACTACTTTCTTATTTCTATTTTTGCACTACTTATTTACTTATTTGCACGACATATATACATGCTCACTGTAATTCATGTTTTTTTCTATTATGTATTGCATTGAGCTGCTGCTGCAAAGACAACAAATTTTACGATGTATGCCAGTGATATTAATATTAATAAGCCTGATTCCGACATCTGCCTGATCTACGCCCCCTATAAAAAGACGTGAACACACACTCACACACACCATTTGGTGGTGGACATTTCCAGGTAAGTGGACAAAAGTTCAGGGGAGATGTTAGAGTTAGGATTTTACACACGGAGTGGTAGGTGCCTGGAACGTACTGCTGGGGTGGTGGTAGAGGCTGATACACTAGGGACATGTAAGAGACTTTTAGATAGGCTCTTGGATATAAGATAAATCGCATGTTGGAGGGAAGAGTTAGATTAATCATGGAGTAAGTTTATATATGTCAGCACAACATCTACATTCTGTTTTTATAGAGGTTCACAAAATCATTAAGGTTATGGGGACAGGGAGCAGACTGAATGGGTGGAATTTCTCTCTCCCTGAGACTGCTGTTTCAAGGCCAGTCCTCAGTGTTCAGAAGGACATCTTGCCCATTCCCACATTGTAGTGTTTAATGATCGGATGCTAATCTGAAGGCAGTAGCTGTGAAGGCCCTCTATCGTTCAACAGGTTAACCTTCCAATTAATCAGCTGGCCTGACAGTTTGATTTGAAGGTTAGAATTTCCATTATTTGTTAACATCATCAATAAGTGCCCCATGAGGTTGTCCAATCAATCTGCTGATGGCCAGTGGCAGAAGGGGACATTTAGAAAGATTTCCGTCTGCTTTCCAAGTCCCCGTTACTGGCTTCAGTGACATCTCCAATACTAACATACTGAATGCACTGAATGCTGACAGCTGCTTCTGTCTAAAATCTAAAGGAACTTACGTTGAACCTTTACAAAGCTCGCAAGAATGCAAATTGTCTTATTCTGAGTACAGCACATTAACGAGATCATTCAGAGAAAAGGTGCACGAGAAAATAGGAACAAGTGTAGGCCACTTGGCCCCTTAGTTTGTCCACAGCCTACTCTACTGCCATGAGGAGGCCACTGTCAGGGTGGAGGAGCAACACCTCAGACTCCGTCTGGATAGCTCCAACCTGATTGCATAAACGTTGATTTCTTCTTCTGGTAATTTTTTCGCCTCCTCCTTTCCTCTTCTATTCCACACTCTGGCCTCTGACCTCTTCCCATCACCTGCCTATCAGCTGCCCCTGGTACCCCTCCTTCTTCCCTTTCCCCTGTGGTCCACTCTCCTCTCCTAGCACATTCCTTCTTCTCCGGCCCTTTACCTTTCCCACCTACCTCAATTCACCTATCACTTTGCAGCTAATCCTCCTTCCCCTCCCCTCACCTTTTTACTCTGACATCTACCGATTTCCTTTCCAGCCCTAAAGAAGGGCCTTCGCCCAAAAACTTTATTCATTTCCATAGATGCTGTCTGACCTGCTGAGTTCCTCCAGCATTTTGCGCGTGCTGTGTTGGTAATTTTCTTCTCCCATACCCCTTCTCTCTTTTCCCGTTCCTCATTCTGGTTACCGTCTCACCCCTTCTCTCCTCCTCCCCTGCCCATCACCTTCCTTTGCTGTCCCTCCTCCTTCCTCCACAATCCACTGTCCTCTCGTATCAGACCTTCTTCTTAAGCCTTTTACCTCTTCCACCCATCCCCTCCAAGCTTCTTACTTCATCCCCCCCTCCCCAGCCACGCACTTTTCCCCTCATGTGGTCTCACCTATCACCTGCCAGCTTGTACTCCTTCCCCTCCCAAGTTTATCAGTCCCTTTCTTTTCCAGCCCTGACGAGTCTCCCTCTGAAGAGTTGAATATTTAATCTCCTTCAAAGACACTGCCTGACTTACCGAGTTCCCGCAGCAATATATGTGTGTTGCCCCTCAAGGCTGCGCCATCATTCAATATCATCATGACTGATCTACGAGGCCTCTGCCAGTTCCCCAGAGTCCTCAATTCCCCACCTTTCAACCACTTCAAATACCCTCAATGATCTAACTTCCACTACCCTCCGGCTTAGAAAATCCCAGAGGTTTACTACTCTGCGTCCATCTTAAATGACTGCCCCAAATCTTCTCAGTTTTCTCATTCAAGATTTCTTCCTGTAAACATCTTGCCATCGACATTGACCCTCTCAAGATGTTATTTGTTTCATTGAGGGAAGGATTTAATCAAATGGTTTTAGAGATGAGGAAGTTCAATTTCCTAGACAGGCTGGGGTGAAATGTCTTTTGTATTAGTGATGGTTTTGGGCGCCACGATGGCGTAGCAGGTAGTGCATGCTACCACAGTTCAAGGTGTTGGAGTATAAAGTTAAATTCCAATGCTGCCTGTAAGGAGTTTGTATGTCCTCTTCAGGAACGTGTAGATTTCCTCCCATATTCCAAAGGTTAATTGGTCATTGCAAAACATCCTGTGATTAGGCTAGGGCCGTGGGGGTGGGGGGGGGGTGGGGTGGGGGTTGCTGGATGGTATGGCTCTATGGGGTGGAAGGGCTTCTTCTGCGCTCTCTCGCTAAATAAATAAAAAGTGTGTGGTCCTAAATTGGAATTCACTGTCCAAAAGGGGAGTGGAGACAAGATTCAGTATTGGCTTTCCAAATGACATAGGACAGGATAACACAGGGACAGTCTGTGTCAGCCTTCTGTCAGAGCACTACCCCAGTCTTCCTTTATCGCCCCACTAAAGTGCTTCTTCACACTCAGCTGTACAAGGTATTGGCTAAGGCTCACAATGTCTGTGCCAAACATGATGGCGACCTAAACCATTCCCAGAAGCCTGTAAATGGTCTATTTCCTCCATTCCCTGCCTGTTCATCTACCTTCTTATTGATGCTGTTGTATCTACTTCTAGCAGCACCATTCCTTGCAGCGCATTCCAAGCACCTACAACTTCCCATGTAAAAAACTTCCCTTGTAACTCTCCTTTAAACTTTCTCCCTCTCATCTTAAAGAAACACCATCCGGGACCTGACATTTCTACCCTGGCAAGAGATTTGATTTTCTACTCCTATCCATATCTCTTTATAAACTTTTATCCTGTCCCTCAGCTTCTGACACTCCAGAAAAAAAAATACTGTTTGTCCAAACTCTCCTCACAGCTAATAAAACTCTGCAATCTAAGTAACACACTGGTGAACCTCTTCTGCACTCTCTCTAAAGCCTCCATATCCTTCCTGTCCTTGCACACAATAGAGTAGCCTTATACAGCTGCAGCATGACAGGGTAATAGAGGAAGACTGAAGAAAGGACTAAGGACTCTGACAGAAGGCTGACACAAACTTCTTTGGCTGAATGATTCCATAAGGAGTTAAATTTTATAAAAAACTGAGGTCCAAAAGCGAGTTTCTTCGCTCTATAGATGTTGTCATTTCTATCTCAGTAAATGACCGGGAGAGATGATTGAGTGGTGTAATTAGTGTCTTGTACAATACTGTTACATATGTCAGTGATAGGAAACCTGATTCTGATCCATGCCGTGGGAGCAAGTGTTTGGAGTCTGAAGTACATGAGATTCAAGTGTGAAAACCAACAATGAAAGAAAGAAAATATCATTTCTAAAGTGTTTTTCATGACCTCTGGATATCTCAAGGTGTGTTATTGACAAAGAGGAAAGGTTGCAGCTTGATCAAGTGAGCTCACATTACACCAATGAGATAATTATCAAATGTTTAAACGTTAACAGGTGGGATTAACACTGGCAGGACACTGGCCAGATTCATAGTGATCTTCTTTGAAATAGAACACAGCATAAGAACAAGCCCTTTGGCCCATGAACGTGTAATTAAATGCTAAATTAAATTACTGGGTGGCAGAGTGGAGATACATCTCTACCTGAGGAGGTGTGAGGTGCTCCTTTCCTCTGCTAGCCTGCAGGTCACCCTCGGGCAAGGTGTAACACCTGCGTAGCTCCCCGCCCCCCCCCCCCCCCGATCAGGGCCACGTGAAGCCATGACAGCAGGAGGTGGATGGTTGTATGAGCAGCTGGTGCATATTACAAGTCCAACCACTGATGCCAGGCAGACAATCTCTGAAGAGTATTGATAATGGCTGGGGTCATTCATCTTGTAAAGACACTGCCCAGAAGAAGGCAATGGCAAACCACTTCTGTCGAAAAGTTTGCCAAGAATAATCATGGTCATGGAAAGTTCATGATTGCCCACGTCCTACAACATGGCACATAATGAATGAATTAAATCAATCCCTTCTGCCAACATGCTACCCACATCCCTTCACCTTTTGTCAACATTCATGTGCTTCTCCAAGAGCCTTTTAAATGCCTCTATCATATTTGTCTCCACCACCATACCTGACAGTGCAATTCAGGCACCCACTACTCTCTGTGTATATACCTTGCCCCACACATCTGCTTTGAACTTAACCCCTCTCACCTTAAATGCATGTCTTCTGGTATTAGGCATTTTGACCCTGGGAAAAAATATACCGACTGTTTAGACTATCTAGGCCTCTCATAAATTTATAAACTTCTATTAGTATCCTGAGATCTTTAGTACTCATGCAGGAGAACAGATGGAACTCAGTATAGTAAAAAAGTGAATTTTCAACATTTAGCATTTCTTTAATGTCCACTTTTGTGCATGAGGGTGTCAAGTGAATATAGCCATCACTATCCCAGAATTGAAAATTTTAAAAAAGCATTTCAAATGTTGGAAATATGAAGTTAAACAGAAAATACTGGAAATTCTCGACAATTTAGACAGTATCCATGAAGAGTGAGTTCAGGTTGAGGACCCTTTGTCAGAACTTAATAATAAATCATCTTTGAACTGAATGTTCATTGCTTCTTTCCATACCGTCTGACTTGCTGAGCGTTTCCAGTATTTGCCAATGTTATCCTTTATGTTGTGACTATTAAAACAGTCCTGACGTATTAACTCCAGTTTCTTTCCACAGATACTGCCTGCCCTGCTGAATGTTTCCAGTATTTACTGTTTTTTTATCACACTTCATCTAAAATCCCACCATGCATCTTTTAATAGAAGATGAAACCTGGAGAATGGAAGTTCCTCTTCCTGGACCGAAAGCCTGGAAGCAAAGTTCTCTACTTTCTTCAAAGAGGTGGTACCCATTGTTAAGGACCCCCATCACCCTCTTCTCATTGTTCCCATCAAGGAGGAGGCACAGAAGCCTGAAGGCACACACTCAGCGATTCAGGAACAGCTTCTTCCCCTCTGCCATCCGATTCCTAAATGAACATTGAACCCACGAACACGACCTCACTACTTTTTTACACTACTTATTTAATTTAACTATTGTATCTTAACATACCGTAATTTACATTTTCCATTATTATGTATTACATTGTACTGCTGCCGCAAAAACAACAAATTTCACGAAATATGCCAGTGAGATTAAACCTGATTCTGATTCTGAATTCACAGCCCTGTTTAAGATGAATGGCTCTGGCTCACCTCAACTCTGATACCTCTTCCTGCCTCACAATGTCAAAGCCTCTGCAATAGACAATCTCTTTGCCTCCACAGATGCTTCCTGACCTGCTGAGCATTTTATTTCCTCCGGATCTCAGCACTTGCAACCACTCTCTATTTAACTACTCCTTGGCAAGTTGCTGGGCCGCACAGCACCGTAGCGGTTAGTGTACGCTTTACTGCGCCAGCGATCAGGATTCAATTCGTGCTGTTGCCTGTAAGAAATTTGTATGTTATCCTAATGACTAAGTGGGATTCCTCTGGGTGCTTTGGGTTCCTCCCACATTCCAGGATTAGTAAATTGTAGGCATACTACATGGGTGCCAGAAGCATAATGACACTTGCAGGCTGCCCCCGGCACGAACTTGGATTGTTGGTCATTGACACAAACGCAGGATTTCCCAGTATGTTTTGATGTACATGTGACAAATAAAGCTAGTCTTTAAATTCTCTTCAGGGCTCGATGAGTTGGAAGAAGTTCTCATCTTTTTGGCAGGAGATCTGTAAGCCCCTCTCTCACTGTGGTCTCCACCCCCCCCCCCCATCTCCCCTTGAGCCAGTCACCTCCCCTTTACACTCTCAGTTCTAATGCATGGTCATTACCTGAAACATTGACCAACTCTCTGCATCCACAGGTGTGCTGTTCGACCCGCTGAGTACCTCCAAAGGCTTGTTTTGTCTGCTCCAGGTTCCAACATACTGTATATGGTTGGCAGTATCTCCTCTATAATCCTGGCCTTGACTCAACCCAGCTTTAATTGCTCCCACCACCCCCTCCTCATTAGCCACCACCCTCTCCCCATTACCCAAGCCCTAAGCTCACTAATTATTTAAATCTTAGATTTCCTACTGTTTTCCTTAAGTGACGGGCAAATGGTGGGATCACTATATGGGTGCAGTCCCATTCCGACATGTCAGTTCTGTTGTGTACTTAATGTTTCAGTAGTGTTGCAGAAATATTGTCAATATTTTGTTGATTAAGCATTCTTGTTAATTTAAATAATTCATTGTGGGTTATATGTAAAACTACATGAATTGCATATGTCATCGCGCTACCACGTGATGTCAGCGCAGCTCGCTTAAAGTAAATGAACAAGTTAAACTCACATTTCAGACTCCTTTGTTCTCCTTTTCATTAGTTTAATGGTTTGGAGTTAAAAAACATAATAGGCTCCCAACCATATCCCCATTCCGACATGTCAGTCCACGGCCTGCTATACTGCCACGATGAAGCCACTCTCACGTTGGAGGAGCAACACCTCATATTCCGTCCGGGCAGTCTCCAATCTGATGGCATGAATATCGATTTCTCCACCTGTACCCCTTCTCTGTTCTTCCATTCCCCATTTTGGCTCCCCTCTTACCTCTTCTCTTCTCCTCACCAGCCTACCACCTTCCTGATACCTTTCCTCCATGCCTTTACTCCCACGGTCCACTCTCCTGTCAGATTCCTTCTTCTTCTTCGGCCCTTTACCTTTTCCACCGATCACCACACATCACTCCCCACTCACCTTCCTTCCCTCTCACCTGGCTTCACCTATCACCCTCCAGAATGTACACCTCCTCCACCCACCTTCTACCTCCTTCATTTCCCGTTCCGCTGAAGGGGCTCGGCCCGAAACATCAACTGTTTATTCCTATCCATAGATATGTGTGTGTGCATGTGCACGTGCACATGTAGGTGTGCGTATGTCTGTGCTACCCAGGGGGTGAAGACGACTGTGTTTAAGCAGTGCAGCAAACTGTTCTTTTCCCTTTGGAACTCTAAATTCAGTTTGATTACAGTTCTTTTGAAGCCCCCAAGCACAGCTTACAATGGCAAAACAGCCATAAGCTTATGTTATGAACATAATATTATTATTTAAACAAAAGCTCAGGGTTAAATATTAGTCTGCTGGACAGTGAGTTGGCCATAAGTTGTAACTTTGTTCTGCATCCAGCTCATCATATTAGACAAACACTTATAACTGAGACAGCATTTCAACCAGTGGAAATGTTTGCAATATCAATATAGTGCACTGGCTGTCATTGTGCAACCTAATTACCTTTGAGGAGCATCGCAAAATCATCAGAGAAATGCCATTTCTGATTAAATATTAACACCATAGTTTATCATGTTGATAACAGATCAGTCATGTTGACAATGAGCTCAATATCTTGCATGATACAACCGACAGGCAGCCCTCTATTAAACAAGTCGGCTGCCTTGAACCTTGACCTGTGCCGAATATGAATACAGTCCATGTTGCAACCGGAGCACATGCAATCGATAAGCTCGGTGTGCACACAGGAGAGTGACAAGGTGAGCTGGACGGCCAGGCATCCAGTGCAAAGTTTGCATCTGCCTTGAGCTGCCTCACTGCAGCCACTGTTCTCGTCGGCTGCAGAGACTCGAGGGCAGATGCCCCGGGCTGGCGCTGGTGGGCAAAGGAAACAATTGAAAGATAACTGATGAAAGATCGGCTATCTGGGATCCATTTCTTGCCTACCTAGACGAGGCCGGGGGCAGATGAACAATTTCTCCCCAGCTGATCTCTCACGGCCCTCATTCGAAACTTAATGTTTAGCACTTTTGAGCACTTTGTACAATAGGCATCCCTCTAATGTTATGTCCCTTTTTTTTTGCTTATTTTATTTTTACACATGTCTGAGCTTATATGTTCCTGTTGATTTTATTGCTTTTTGAAAATTTTGAAAATAAAGTATTAAAAGAAAAAGAAAGATAACTGAAGAAGTTTGGCATGGACCCCCAAATTCCCAAGGCCTTCTACAGGGGCACCATTGAAAGCATACTGACTAGCTGTATCACCACCTGGTACAGGAACTGCATCAACCTTGATCACTGGGTACTGCAGAGAGCAGTACAGACAGCCCAGCGCATCTGTGGATGTGAACTTCCTTCCACTGAGGACATTTATAGCAGCAGGTGCAGAAAGAATGCCTGGAAGATCATCAGGGACATCGGTCATCCCAACCATAAACTGTTACAGCTGCTTCCATCCGGCAAATGCTACCACAGCATTAAAGCCAGAACCAACAGACTGCAGGACAGCTTCTTTCTACAAGCCATTAGACTCTTAATTTCACATGTCTATACATTGCGACAGAGTCATAATACAAAGAGTTTTACTCCCTTACATTGTGGGATGGGTGTAAGGTTTAAATAAATTCCAAATTCTAAATTCAGCCTGAATAACTTCAACATTACATCTAAAAGCTGGGAAGATGCTGTACTCAGTAGGTACACCCGGAGGACATCTGTGTTACATGAGAATGATCTCCGCTGAGCTGCAGAGAACAAGCAGCAACTGCCAAAGGAAAGAATGAACAACGAAAAGAACAAACCACTAACCACAGGCACCACTTACCCGTGTCCACACTGTAGCAGAATATGTGGATCCCAGATCAGCCTCTCACATAATCAAGGGCCTCTGCCACCCCGGTCATTCTCTCTTCTTCCCCAACCCCTTCCATGATGCAGAAGATACAAAAGCATGAGACCATGTACCACCAGTCTCAAACATAGCTTCTACCACACTGTTACAAGACTCTTGAACCTCTTATATAATAAATATCTCTCATCTAACCTCCTTGGGGCCTTTAAACTTTAATTTCCAACATGCACTGCACTTTCTCTGTAAGTGCAACATTATACCCTATTTTCTATGTAAACATACACAATTCTGGATGAACTCAGCAGGTTAAGTAGCATCTATGGAGAGGAACAAAGTTGATGTTACGGGCCAAGACCCTTTTGGACTGGACCAAATCCAGTCCTGATGAAGGGTCTCAGTTCAAAATGTCAACTCAGGATTCCTCTCCATGGATGCTGCCTGACCTGCTGAGTTCCTCCAGCAATGTGTGTGCGCTGCTCTGCATTTCCAGCATCTGCAGAATCTCTTGTGTTTATGATTCCGCATTCTATCTTGTTTTCCTTTTGTACTACCTCAATGTACTTATGTTAGTTATATTCCTTCAGTAAGGCACGCAAACTAAAGCTTTTCTCTGTATCTCAGAACAGGGGAAAATAATGAACTGATCACCAGCTCTGTGCTGAGGAAAACCAGCTGGTGTTTGGATATAGGAGCCACCCCATTCACTCCACCTACTATGAATTCCAATCATCGCGACTATAGCACCACTGTCCGAGCCATTATCCGCGTGTGGTCGACCAGTAGCTGCATTTCTGAAAGATGTGCGTTAGAGATGTACAGAAAGAAGGCCTGGAAGATCACTGGGGACATCGGTCACCCCAACCATAAACTGTTACAGCTGCTTCCATCTGGCAAATGATACCGCAGCATTAAAGCCAGGACTAACAGACTATGGGACAGCTTCTTTCTACAAGCCATTAGACTCTTAATTTCACATGTCTGTACATTGTGACTTTTGGTAGTCGGCATTATACTTTCTTTTTTCCTGGTTACATCTACAGTTCTCTGGGGTTGAATGCTCCGATTATTTTTTTTTCTTTTATATGCAGAAATGGTTGGCCTGGGTTGTTTTTTTTCAGTGGGAGGTTGGGGTGGATACTAATTTTACATAATTCTCTTTTGGGTGCTTTTTCTTATTGCTATGAATTACATATTGGATTTGTTTGTTTCGCACTGTATAAATCTCCATTTTGTTGTTTGTTTGTTTCGCACTGTATAAATCTCCATTTTGTTGTTGGGTTTTCTGTCTGTAGTTTCTTTGTAGAAATGCATAAAAAATTAATTTAAAAAAGAGATGTAGTGAATGTGCGAAGATGAATTGAACATTAGGCAGGTGTGGAGGAGAGCATGGGGGTGGGGGGTGGGGGGGTAATGCCAAGGTGGTAGCAGACTGCTGCAGCTGGGAGAGTTTTATGCACAAAGGGCACCACAACAGGGTAAAGGTTAGGGCGATGCTACTACAGTTTGTGGTGTTCCGAGATTCCAATGCCGTTCTTTAAGGAGTCTATACGTCCTCCCTGTGGAATGCATGGGTTTTCCCCGGGCACTCCAGTTTCCACATGCAATCCAAAGACATACTGGGCAGCACACGCAAAATGTTAGCGGAATGCAGCAGGCCAGGCAGCATCCCACCAGCATTTTGTGCTTCTTATAGATGCTGCCTGGCCTGCTGCGTTCCACCAGCATTTTGTGTGTGTTGCTTGAATTTCCAGCACCTGCAGATTTCCTCATGTTTGCGACATACTGGGTAGGTTAATTGGTTATTGCAAATTGTCCCATGATTAGGTTAGAATTAATCGGGCTTGTCAGGGGTTTGCTGGGGCAGTGTGTCTCAAAGCGCCAAGTTCTACTCTGTGGTGTGTGGCTAAATAAATAAAAATAACAAGAAATGCTGGAGGCAGCATCTGTAAATAGTTTATGGGTCTCGGCCTGAAACGTCAACTGTTTAGATGCTGCCTGAAGTGCTGAGTTCCTCCAGCATTGTGAGTGTCTTGCTCTGGATTTCCAGCATCTGCAGAATCTCTTGCGTTTAATCAAATTTTTATTTACTGCAATGTGACTTCCTCACTGTTACGCTCAGCACTGTGTGCAGAGAAGGCAAGCATGCTGTATGCCTTCTTTACCACTCTACATGCTTGGCATGGTCATTCTAAGGAAGACATGGACTTAGACCCCAAGATCCCTCTGCATATCATGTACAGAACCTTCAGGATTCCAACTATCCTTTTAAGTCCCAGTCCAACAGCATCCTAGGCCTCATTAAAAAAAAAGCGAAACATTACACCATCAAGTCGCACGTTACGTGCTCAGGAAACCCCTTCTCAAGACGTGATTTAAAAGTAAATGATCCTTGCTAGACCCGTGGAACATCACAAGAGATGAAGCTGCAGAGATCAAAGTCCTTGCCTCTGTGGCGTGCTCCCTGAGCACCGACTGGGGTACAGAGGAACTACTACAGAATGGAGCACTGTTCTGACTGCAGTGGGAGGGGTTGGGGAAAGCATCTCGTCTTCCCTACCCCCAGTCATTGGAAAATTAAAATATTTTTAAAAAACTAGTCAACACCTAGCTCACTTGGTGATTATTTTCAATACAAATCAACTTGACAGTGCCAAAATAAATCATGGTTTAGTCGGGTTACTGGGATATTTCGACACAGGATATTCAAAGGTGGTCTTGCAATGCTGGTGGGAAAACAAGACAGACCCACTGGCTCTGAGGCTTGCCTTGCTGCTGCAGTTTTGTCGCTAGTTATGTTCTGTGTTGTGCTGCCAAGCACAGTAGGCACGTTATGCTGATCCTGGAACGTGTGGCGACCCTTGCAGGCTGTCCCCAGCACATTATCAGCTCGTGTCGGTTGTTAACGCAAACGACACATTTTACTGTATGTTTCAATGTACATGTGATGAATCTGATTCGGAACCCGAACCTACAGCGATGCACAAAATGCTGGAGGAACTTAGCAGATCAGGCATCATCTGTGGAGGAAAATGGACAGTTGATGTTTCAGGTCAAGGCCCTTCATCTGGGCTGCTCGAACCAATTCTACACCTCATTTCTTCCTCCTGAAGGGGAGGTGGAAGACGGGTGATTATCAAACATGCAGAAAAGCAGACACAACATTGCAGAAGTACCCAGTCCATATTTAACACTCAACGGCCAACGATTAGGTACTTCTGCTCTGCTGCTGTAGCCCATTCACTTCAAGGTTCGATGTGTTGTGCATTCAGAGACACTCCTCTGCACACCACTGTTGTAGCATGTGGTTAAGTGCTTTACTATCCCCTTTCTGTCAGCTTGAAGCCGTTTGGTCTCTCGCCTCTGACCTCTCTCATTAACAAGGCATTTTCACCCACAGAACTGCCACTCACTGGATGCCTTTTTTTTTAGTTTTTTTGCACCAACCTCTGTTGTACGTAAAAACCTCAGGAGATCAGCAGTTTCTGAGATACCCAAACCATCCCATCTGGCACCAACAATCATTCGACGGTCAAAGTCGCTTACATTATATTCCCTCCCCATTCTGATGTTTGGTCTGAACAACACCTAAACCTCATGACCATGTTGGCATGCTTTTGTGCATTGATTTTCTGCCACATGATTGGCTGTTTAGATATTTGCATTCACGAGCAGGTGTACGGATGTACCGAATAAAGTGGCCAGAGGGTGTACATTTATACAGCATTTCTAACACTTTAAACAGACTCAAATCCTTGAATTCTGAAATAAAAACAGACAATGCTGGAAATACCCAACAGGTCAGCAGTTGCTGTGCAGCAAAACAGAGTTGTGATCTTTTTCCTCAGTTCTGATGAAAAGTAAGTTTTAATCCCACAAAACTAGGTTAAGAAATATTAGTTTTTATTTCTCCAGAGATGCTACTTGAGTATTCCCACACTTTCTGTTTTCCTTTGGAATTCTCTCCCTTGGAGTGGCATTAGGCAGGTTTATGTCTGCCTACATGGACACTCAGAGATTCAAGGCAACTGGACAAAGTATAAAAGGAGTAACTGTACAGGATGGTGGAGTTTCTTCCGACTGTATAATATGCCATTGCTCCTGTTTCCTGATGTAGTGTCATGAAAGCATCAGTCGATGGGTTATGGAAGTAGGTCAGTGGTACTTCCGAAGGAAGTGGGGAGAAACCACAATATCATAAAGGGAGATTGAATGGACATCTTTCTCCAAAGGCTGGCACTGCCATGATTTGCTGAGTGACCTCTTTCTGGGCCTTGCTGCTCTAATTTGCCTGGAGAACCCTTAATGCCAAGGTGCATCACTGCTCTGAACTGCAGTCTCTCGAATAACAGGCCAGTTGCACAGGAAGATCCCACGAGGAAGCCCTCCTTCCATAAAATGGGTTTTTTATAAGATTATTGGCTTTTGCTGGGGTCGGTTGAAGCATATAATGGTGCGAGCATGGGGTGAGGGCAGATGTGCAGGAAATGGTTGATATGGGTGAGGATGACATCGATGGTGGTGGAAGGGAAATCCTGTTCTATGAAAAGGTGGCGGATTCCTCAGATGTTCTGGAAAGGAAACCCTCATCCTTTAGACAGTTGCAGTGGACAGAGAAACTGAGAGAAGGCAATAGCACAGAAAATTGAAGACGTATGGATTTCGAGCATCTGCAGAACCTCTTGTGATGCAGTTGATATCTCCTGCCAAGACTCTTCAATGGGACTGGAAGGGAACGAGGCAGAACCCAGAATAAGGAGGAGGGGTGAGGGGTTTAGTACAAGCTGGTATGTAATGGGTGAAACCAGATAAGGGAGAAGGTGAGTGGGTGGGGTGGGTGAATGATGTAAGAAGCTGGAAGGTGATAGGTGGAAGAGGTAAAGGGCTGAAGAAGAAGGAATCTGATAGGAAAAGACAGTGGACCATGGAATAAATGGAAGGATAAAGGGAACCAAAGGGAGGTGATGGACAGGATCCTGAGTAGCAATTTGATTGTACAAGTAGCCACTCGATCCTGCTCCTATTTGGAGGGAGGGGGCCACTGACTCCTCTAATTCTGTACACCTCTCTCAGGTCACTCAAAAGCCCTCTCCTCACCAAGAAAAGCAAACTCAGTATATCCATCGCTGAAAAGAAACTGCTGGTGGGACTCAGCCGGTGGCATTCCCACTGCCAGCTGAGTCCCTCGAGGTTGTCCTTAGTCTCCTCCACTATCAGGGATGAGGTTAAACACAAACTAGAAAAGCCGTCTGACCCTCGTAATTCATACAGCAGTTTGTTTTTTTTTTTGGCTCCAGACTTACCCATCTGTACACATGAACATAAGAGATTCTGCAGGTGCTGGAGGTCCTGAACAACACACACACACACACACAAAATGCTGAAGGAACTCAGCAGTTAACATTTAGGCCCAAAACACCGACTGTTTTACTCCTCTCCATTGATGTTATCTGATCTGCTGAATTCTACCATGTGCAGTCTCTTATGCCTCCTTAAGCCTACCCTGTCTCTCCTTCTGTCTGAAATGCTCCATCTCAAGCAACATCTCAGTACATCTCCTCTGAATTCTTTCAGTGCAAGCCCATCCTTTGTATAGTGTGAGGACAGCAGTGATCTTACTGTGATATGCAAGAACTGCTGGGTGCATGTTGACATTATGCTTGTCCACGGGAGGAATCTAGAAGGAGAAGCATACATTTAAAATCAGGGGTTGAAAAGAGGAGGTATTTCTTTTTCTAAGAGAATATCTGGAATGCCTTCATCCAAAATAGCAGCAACATCCTTGATTCTATTCAAGACTGAGATCATTTTCAGGATAAAAGGAAGTCTCGAACATGGGGAATAGGTACATAAGTGGACTGAGCGCTATGGCAGCATAGCAGTAAGTACGACGCTATTACAGCTTGCGGGGGGGGGGGTCTGGAGTTTGGAGTTCATTTCTGCCGCCATTTTGTAAGGAGTCTCTGTACATGCTCCCCATGGTATGTGTGGGTTTTCTTTGGGTGATCTGGTTTTCTCCCATAGTCCAAAGACCTATCAGGTAGGTTAATTGGTCATTGCAAGTTGTCATATGATTAGGTCAGGATTGTAAGAGTATTGCTACAAGATTTTTTTTCTGGTCACAGTTAAATGCTCCTAAGACTTGAAAGACCCAAAATTATTTGTGTTGATCAACTAAAAATACGCACAGCGCTGTTTTAAAGTGCTGGCCACAAGATTGTATCACTAAATAAAAGATCAGCTCATCTGTGAGGCCGCTGAGTGATAGAACTGCATAAAGGGATCAAATGGCAGATTGAGTTGGTTTATTATTGTCATATAAACCCGAGTGAAAAGTTTATCTTGCACACTCTTCATAAAGATAATCTCATTTCACAGTGCATTGATGAAGTACAAAATAAAACAATAACAGAATGCAAAATAAAGTAAAGCAGGTAAAAAGAAAGTGCAGTGCAGGTAAACAATAAAGTCCGAAATCATAACAAGATAGATTGTGAGGTCAGGAGTCTATCTTAATAGTCATATAATAGTGGGATGAAGGTTGTCCTTGAGCCTGATGGTATGTGCTTTCAGGATTGTTTTATCATCTGCCCGATGGGAGAGGGAAGAAGAGAGAACATTTGGGATGGCTGGTACCTTGATGAAATTATGCATGGCATGATCAGTTGGAGTTGGAATTGGAATTGGAATATTATTCCCTTGATTCCCAAGACATAGTGAAAAGGTTGTCTTGCAAACTGTTCATACAGATCAAATCATTACACGGTGCACTGAGATAGCAGAAGGTAAAGCAGCTTCTGAAAGAGGTAGCGGTAGAGATTGTGGAGGCATTAGTAAGGATCTTTCAAAAATCATTGGACTCTGGCATGGTGCTAGAGGACTGGAAAATTGCAAATATCACTCCACTCTTTAAGAAAGGAGGAAGACAGCAGAAAGGAAATTATAGACCAATTCGCCTGACCTCTGTGGTTGGGAAGATGTTGGAGTCAATTATTAAGGATGAGGTTATGGAGTACTTGGTGACACAGAACAAGATAGAACAAATTCAGCATGGATTCCTTCAGGGAAAATCTTGCCTGATGAACCTGTTGGAATTCATTGAGGAGATTACAAGTAGGATAGATAAAGGGGATGCAGTGGATGTTATATCTTTAGACTTGCAGAAGGTCTTTGACAACGTGCCACACATGAGGCTGCTTACCAAGTTAAGAGCCCATGGTATTACGAGAAAAGTACTAAAATGGTCAGATTGGTAGAAGGCAGTGAGTGGTAATAAAAGGATCCTTGTCTGGTTGGCTTCCAGTGACTAGCAGTGTTCCGCAGGGGTCAGTGTTGGGACTGCTTCTCTTTATGCTGTATCTCAATTATTTAAATGATCGAATAGATGGCTTTGTTACCAAGTTTGCAGATAATACAAAGGTTGGTGGAGGGGCAAGTAGTGTTGAGGAAACAGGTAGGCTGCAGGAGGACTTGGATAGATTAAAAGAATGGGCAAAAAAGTGGCAAATGAAATACAATGTTGGAGAATGAATGGTCATGTACTATGGTAGAACAAATAAATGGGTAGACTATTTTCTAAATGGGGAGAAAATCAAAAAATCTGAAATGCAAAGGGACTTGGGAGTCCTTGTGCAGAACACCCTAAAGGTTAACTTGCAGGTTGAGTCAATGGACAGGAAGGCAAATGCAATGGTAGCATTCACTTCAAGAGGTCTAGAATAGAAGATGTGATGCTGAGGCTTTATAAGGCACTGGTGAGACCTCATCTTGAGTATTGAGAACAGTTTTGGGTTCCTCACCTCAGAAAAGATGTGCTGGCATTGGAAAGGATCCAGAGGTGGTTCACAAGGATGATTCCGGGAATGAAAGGGCTATCATATGGGTAACATTTAATAGTTCTGGGTCTGTACTCGCTGGAATTTAGAAGGATGAGGGGGGATCTCATTGAAACCTTTCGAATGTTATAAAGGCCGAGACAGAGTAGATGTAGAAAGGATGTTTCCCATAGTGGGGGAGTCTAGGACAAGAGGGCACAGCCTGAGGATAGAGGGGCATCCATTTAAAACAGAGATGCGGGGAAATTTCTTTAGCCGGAGGGTGGTGAATTTGTGGAATCTGCTACCACAGGCAGCTGTGGAGACCAGGTCACTGGGTGTATTTAAGGCAGAAATTGATAGGTTCATGATTGAACGCAGCATCAAAGGTTATGTACTGGGTGAAGGTCAGGAAATGGGGCTGAGCAGGGGAAAAGAGATCAGCTATGATTGAATGGAAAAGCAGACTCGATCGGCCAAATGGTCTAATTCTGCTCTTATGTCTTACGGTCTTATAACAATGTAGAATAAAGTGGAACAGCTACAGAGAAACCACAGTTCAGGTAGAACAATAAGGTTCAAGAACAGAACAAGGTAGACTGTGAGATCAAGAGTCCCGCTTATCCACCGAAGAACTACCTAAGAGTCATATAACAGTAGGATAGGAGCTGGCCTTGAAACTGGTGGGACGTACTTTCATGTTTTTGTATCGTCTGCCTGATGGGAGAGGGGAGAAGAGAGAACCATTCAATAGTCTCAAATCAGCTCCTCTATCTTATTCAATGATCAGAAACTGAATCCTAGGCCAAGGGATCTCTCATTTCTTGATCTACATGTCTGAATTCTCTTACCACAGCAGTGCACAGGTTTCCAGCTACAGACACCCACAATGGCTCCAAAGTAACTTCCGTTCCACTTCTAAAATTAATCTTTAGTCACGTTAAATCACTGAACACAACAGAAATAAACAGCAACAAGAAAACACCACCAGTAAACAAACCACAGAACCCACTTGCCTTGTGGCCACCACTTCAAAGCAAAGCTGTGTGTATTTTTAGTTGATGATGTCCCAGTACAAATCATTTTGGGTCTTTCAAGTCACTGGAGCATTTAACCGTAACTAGAGAAAAATAAATCTTGTAATAATGCTTTTATACATCTCACTCCAGACCTCAGCCAAGTAGTGGTTGATATTTTGGGTAGCTGGGGCTGCTAACTCTCAAGAACTTAAAACTACACTGGATGGAGTTTAAGCAACACAAAGGAAATGCTGGAGGTATTCAACAGGCCAAGCAATGTCTATGGAAAAAAGTGAACAGTCAACGTTTCGGGCCAAAATCCTTCATCAGAACAGGAAGGAGTCTCCTGGTGTTTGAAGGTTGAGATGCTGCTCAGTGCAAAAATAGAAAGCAAAAAACTGTGAGCTTGAAATGTGTCCTTCTGTGGGGCAAGTAGCAGTGAGCAAAAACATGAGAGGCATATATAGGAAAGACAGGAGTTTTTTTTACCTATAGGGGAGATGTCTGTAAATCAGGTTGAAGGTACGAAGTATGGTGTTCAGAGGGGATTTGAGGACAAAGTTTTTTTGTGCAGTGACTGTGAATTTGGAGCACTTGCTGAGGTGTAGACCCTCATTACATAATACAAAATATTGGTATACAAAATGATGAGGGGTATAGAGAGGGTATATACAGGCAGGCTTTTTCCACTGAGGTTGAGTGAGACTAGAACTAGAGGTCACAGGTTAAGGGCGAAAGGTGAAATGTTTAAGGGGAGCACGAGGGGGATCTCCTTCATTCGGGTGGTTGGAACAGGTTGCCAGCGGAAGTGGTGGATGTGCATTAAATTTCAACATTTAAGAGAAATTTGGGTAGGTACATGGACGGCAGGGGTATCGAGGGCCATGGTCCGAGTGTGGGATGATGAGACTAGGCAGCATAATTGTTCAGTATGCAACAGATAGACAGAAGGGCCTGCTTCTGTGCTGGAATGTTCTATGACTTTATGACATTTAAGAAATATTCAGACAAGCAATTGAATTGCCATAGCATAGAAGGCTTTGGACCCTGTACTGGCAAACGGAATTGGTACAGATAGGTTCAAAGGTTCATTTTATTGTCAACATATGCATGTAGAATACTATATAACTCTGATACTCGTCTTCTCCAGATAGTCATGGGAGTCATTGAAAGAAAAGACATCAACACCCTCCAGACTCGCATGCGAAAGCAAAAACATGCTAACTCCTAACCCCCCTCAACCTCTACCTCACCCACACAGAAAACAGCCTGGTTTGGAGTATTGTGTGCAGTTTTGGTCACCTACCTACAGGAAAGATGTAAATAAGATTGGAAAAGTAGAGAAAATTTACAAGGATGGTATCGGGTCTGGAGGACCTGAGTTTGTAAGGAAAAATTGAATAGGTTAGGACTTTATTCCCTAGAACATCGAAGATTGAGGGGAGATTTACAAAATTATGAGTATATATAGGGTAAACGCAAGCAGGCTTTTCCCACTGAGGTTGGCTGAGACTACAACTAGAGGTCATGGGTTAAGGGTGAAAGGGGAAAAGTGAAAAGTTTAAGGGGAACATGAGGGGAAACTTCTTCACTCAGAGTGTGGTGAGAGTGTGGAACGAACTGCTAGTGCAAGCAGTGGATGTGGTTTTGATTTCAATGATCAAAAGAAGTTTGGATAGGTACATGGATAGGAGGGGTATGGAGGGCTATGATCCAGGTGCAGGTCGATGGGAGTAGGCAGTTTAAATGGTTCAGCGTGGGCTGGATTATCTAAAGGGCCTGTTTTGGTGCTATAGTTTTCTATGATTCTATGGTATTTCAACTGCTTTATACACCTATTAATTTAGAATCATAGGGTCATACAGCACAGACATAGGCCTTCGGGTCCAAGCTGATTGAGATACCCATTTAAGCCAGTTCCATTTACCTGTGTTTTACCCTTATCCATCTGAAATGGATGGATGATATAGATCTAAGTGCCTTTTAAATGACGTTAATGTGCCTGCCTCAACCACTTCCTCTGGCAGCTCATTTCATATATGAACCACCCTCTGAGAGAAAAAGCTGCCCCTCAGGTTCCTATTAACTCACTCCCCTCTCACACTGAACTTGTATCCGCTAGTTCTTGATTCTCCTGGGATGAAAGACTGTGTGCATTCACCATACCTACATCCCTCATTTGCTTTAAAATTATTTCACTTGCAAAAATGTAAAATAACTCATATACACAAGAGGTTCTCCAGATGCTGGAAATCTTGAGCAACACACACACACAATGCTGCAAGTCTGGTAGCATCTATGGAGGGGAATAAGCAAGCAGTCCTGATGAAGGGTCTTGGCCCGAAATGTTTACTGTTTAGTCCCCTCTATAGATGCTGCCTGACTTGCTGAATTCCTCCAGCAGTGTTTGTGGGTTGTAAAATAAATCTCTTTGAATAACTATTGAGAGTCTGGATACTTTTCAGTTGGCTGAAGAATGTTAGTGGACAAGCTGGGTAATCAATGGAGTGAGCGTGTGGATGGAGCAGGGAGGGATGTCAAGTGAATCCACACAGAGTCAAGAATCCTGTGTTTATTGCGAAACTCAAAATGAATGGTCAGTTAATGAGGGAGGAATTCTGGCCAAGAAACACAGCATATCAAGTCATAGACCAAAGCCAATCCACAACCAGGTCTCTCAATCGGTTAAGTACAACCAACAAAATCAGGCTGACAAAACTTTAGTTCCCTGAAAGTGTCAATAGTTCCATAATAGCAGTGACAATTGTTTGACCATCTTCCTCTCCCTCTCACTAGCTGCTGTTGAAGGAAAATGAGGATTGATAGGCGTGGCATGTGACAGTGGGGGACTTTGAAGATAATGTTGCAGGCATTTCTGAACCCTGATTATTCTTTTTTGCTGTTTTTGAGTGGGTTTGATCGAGACGGACTGGGGCACCATGATGAAGGCCGGCTCTGTGGTCTGCAGTCAGCTAGTGGTGCAGAGCTGAACTTAACTAAACTGAACACTCCTGGACTCCTAGTCTGATGTAGGTATTCAATGTCCTGTTCATCTGCCTTCTGCCCTTTGAGCAATTTGTTCCTTTTTGCATTGGTTGTTTTCCTTGAGCGGGTTCCATGGTTGCTTCTCTGTTCCGTGGCTGCCCATGGGAAGATGAATCTCAGAGTTGTATTCTGTATACGTACTTTGAATCTTTGAACAAGAGAGTGTCTGGAATGCCTTCATCAGTCAGGGCATTGAGTTGGAGATTTGGAACATGCTGTTGCAGCTGTATAAGACCCTGATGAATCCACATGGTATTGTGTGTCATTCTGGGTGCCTCGATTTAGGAAGGATATCATTAAGCAGGCTTGGAAATGATTCATAAGGATGTTGTTAGGAGTGGATGCCTTGAATTATAAAGGGAGATTGGATAGCCTGGGCTGTTTTCTCTACAGCTACAGGATGAGTTTGATAAGATCACAAGCGGTACAGATAAGATGGATGGTCACAGTCTTCTTCCCAGGGTAGCGGAATCTAAAACTATGGAGACTATAAAATTAAAGTAGGAGGGGAAAAGTACCTGAGGGGTAACTTTTCCACACAGAGGGTGGTGGGTATGTGGAGCGGTCTGGCAGAGGAAGTGATAGAGGCAAGTACAAGTGCAGCTACATTTAAAAGACATTTAGTCAGGTTCAGGATAGGAAAGGTTTAGATGGATATGGACCAAATGCAGAAAAGTGGGCCAAGCTCACTTAACTGGTTGGTTAGCATTGGTGAGTTGGGCCAAAAGGCCTGTTTCTGTGCTGAATTACTCTCTTGGACTCCTAGTGACACTTCACCAGGATTCACCCTGCCTTTTTGAGTAAGGATCAAATAGACTCAGTGATTAGGGAGATCTCATCTTGTGATTACCTCAGAGATAACAGCCATTAGTCTAACAGCCACTTGTACTGCTGGAATAACAGATAAAAGTGCAGTGGAACTTCAAGAGAAAGTTCATTCTGAAAAAAGTGGCACGTTCTTCACAGCAATCCTGTCTGTTTGCCACTGGCTGACAGAGGTAATACAGACAAGGAATGATGTCCTCTAGCATGTTCTACCAGTCACACTGCCCCTTTGCTTCTAGCTAACAATCTCTTGTAGTTTTGCTTGGGTGGGTGATACAGCTTGTGTATCAGAAATGAAGAGGATGGGTAGGGGCACTTTCTACAGAATTCCTTACTAACACACACAAATTGCTGGAGGAACTCAGTTAGTCTGACATCATCTATGGAAAGGAAAAAAGAGTCGACATTTTGGGCCCAGACGCTTTATCAGGACCTGACCTGCTGATCAGCATTTTGTGTTTGTTACTCTGGACTTCCAGCATCTGCAGAATCTCTTTGTTTTGAAATATCTTACTGTTGCCACCGACCTGGTTTCAAGATGCCAACATCCATTATCAATGATCCGCACTATGTGGGCCATGCCATCTTCTCACAGTTACCATTGGGCAGGAGGAACAGAAGTCTGAAGTCCCACACCACCAGGTTGAAAAGCACCTACTTCCTTCCCTTCAACCATTTGCCTTCTCCTTCATCCGGCACAACCTTAATCACCCGTTTAGCAATACTATGATCACTTACATCACTCTGCACTAAAATAGACTTTGTACTTTTTTGTTCTGCTTGTGTTCTTTCTTTTAAAAACTGTATATAATTTATGTTCTTTTTTTGTGAATGCTGCTTATATGATGCCCATGTGCCTGTGATACTGCTGCGAATTTTTCATTGCACCTGTGCTTACGATAATAAACTCAACTTGGGGCAGCACAATAGAGTAGCAATTAGCATAATGCTTTTACAGTGCTAGCGAGCGGGTTCAACTCCGTCACTGTCTGTATGTTCTCCCCATGACTGTGCCGATTTCCTCCGGGTGCTCCAATTTCCTCCCACATTCCAAAGACTTGCAGGTTAGTAGGTTTACTGGCCACATGGGTGCAATTGGGTGTTGCAGACTTGCTGGGCTGGAAGGACTTGTATTTACACTGTATTTCTAGATAAATATAAATAAATAAACCCTGACTTTGACTGACACATAACAAATCTGCCAGATTTTATCAGCTTCAGTTCCAGCCAAGTCCAACTTCTAATCCCATATGTTCATGTATTTTATATTTATTTTAAACTGGCTGTAGCTAGTGCTTTTGAATGTTGGTGTACTTGTATGAGTCTGTCAATGAAAATGCACTGTGTGTGTGTGTGTGTGTGTGTGTGTGTGTGTGTGTATGTATGTGTGTGTGTGTGCATGCATGCGCGCATGACTGTATACGTGTTCAGCAGCTTGTCTTTAGGTCTGCATTTGTATACCATGCGTATCTGAATGTCAATATGCATGTGTGTGCATGCGTCAAAATGCTCTTGAGGTCAGCCACAAAGAATCCCAGAAACTCCAAGCAAGTCCCACCAGTGTCATTCACTCAATCTTCAAGTGAGGACTTGGGGCCACTGATAAAGGCAGTGAATGAAATCCAGATCAGAAATATTCCAAAAGTGCCAATACTGTGTGGAATGACCACTCTGTTATTTTTATGTTTCTTTTACCAAAGGTTGACCTATGTGGAGAATTAAAAATTAAAAGTTTAAAGATGAGCTTTATTTGTCACATATAAATTGAAATATACAGTGAAATGCATTGTTTGCATCAGAGACCTGCTTCAGTACAGATTGAGTACTCCTTATCTGAAATTCCAAAATCCAAAAACCTCCGAAATCCAGTTTATTTTTTGAGTGTGGACACGATGTCACAAATGGAAAATTTCACAAAACACTGGAAAAGTTCCCAGGTGATGCATCGGTCTCTACACAGGCTGTTCTGAGAAGTGATCTCACATATGTAATGAACAGAAGTTGGTGAAAAATAGAAAAGTTCTGCATAAACTGAAAAATAATGATCTCGGTCATATATCATCAGTGTTGAAGTGAACATCTGCCACTTAATGGGGTGCTGATCATGAAACAAGCAAAACTCTATCACCATGAACTGAAAATTGAAGATAATTGTGAATATTCTGCAGGCTGGTTGCAGAAATTTAAGAAAAGGCACGGCATTAAATTTTTAGAGTGTCTGCCAATCACACAATCTAGCACCAGATCAAGTCTACGATGCTAATTGTTTTTATACCCTACATAACAGCATCATATTTTTCAAGTGTTGCTGATGAAAATCTAACACCAGAAAAAAGTCTACAAGGCAAATTGATTTTATACCTTACATATAAGCTAAAAAGTATAAAATACAATTACAATGTACTAAAACTTTTAAATCAAAACACAGCATCATAGGTGGAGATTGAAGGCCTGTCATTGTTTGTTGTTGTTCAACAGCTGATTCAAGAATTCTTCCGATGCTGCTGTGCTTTGTTACCCTGCGCACACTATATTAATGGTATGATCATTTTTACTGTCAAGTATACATGTATGATGAACAAGTGTAAGACAAAGAGTGCTTAAAGGTAGCACATAACTTCAGAGTCAGAAACAATAACAATCACAAGCTATCCCATTATATACTCAAAATTCTGAAAAAATTTAAAATCCAAAACACTTCTGGCCCAAAGCATTTCATATAAGGGGTTGTCAATTGTACGAGGATGAGGTGGGGGAGTGTGTCCCAATATTTCTGGCAACAACATAGCGTGCTCACAAATTACTAAGCCTTACTAACTGGTACGGTACTGTGAAGAGTTCTTAGGCACGTATATATAGCTATGGTGCCTGAGACAGGAGCAAAGGATGTTGGGAATGGCAAGGCTGGATTGCCACGGGAGGGGGATGTGGGACAGGTGGCAGAGGAGTGCCAGGGGTAGGAGTTGGCGTGGGTACAGAAACACCCAGTCCAGAGATAACAGGCAAAGTCAATTGATTCCAAACAATTCGTTTATTGATCATTACAGCATGTCTCTCTGGTGCTTCCCGCTCCCTTCCCTCTCCCTTCCCCTTTTCCAGACCATGACTTCCATCTCCCTGTCCCCTTTCCACTCTCAGTTCACAATGGAGACCTATATCAGAATCAGGTTTATCGTCACTCACATCTCTCATGAGATTTGTTTTTTTTTGTGGCAGAAGTACAGTGTAATACATAAAATTACTACAGTACTAAGCAAAAGTTTTAGGCACACTAGCTATATATATGTGTCTAAAACTTTCACACAGTACTATTTGTCTTTGGAATGTGGGAGAAAACTGGAGCACCCAGAGGAAACCCACGCGGTCAAGGGGAGAACGTACAAAATCCTTACAGACAGCAATGGAATTGAACCTGGGTCGCTTGCACTGTAACAGTGTTATGCTAATTGCTAAGCTACCATACTGCCCACAGACTCCCGTTGAATAAGCAAAATGGAATGGTACCCTATCTAATCAATGGGAGAAAATATTAAATTTTATTAATTATCAATCCTACATGGCACCTACCCCCTTATGGAGGGTTAGTCATGCCAAGTACTATGCAATGGGCAACCACCAGAGATTTAGTTGATCACTAACCCATTTCAAGAAAGAACAGGTACCGGGAACATGACTCAAAAGTTCATGAGGTCAAAGGGCAAAACTTTGACCAAGCTGAGCACACAGGTTACAGGTTCGGGCCACCAATCAGACAAAAAACCAAAACCAGGATGGAACAAATATTCCTTTAACAAAGTACAAGCTCACATTTGCAACACGTCACTACAAAGTGTGGCAGCAAAACCCATATTCTATTTCTGACAAGAATAAACAGCTGAGGGAGAGAAAGATAAGTTTATAAATTTACCACAACCCGAGCGGTGACTAATTATTCGCCTCCATAGATGCTGCCTGACCTGCTGAGCTGTTCCAGCATTTTGTGTGTGTTGCCCTAGATTTCCAGCACCTGAGGAATCTCTTGTGTTTGTGAGAGTTAGAGAGAGATTTGCAGGGCAAGTCTTTACACAGAGAATGGTAAAGAGGGAGGGGTCGAGGGGGAAGCAGATACAAAGACACTGTTAGATGGGCACATGGATATGGAAGGAATGGAGGGATACAGATCATGTACTGGCAGAAGAGATTTAGTTTAATTTGGTATCATGTTCAGCAGAGACACTGTAGACCGAAAGGCCTGTCCCTGTGCAAATTTCTACAAATGTAGCATGGAGAATATTCTAACTGGTCGCATCACCCTCTAGTATGTCGAGACCATGGCACACGATCAGAAAGAGCTGCAGAAAGTTGTAAACTTAGCCAACTCCATCATGGGCACTAGCCTCCCCAACATTCTGGACACCTTCAAAAGGCGATGCTTCAAAAAAGTGGCATCCATCATTAAGGACCCACATCACCCAGGACATGCTCTCTTCTTATTGCTACTGTCAAGGAGGAAGTACAGGAGCCTGAAGACATACTCAGTGTTTCAGGAACAGTTTGTTCCCCCTCTGCCATCAGATTTCTGACTGGACACTGAATCCATGATCACTTCCTCAGTATTTTTCCCTCTTTTTGCACTACTTATTTACAAACGTTTGTAGTTTATTTTTAATATATACTTATTGTAATTTAGTTTTTATTACTATGTGTTGCAATGTACTGCTCAAAGTTCAAAGTAAATTTTATTACCAAAGCACATGTATGTCACCACATACAACCATGAGATTCATTTTCTGCCAAAACAACGAATTTCATGACATATACCGGAGTTATTAAGCCTGATTCTGATGCAGCACTGTATAATTTGAATTGACTTGACTTCATCACTTACATCTTTCACATACATGAGGAGTAAACATCTTTACGGCTCTGTCTAAATGTGCAGTGTATAATTTATAGTATTTTGTAATAAATAGTATGTACAACAGGACAGACAGTGTAACATAGAAATACAATTGGATCAGCATGAATTAATCAGTCTGATGGCCTGGTGGAAGAAGCTGTCCTGGAGCCTGTTGGTCCAGGCTTTAATGCTGCGGTACCGTTTCCCAGATGGTAGCAGCTGGAACAGTTTGTGGTTGGGGTGACTCGAGTCCCCCATGATCCTTCAGGCCCTTTTTACACACTTGTCTTTGTAAATGTCCTGAATAGTGGGAAGTTCACATCTACAGATGTGCTGGGCTGTCCGCATCACTCTTTGCAGAGTCCTGTGATTGAGGGAGGTACAGTTCCCATACCAGGCAGTGATGCAGCCAGTCAGGATGATCTTAATTGTGCCCCTGTAGAAAGTTTTTAGGATTTGGGGGCCCATACCAAACTTCTTCAACCATCTGAGGTGAAAGAGGCGCTGTTGTGCCTTTTTCACCACACAGCCGATATATACAGACCAAGTGAGATCCTTGGTTAAGAGCATGACGAGGAACACCCTCTCAATCACAGACCGATTGATGTCAATAGCCTGTCTCCATTCCTCCTGTAGTCCACAACTAGCTCCTTTGTTTTTGCGACATTGAGATGATTTCAATTATTATCAGACAATAGATATGAGATTATCAGAAAATTAAGATTATTGGAGGCTTTCCCCAAAAGACTTTGGGGCAAGAAGCTGCAATGACCATCCCAAAATGAGCATGATAATATCTATTAGGCATGGGTAGTGAGAATTCAGGAACCAAATTGGTGAACTCAAAACCTGTAGCAGCCATGATCTGAGTAACAGACTGTAAGGGTGAATGGCCCAATCTCGCTCCTGTGAGAATTAAGTCATTAATAAATTATTTCAGGATACATACAAGACAGTGGTCTTATCTGCAACATTACATTCAAACTTTGGTCTTGGAACACTCTACATTTCTATCTTCAATGGTGGGGCAGTGATACTTAATAAGGCATGGCTTCAATATAAATATTTTTATCGGCAAAGTCTTTTAATAACAAGCACTTCAAAGCATTTGATCTGCATTACGTATCAACTTCAATTCTGGGAAACAGCTTGTTGATATTACAAGCAAAAGTCAATATTTTTGCTATACACCCTATACTCTGTGGAATAAAAATGATTAACCCTTACATAATCCAGATTCAGAATCTTGCAATGTCTTAACAGACCTCAGGCATGAATTGTGCTTAGTAACTTCTGCCAGTGTGGTGATTTTAGCAAATTACTTACAGGTGGGGTTCTAGGGATGTAACTTGCAATCTGACAGGGGCATTTCTTCATTCTATCAGAATACCTGAAAATACTTTTCACCAATGATGCAGTCCCGGTTGTGATGGGAGGAAACACAGCAACTATCATTGTACACAGCAAGATCCCACTTTCATCACTGATAATCTGTGCTGATTGATGTTGATGGCAAGGTATTTACTAGCCATGGTATGGGGTGAAGCTGTTTGAGATGGTGTTACAGTCTCCTGCACACCCAGTTAAGGGCAGATAATTCAACATTCTATCTGAAAGGCAGAGTCACAGAATCATGAGGTCCTTCAGCCGACTGTCTACATCCTCAGACAGCACCTTCCAAACACAAAATGCTGGAGGAACTCAGCAGGTTAGGCAGCATCTATGGAGAAGAGTAAGCGGTCGATGTTTCACGCTGAGACTCGTGGAAAGGTGAAAGACTTCCTATCTTCTTATTCAGGCTACTGTCCCCATCATTTCCAGTCCTGATGAAGGGCCTCAGCTCCTAAATGTCGACTGTTTATATCCCTCACCAGATGCTGCCTGACCAGCTGAGTTCCTCCAGCATTTTGCTTGTGTTGCTCTGGATTTCCAGCATCTACGAAATCTCTGGTGTTTACAATTTACCTTCCAAACCCAACACCTCACCTGCTAGAAGGACAAGGGTAGCAAAAGCATGGGGAACAGTCCACTTGGAAGTTGCCCTCCAAGCCACACACCACTCTTGGAAATTTATCATTGTTTCTTCCCTATAACTGGGTCACGTCAAAATCCTGGAATTAACAAAATTCATTACACATACTGATGATATTAATCTGATTCTGATTCGAGCAGCATAGTTGGTATACTCAATACCCATACTTCAAAGACACCTTCAGAGGTCAGGACTGAACCTGCATCATGGGATCTGGGAGGAGGCAGCTGTAACCAGCTGCACCAATTTGCCATGACACTGCACTGCGAGCATAAGGGTGATTACACAATTTCTGATCGGACACCATCACCAGAACAATTTCCATCTGAGCTCTTTCTGTTGGGGGTATTGTTGATATAAGAGTTAATGATACCATGAAATAACAGTAGAAAAATGCTCAGCATGTCAGGTGGTATCTCTTGGCACAAAGATATTTCAGGTTGTTTGATCCACAGTGCAATCGCTTATCCCATGCACTAATCTGAACATCCCTTACACGTTACAGTTTGTTGCGTCAACCAGTTCCGTTGCTTGGAAGAATGGTAGCCCATTCTTCTGCTCTCTGCACGTAATCCTTAATCCCCTTACCAATACAAGGCCCTGTACTGCAAGGTAGCAGCTCTACTTGCTGGTCACTCTGCTGTCCGGTGATGGAAACTTAAGTAAACTTGAGAAATTTAAAGGCATCAAAGTTTATTTCAATGGACCAAGATCTAATGGTTAAAAAAAAAATGCCTCTTCTAGTCAAGGTGGCACTGAGCTACAGTCTCCATCGAGGTCATGGGTCAGAGTTCGGCAGCACTAGAGGTCAGGACTGCACCCAGGTCATAGGAGCTGTGAGGCAATGTGCCACCCTAAACACCCCTAATGGTGCAGCTCTCCCCCGGTATGGCACTGGAAGGCTCGCCAAGATTTCTGTGTTCAAGTCTCTGGAACCCACAACATTTTGACTCTTACGAAGGGTCAGGATCTTTGATCTGCATGAGCTGGTGACTGCAGCTCCCCATTTTTGCATTATTAGAGCAGAACTGAGAGAAGGTAAGAAGTAACAGAGGACTAGACTGCTCTGCCCCTCAGACACATTCTGTTATTTAATAGGTTCAAGGTTCTTTCTCTGCTTCCAGTTGTCTATTGATCTTAGACTCCTAAGCTATGCAATTCCTTTCTCTGCACCTCACTCCTAAGTTCTGACATTTAGGCTGGAAGGCATGCCTGTGCATCCGCGCAGGTTATACGGAGCTGTGGTGGAGCCTCTCCTTTCTGCAGAGGTGGATGTAAAAGACTCTGTGACATTGCCTTGAAGAGAAACTCTACCTACTTAACGATATCTGATGACTCTTTGCTATCAGATTTCTGAGTGGGCAATGAATACTACACCACTATTTCAGTTCTTTTTGCACTACTTATTTAATTTAATTTTTTATATGTCTTATTGTAATTTGTAGATTATGTATTGCACTGTACTGCTGCTGCAAAACAACAAATTTCACAACATATGTTCGTAATTTTAACCCTGATTCTGATACATTATTAGGCACCATCACAAACTAGGCAGCCACCTGCAATGAGTGGCTGCCATTTTTCCGCTGTTTTTCAAACTGATGTTTAAGAAAGGTCAGAAGGGAATTCCAGGGAATCAGAGACCAGTTACCTGAACATGTGGTCAGGAAATTGGGAGGATTTACAATTAATGACCATGTGACAGAGCACATTGAGAATTTTCCATTAATCACAGAAAGCAGGCATGCCTTGTGAAGGGCAGACATGACTACGATCATTTTTCGGAGCAGTGACTCTCACAATAGATAGGATGTTTTGTGGACTTCTGTGATAGTTAGAGCCTTGACACATGACCCCAACTTGGCAGGACCTGATGTGGGAAGCTGGGTTTGAGTAAGACCTGATACATGTCCTGATAAATCATCTGGGTTCAGATTGGACAGGGTCACTATTTTAATGTTCAAATTGGGCTGTCTGTACATTCTTTTCAAACATCCAGTTTTGGATTGGATTTAGTGTACTAGATTGATAAATCATTCGAGGTACAGTTAGCTCCTGTCATGCTGACCTGTCTCAGTTCCTTATCGAGATCAGTTTGGATCGGCAGCTGTCCAGTTAGGTTTGGATTTTGTGTGATCCAACCAGACTTGGATCGGGCACGATCCAATCTGGTTTTGATGGCAAGTTGTCCACTTGGGTTTGGATAGGTTGCCGTCCGGACAGGTTCGGATTGGTTGGTATCGAATCTGATACTGAGTGGCAGCAATCAAATCATATCTGGATTTGGCGTGATCCAAACAGGTTCAGATTGTGGTTGGCTGCTGTCTGCTCTGGTTCGGACAGGCTGTGGTCAAGTCAGTTTTGGATTGGGCATGCTCCTGTCTAGCTTGAGATTTTTCGTCTTTAGCAGACCTAACAGACAGAAGATCTGCACTGAAGCTGAAGCCCATGGAAATGAACCTCCAAGAGGATCACAACCTTGTCGTAGGGTTTGGAGGCTTGCATGTTTCAATGATCTGGAGGGTTATGTTGGCTGGAGTCAGGGCTTTAAGCTTTGACTCTTAGTAGGGTCAGCCATACCAAACAGGTCAAAGGTTAGAGGCCAGTCTGAGTCCTCCAGGTTTTGGGGTTCAGCTCAGGACTAACAGCCCTGACTGGCAAAACGAAATTGTTACAGAAACAGCAATGAAGAATCCTCCGATCACAGTGCGTGATGGTGCAGGCAGACAGAGCTGGGGACCCTCATTGCTGCTCTAAATGCCGTGGAAATGAAGGCAAACTGACAACTTGTCCGAGAAACTGGGCCGTTGTCAGGAGAGATGATCGGCAAGTATTCAACTTGACAACACGATTACTGATACTTTGTAAAGATCTGTTTTACTACGCGCACAATAGAAAGATAGACAGCATTGTAGACAGAAGTAAATCACAAAAAGGTATAGATAGACTATGCCAAAGTGGGAAAGGATTTCAAATACAATTCTGAGAAGGTGGACTAAGACAGCAGGCTGGTTGGTTCAGAACCAGAACTGAGTTTAGTATCACTGGCACATGTCATGAAATCTGTTGTCTTCGCAGCAGCAGCGCATTGCAATACATAATAATAGAGAAAAATAGTGTGAATTGCACTAAGTGTGTGCATATATAAGATAGTTAAATTAAATAATTAGTGCAAAAATTTAAAAATAGTGAGGTAGTGTTCATGGGTTCAATGTTCATTCAGAAATTGGATGGCAGAGGGGAAGAAGCTATTCCTGAATCATTGACTGCATGCCTTCTGACTTCTGTACCTCCTTCCTGATGGCAGCAATGAGAACAAGGCATGTCCTGGGTGCTGGGAGTCCTAGGTGATGGAGGCTGGGTTGGTTTTCTCTAGAGCAGCGACAGCTGAGGGCTGATCTGCTTGAGGTATCCTCAATTACACAGCGGATATTTAGGGTAGCGAGTAATAATCGTCTTTTTTCCCATGATGGGGATAAAATCCAGCTGAGTGGTGTCATAACAACAACCTCTCACTCAGTGTCAGCAAAACCAAGGAATTGACTGTAGACTCCAAGAGAGGGAAACCAGAGGGCCATGAGGTCCATAAGCCAGTCCTCATCAGAGGATCAGAGGAGGGGAGGGCTAGCAACTTTAAATTCCTGGGTATTACTATTTCAGATGATTTGTCCTAGACTGAGCATGTTAAGTGCAATTGCGAAGAAAGCACGGCAGTGCCTCTACTTCTTTAGGCGTCTGTGGAGATTTGGCATGACATGTAAAACCCTTCTAGGTGTGTAGAGGAGAGTATACGTACTGGCTGCATCACAGCCTGGCTTGGAAACACCAAAGCCTCTGAATGGAGAATCCTACAAAAAGTAGTGGATTTGGCCTAGTACGTCATGGGTAAAGCCCTCCCGACCTTTGAGTGCATCTACAAGAAACGTTGCCGTAGAAAAGCAGCATCCATCATCAGAAATCTCCACCACCCAGGTCATGCTCTCTTCTCACTACTGCCATCAGATAGAAGGTTTCAGGACTCACACCACCAGGTTCAAAAACAGTTACTATCCCTCAAACATCAGGCTCTTGAACAAAAGAGGATAACTACATGCCCTTGCCCATCCGTTGAGATGTTCCCACAACCAATGATCTCACTTTAAGGACTCTTATCTCATTATCTCATGTTCTCTTTATTTACTTATATTTGCATTTGCAGTTTGTTGTCTTCTGCAATCTGGTTGATCTTTCATTGACCCTCTTATAGGGTTGTATATGGTGACATGGTATCATTTTGATAATAAAATTTACTTTGTACTTTATACAGAGTACATCGAGTCAGAAT
Source organism: Mobula hypostoma (assembly GCF_963921235.1). Lineage (NCBI taxonomy): Eukaryota > Metazoa > Chordata > Chondrichthyes > Myliobatiformes > Myliobatidae > Mobula > Mobula hypostoma. Next base: position 16,023,333 of record NC_086114.1, read on the forward strand.
CAGAACACTGTCTGCAAACTGGCACACAGAATCAATGAACAGATCTCCAAAGACCTGTTGGAAAAACAAAATCTTTTAAGTTTTCTTTCACTGATAAAACTGTGCTCTAGACAAATCACAAACAAGAGAAAATCTATAGATGCTGGAAATCCAAGCAACACACACAAAATGCTGGAAGAACTCAGCAGGCCGGGCAGCATCTATGGAAAACAGTAAACAATCGACGTTTCGGGTCAAGACCCTTCAGCAGGACAGGAGAAAAAACGATGAGGAGCAGAGTTAAAAGGTGGGGGACAAACATCACTTGTGCAGAATTTATACCTTCATCTGCTTTGTTCTAACAATGCCACAGGTGGCTTTCAAGGTGTGCATACTGGCTACTGACAGATCAGTTTGTTGGTGGATTTGGCTGACACCTTGGACCAAATGAGGTAAGAACAAAGTATTTTCCAAATGGAGGTGCAAACATGAGGTTCATGAGCACAACTCACTATAATATGATCGAATGGGGACAAGATATTTAAAGGGGAAATCTGGCCTTTCATGCCTCTTCAGGCTGGAGGACAAGAGGGAGGAAGTGATGCTATAGCAATGCAAAGCTCAAGTTCGACCATAAGCAAAAGCCGATTAACAGTTCAGAGACAGAAGGCATTCTGCGGACGCTGGAAGTCCACAACAACATACACAAAATGCTGGAGGAACACAGCAAATCAGACAGCATCTATGGAAATGAATAAACTGTTAACATTTCGGGCCAAGACCTTTCATCAGGACTGCAAAGAGGGTAGATGCTAGAATAAGAACGTTGGGGGGGGGGAGGAGTACAAACTAGCAGGTGATAGGTAAAACAAGGTTAGGGGGAAGGTGAGTGGGCGGAGTTGGATGGATGATGTAGAGAAGATAAGAGGTGATAGGTGGTAGGAGGAAAATGGGTTCAAGAAAGAATCTGATAGGAAAAGGCACTGAATGATGGAATAAAGGGAAGGAGGTGGCGAATCAAAGGGAGATGATGGGCAGATAATGAGGGTAGTGGAGGAGAAGAGATCGGTTGAGTGTGCCAGCAGAATGTGGAATGGGGGAACAATGCACAAAAGGTGGGACAGAGAACAGAGGGGAGTGACCTTCTGAGTTCCTCTATCATTTGGTGTGCGTTTCCCAATGGGGAGTTCTGAACTCCTTAGGAAGAGTATGTCTTGCTCATGAAGAGAGTGCAGTGTGGATTTACAAGAACATTACCTTGATGTCAAGGGTTAAGTTACAAATTCACAAAGTACTTGGAATTTAGAAGGTATATTTTGATTGAAGTGCCCAATATATTGGTAGGTTGTTGGGGTGTCTGGGAGTAGGAGGCTGAATAAAAATTACAGTCAGGCTTCCAAGAGTGAAGATTGGAAGGAGTACTGTCACAACATCAAAGGACTCATTAGACCAGCACTTGAATCAGCAAGGCACAGTAGGCTATTGACCAAACACTGGTAAGTGGAATAATATAGATGGGTAATTGATGGTTGGCATGGCGATAATAGACCGAGGGGCCTATTTCTGTTTTATGTGTCACTTTGACAAACAAAAATGGAATAGGAAAAGGCTTTGTGCAAAAGGGTGGTTGGCAGTTGGTCAATTGTTAGTTGAAGGTGTAAAAAGACATGGATAAATGTAAGCGTGTGGGGTTAGGTCACTGTTCAACAATGAATTCATAAAATGGCGGAACAGGCTCAAGAGACTAAGCATCTTCCTCATTATTACACATCGCTAGACTGAAACACTGACCTCTCATCAAGAATGATCTCACTGGATTTATACTCTGTGGCCACTTTATTAGTTACCTCCTGTGCCTAATAAAGTAGCCACTGAGTGACTGTTCATGGTCTTCTGCTGCTGTAACCCAGTCACTTTAAGGTTCAAAATGTTGTGCATTCAGAGATGCTCCTGTACACCACTGTTGTAACGCGTGATTATTTGAGTTACTGTCACCTTCCTGTCAGATTGAACCAGTCTGGCCATTCACCTCCGACCTCTCTCATTTATTCTGCTGCTTGCTAGATATACTTCGTTTTCTTGTTTTTCCACACCATTCTCTGTGAACTCAAGAGGCGGTTGTGTGTGAAAATCCCACGAGATCAGCAGTTTCTGAGATACTCTAACTACCCTGTCTGGTGCCAACAATCAATGGGGATTTCTTCCCCATTCTGATGCTTGGTCTGAACCACATCTGAGCACCCTGTCTGCATGTTTTTATGCATTGAGTTGCTGCCACATGACTGGTTGATTAGCTATTTGCATTAACAAGCAGGTGTACAGTGGCACCACCAAAGTGACCACTGAACGTAAAATGGCGTGGAATATCCTGAGAGAATGAAAAGTGCTTGGTAGTCAAAATGCCAGACGTAAACCATTTACCGGCAACCTTCTGTACTGATAGGCTCCATCCTAATAAATCATAAACTTCTACCACTCCAAATGCTTCCACCTACACCTTTAATTAGAAGTAGATAGAAAGGAGCTGTTTCTTTTGGTATTTAATTTTGGGGAGAATTGGTCAAGCTTTAATCTAGCCGATTATATCAACTTCGGAAACCTTCCATTAAAGCCCATCTTATTCTGCTCTTCCAGCATCCATCATTCACTACATAACCCCACTCATAATCAACCTCTGCGTGTTGATTAAAGTCGAAGAGGAGCCTTTCATTTATACCCCCTAATAGAGGGTGATCACAAGGCAGTGTGGAACCCTTTCATTACACTGGCCCTTCCCTCTAGCTCCAAAAGGCATTGAAAATGTACCTGCTCCAAAGGGCAAGGATCACTGTACGAGGTGTGGGAATCTTTTGCCATCGGCGGCTGACCTGATCTCCACGGCACCGGTATCTGAGGTGGTTTATGGAGTTTGCTGAGCAAAGGGGCTGAAGAGTGAGGGCTTTAGTCCACGGCACAACTAGCTGGAAACTATGACACTCTCTGATCAGTTGGTGCATGGGTTTACTGTCACTTCAGAAAAACTATGCCTACTCTTCGGCCCAACTTACGCTGACCAAGCTATCTAAGCTAGTCCCGTTTGGTCACATTTAGCCTATATCTAAAATTTCCTATCTGTGTACCTGTCCAAATTCCCTTTAAAAGTTGTTATTGTAGCTGCCTCTACCACTTCCTTTGGCAGTTCGTTCCCTATACACACCTCCCACTGTGAGAAAAAGTTGCCCCCCCTTTTAAACCTTTCCCCTTTCAACTTAAGCCTATGCCCTTTAGTTTTTGATTCCTCTTCTCTGGGAAAAAGAATGTATTCATTCACCTCATGATCTTATATACCTGTCACGTCATTCCTATGCTCTAAGGAATAAAAACCCTAGCCTGCCCAACCTCTCCCAATGACTCTGGCTCTGAAGCCCTGGTAACATCTGCGTAAATCTTCTTGCTATTTCTAACATAAATGTTTTTATCTAAAGGATTTACAATCCACAGGAAAAAATGGCTTACGAGGACGTCAGGTCATAATTATGGTTTAGTAGCACATTAAGAGCTCTCACACCCTACAACAGAACATAACATTACATGGTATTTTACTGTGAGATTAGCCTGTTAGAATCTGATGTTCTTGCCAATTCATTGGACGTACTGTAAAAGTTGGAGAACAGCTGAGCTTGTGACAGCACTGACTCTTAATTTCCGTGTATAACTGTAGAAGCATGCGCTCCAGAAGGTTGTCAATGTCATGCTGCAACGATAGTGAATACTGATAGCTCCACCATCATCACTGCCTATTCTGTAACCCCTCTGGAACTCCCAGTGCCCAAGAATGGAAAAGCCTACAGACACATCCCCAGTAAAGGCCTCCCCACCACAGAGCACATCGACGAGGAGCGGAGCCATAAGAAAACAGTGTTACGGATCCCCACCATCAAACCATGCTCTCTTCTTCCTGCTGTCATTCAAGAGGAGGTACAGGGGCCTTAGGACCCACACCAGCAGGCTAGCTCCAGAACCAACATGGATAACCTCACTCAACTCAACTCTGAAATGATTCCACAACCTGTGGACCCACTTTCAAGGGTTCTACAACACATGTTCTCTGTATTATTCATTCATTTTATTTGGGCAAATGTCTTCTTTTGCAAACCAGGGAAGGACTTCTAAAGCTTGCCCCATCAACGAAACACTCCCATAACCTACGTACTCACTTTCAAGGGCTCTTCATCTCACGTTCTCAATACTTATTTCTTATTTATATATTATTTCCTTCTTTTTGTGTTTGCAGTTTGTTGTCTTTTACAGACTGGTTGAATGCCCAAGTTGATGTGGTCTTTCATTGGTTATATTCTGGTTATTATTGTATAAATTTATTGAGTATCCCCGTAAGAAAATAAATCCCAGGGTGACATGTATGTACTTTGAATATAAATTTATTTTTGAACTTTGAATAATTATCAACTGAACAAGGAGAGCAGGAAAGATCATTTAATGATGTTAAAAGACACCTGAGGAACAACTTCCCACAGAGGCGGTCCGAATATGAACCAGCCACCAGAGAAAGTCAAATATAACATTTTAAATATATTTGGGTAAGTATGCAGATGGAAAAGTTATAGACAAGATAGGGACAAATGGGACCTTGTTCGGCCTGGACAAGTTGGCCAGAAGGGCTCGCTTCTGTGCTATATTATTACCCTATTGACCCTACGTAGTAGAATCTCCTGTTGCCCTTGGCTGGAGCATTAACACTACCATGAGTTGGTGCAGTACCAGAGATTTGAGTAGCTCTTGTCACAAGGATCATTAAAAAATAAAGAAAGAAAATTGACCCTGAGAGGAAATCAAGAAATGTTCCTTGGTCTCAAACTTCCTCTTCTAATTGCAGCCCCACTCTCTTGTTGAGTCCTTTTCCACTTCGGCAGCATCCAAGATAGTGCTCAGTCTGTTCTGGGCTGTGCTAGTTCAGATGGGGAGTCATTAATCACCCTCGTGTTGACAGGACTGGGTGTAGGTTGGGCTGGGGTGGGGGGGTGGAGGTTAGATTAGAGTGGCAAGAAGGAAAGGGGGAAGGGTGGCCTTAATCTTCACTTTTCTCCGGCGGAGGTAACAGGTCCTGTTCCTCGGAGACTGGCCTAACATGACAGCTCCCACAGAGCAGAGAGTTATCGGGTTACAGCTTCTCCCTGCTGGAAGCAGCAGTAATGACATCTCATGAATCCATCGTACATTCATAGAAAGTCACAGCATGAGAAATGCAGGCCAGAAAGAACTATCCAACCCAATCCCAGCTTTTAATTATTTGCTCATTTTTCAGTATTTGGGCAACATTTATTGTCGCTCCCTAACTGCCTTTAAGAAGATTTATTTATTTAGAGATACAGCACAGAACAGGCTCTTCCAGCCCAACAAGTTGCACCACCCAACAAATTACCTATTTAACCCTAGCCTAATCACAGGACTATTTACAATAACCGATTAAACTACTAACCAGTACATCTTTGGACTATAGGAGAAAACTCGAGCATTCAGAAAAAATCTACGCAGTCACGGGGAGAACGTACAAACTCCTTACACTTGGCACCAGAATTGAACTCCAACAACACCCTGAGCTGTAATAGCGTCGCACTAACCCCTACGCTACTGTGGCGCCCGATGATGGTAATAATGATGATGACATGCTGTGTTTTGAACCATTCCAGTCCTTCTGATGAAGGTTTTATGGTTTCTGCTCGAACATAGAAGCAATGGTACAAGGATGTAAGAATACAGCAGCGGCAGTTGGCCAGTTAGCCCCTCAAGAGTGCCCCACCATTCAGTATGATCATGTTTGATTGGCCCAGAATGTGTGGTGACATTTGTGGGTTGCTCTCAGCATAACCTGCAGATGCTGGAAATCAAAGGAACATACACAAAATGCTGGAGGAACTCAGCAGGCCAGGCAGCATCTATTGAAAAGAGTAAACAGTCAACATTTTGGGATGAGACCCTTCACCAGGACTGGAAAGAAAGATGAGAGGTCCCATCTGAAAAAGAAGCCCATCCAATAGATGGACTTCTCATTATTTTTTCCAGTGCTGATGAAGGGTGTTGGCTCGAAACGTTGACTGTTCACTCTTCCATAGATGCTGCTGGCCTACTGAGTTCCTCCAGCATTGCGCGTGTGTTGCCTTCACACTCTCAGTTGGTTGTTAACACAAACGATGCATTTCACTCTATGTATCGATATACATGTGACAAATAAATCTGAATCTGAATCTGATGAGTCGCAAGCCTCATTTCCACTTCTGTTCCTGGTGCCACAGCCCTCAGTTCTCCAATCTGGTATTGGAATTGGTTTGTTATTGTCAAGTGTAATGAGTTACAGTGAAAAGCTCTTCTTGCATATTGTTCATACAAATGAAATCTCAAACCGTGCATTGAAGTAGAACAAGGTAAAACAGTGACAATGCAGAATAAAATGTAGAGATAGAGTTCTGAGATTTTAAAGAGTAAAATGAGAATTAGAGGTATTAAGTGGATGTGCAGGGTTACAACAAATCACCACACAAAACATCTTTCATTCCCCTTTAAGTAACCCTAATGATCAAGATTCTAGAGTTCGAGCTCATGGGACTAGAGGTTTCAATCCCTTTGATAAGCAAATCCTAACTCCAGAATTCCAGTAGTTCATCGTCCTCGGCGGGAAGGAATTCCTACGCACCCGTTTTAAATGACTGACTCTTATCTTTTATCTAGGTCCTCTTCAGACTATCCCACTTGCAAAAGTAACTTGCTGAATGACATTGTAAATATTGGCACAGGGTGGGTCTGCTGCTGGGGATAAGGATAAGGTAATTGACTGAGTAAGGGGGAGCTGAGTGCTTCCCTGGAGAGACATTAGTGAATGTTGGGATGGGAGTTGGGAAATCAGTACCAGTGGGGAACCTGGTGCCGTACCTTGAGATGAGTCACTGAGGAGGCTGAGAAGCCATAGTGGTCAAGGATGGCAAGGCAGGGAGCGAAAAAATTGTTGGCTACAACTGGATGTCTCCAAACAGAAAGATGCCACACAGCCCCTCAAAGATTACAGCAAGGCCAGTAAGGGCACGCGGGATAAATCCCCTCAATGTTGCGTAGGATCTTTGGACATCCTCTACCGGGACCGTGGAAAGGCTCGAAGTTCTTGGTCAGAAACTACAGTGTCTGACGTAATTGGAAAAACGATGGGTTTTACCGAATCCTTTCAACTGGGACAAGTGCGTAAGAGTCTGATTTACACTCAGCGGCTACTTTATTAGATACACTTGCTCGTTAATGCAAATATCTAATCAGCCAAGCATCCAGTGAGCGGCAGTTCTGTGGGCAAAAACACCTTGTTAATGAGAGAGGCCAGAGGAGAACGGCCAGAGTGGTTCAGACTGACAGGAAGGTGACAGTAACTCAAATAACCACGGGTTACGACAGTGGTGTGCAGAAGAGCATCTCTGAATACACAACATGTCGAAGCTTGAAGCGGATGGGCTACAGCAGGACTTTGTAGCCACATCAGTGGGTAGAAGAAGGGAGTGTACATTGTTCGTGCCAAAGGCTCTTGCAATTCACCACAAATTCCCAATGTCTCTGCTGCACTATGAAGCACTGCTGCTCGCAGTGGATTAACAAAATAACTCTGGATTGTGTCAACTGTCCTTCATCTGGCTCGGCTGCAATGTACATCGAGCAACACGACTCGCGCGCTTGGGATGCGACTGCACTGCCACCGACCCCATAGGACAAGGTTTCTCACGAGACCCCGCTCCACTGTTCTAAGCTGCACGGGTACGCAGCCACGCAGTAACCGAAATGCTCCCGTACACATAGCCTTTGTTGTCGCGCAGCTGGGGATTTCTTTTATATAGTATTTTTTTTAAAGAAGCATGCAGTTTACAGGCCACATAAAATTTCCCGCTCAGAGCAATGGTTGATCCGCACAGCTGTAAAAAAAATTAGGAAGAACATAGCTGCTCTCCCCTTTACACGGCAGGTGAATGGGGGAGGGGGGCAGTGTCCTCGGCCCACCCAGGCTCACCCACCCCTGTCAGCCTGACGCCGTGTGCCCAGCAGTCAGCGTGTGGATGCATAAACAGCTGGGCTCTCTGCGAGGTCTGGTTTGAGAGGCAGTAAGTGTTGTGACGGGGAGGACATTAATCATCGCTCAGCACAGCACTGACAGGGAGTCAATCAACAGCGAGGGAAAGCCCAAGTGCCTCACAGCCCTGCAAATCAGATTCAGGGACAGCTATTACCCTACAACCACCAGGCTCCTGAACCGGTGTGGATAACTTCATTCACCACTACTTTCTGAACAGATTCTATGACCTACAGGCTCACTTTCAAGGATACTTAACAACTCACATTCTCAGTATTATTTTTTAATTTGTAGTTTGTCTTCTTGTGTGTTTATGCATAGTTTTTTAAAATAAATTCTATCATATATTTTGTTTTCCTGTAAGTGCCTGCAAGAAGCTGAATCACTTAAATGGTAACATATACATACTCTGATAATAAATTTACTTTGAACCCACTGCAACTTCTAATATATTTATTTTCTTCCTTGGAAATGCCTGCAATAAAATGAATCTCAATGCAACATATGGTAATGTTACTTTGATAATAAATTTACTTAGAACCCCTTACATCCCCCTCCAACATCAGGGAAACTTTCTGAGGGCTATATATTCTCCGTCAGATGCAGCACATTCAGTCTGCATCCTGTCACCTCCTGAACTGTGCACCTCTTCCTGGCAATATTCTATCACACAGCTGGCGGAGTTTCCCTTCCGAAAGGAAGCACACATAGTCACCGAGCACTTCACTACTGGTAACACGGAAGATTCTGCAGGTGCTGGAAATCTACAGCGACACGCACAAAATGCTGGAGCATCTGCAGTGTTTAGATTTCACCAATCACCAGCTTGAATTCCTTCACCTCCCCCGGCTTCTGCCACCTTCCTTTCCAGTCCTGATGAAGGGTCTCGGCCTGAGGCCTTGACTGTTGGTTCACCTCCACAGATACTGCCTGGTAACACACACAAAATGCTGGAGGAACTCAGCAGGCCAGGCAGCATCAATGGAAATGAGTATGATCGGTGTTTCGATTTCTAGCATCTGCACATTTTCTCTTGTTTTAGATACTACCTGACTTGCTGAGTTTCCTCCAGCATTTTGTGTCTGTTACCACCGGTGAGGTCCCTCAAGATGACGTCACTGCATTATGGGGACTGGTGTAAGGTTTCACCCTCGGCGTTGACAGTTTCTTTCCTCCCACAGATGCTTCTTGACCTGCTGAGTTCCTCCAGCAGATTATCTGTTGCTCCAAATTCCCCCATCTGCAGTCTGTTGTGTCTCCAAAGTTTTCAACAGTATCTCAATTATGCACCATGTCTTTGGGTTAATCACTGCCCTCTCTCTAAACCCTCATTGGGCTGAATCAGGTTGATTGGACAGCTGGTGTGGTAAAATGGTCAACAAAATGCTGGACGAACCCAGCAAATCAGGCAGCATCTATGGAGGGAATAAACAGTCAATGTTTTGGGCTTAGCCCTGAATAAGGGTATCGGCCTGGAGGGGAATAAACAGTCAACGTTTTGGGCTAAGACCCTTCATCAGGACTTGGCCCAAAGCATTAACTGTTTATTCCCCTCCATAGATGCTGCCTGATTTGCTGAGTTCCTTCAGCATTTTGTGCTTGTTGCTCAAGATTTCCAGCATCCATAGAATCTCTTGTTGGGGCAAAATGGCCCTCATCCAGATTTGTTTAATTAGCTGAATTTAAATTCCTGCCTGCCATTCCAAAATTTGAACATTAGATCACTGGGTCAGTAATCCAGCTGCTGGAAGTAACAGCAAGGTAAAAATTTCAAGTCTCTGCAATTAAAATCAACATATTGTTATCATATAACAAAAGGCTGTTCAGCCCATCACTGCATGCCAGCTCCAGGTACGAACAACCCAACCTGCACCACTCTCCAGCTTTTAATAACAGCCCAGCAAAGGCTCTCCTTTCAGATACCCAGCCCAGTCAATCATGAAAATCAGGCTCCCCTCCACTGACTCATTGACACTTCCCATTACCTGGGAAGGCAACCAAAGTATCAAGGACCCTTCCCATCCTGGTTATTCTCCTCTCTTCACTCTCACATTGTGCAGTAGATGCAGAAGTTTAAGAATACATATCACCAGGCTCAAGGACGGTGGCCTGGCTCGAATGGCTGGAACGGCCTATTCCATAATGTATCTCAATTAGTAGATGGATGGATAGATAGATAGATAGATAGACAGACAGACAGATAAATAGATAAGACAAATACATAAATAGATAGGGGAGGGAAGGGGAGGGAACATCAACTCAGACCATGAGAGGCCTGCTTTGGGCATTTTCATGCCTTACAAGGCGCAGATTGGAAATCTGTGTGGGGCGCTACTCCTTGCACAGACTAGAGCAATGTGTGGTTAAGTGCCTTGCTCAAGGGCACAAACACGCTGCCATAGCTGAGGCTCAAACTAGCGACCTTGAGATCACTAGACGAACACCTTAACCACTTGGCCACGTGCCCAACACTAAATAGACAGATACATATACGTGGATAGAAAATAAATAAACAAAATAGACGGACAAGCAATTAAATAAATAAATATGATCACTCACTATCATGCTATGCTCCCATGAATAAAGTCCCAAACTGCTCAACAGCTCTCCATAACCCAGGCCCTTAAATCCTGGGAACATCCTCATGAATCTTCTCTGCACTCTTTCCAGCTTAATGGCTTCTTTCCTGTAGTGGGGTGACCAAAAGTGAACATAATATTTCAAATGAGTCCTCACCAACATCCTGGCCAACCTCACCATCAACCTCACATCCATAACTGCACCACTGAGAGTGGCACAATAGCGGAGTGGTCATGTGATGCCACTGTGGCGCCGGCCACCTGGGTTCAATTCCGTCACTGTCTGTAAGGAGTTTGTACATTCTCCCTGTGACCCTTGGGTTTCCTCTGGGTGTTCCGGTCTCCTTCCACATTCCAAAGACGTACAGGTTAGTAGGTTAATCGGTCACATGACTGGAGTTGGGTGGTGCAACTCGGGCCGAGAGGGCCTGTTACCATGCTGTACCTCTAAATAAAATAAAACTCCAACTTTCATCGTGCCCTGACTAACCAAGTGTGCCAAAATCCTTCTTCTCCACCCTGTTTATCCGCGATGCCACTTTCAGGGAACCATGACCCAAAGGTATGCAGGTCGTTCAGCTAACTTCTGTAAATAAGCTGATACTGCAAGTCTTACAAATAATAGCCTCGAAAGGAATGGTAAAACAGAGAAAATGTTGACTGCGTAACTGCAGGAAACAATTATGATGCTGGCCTTTTACAGAGATCAGACACGTTCTCTTGCACACCCAACAACACAAGACGAAGCAATCAATAAAAGAGTCCCAGGAGATGACACATCTTAAGTAGCTGCTTAGTGAATGAAGTCCCTACTGCTTGTTACGTTTAAAACTGCCTTTTCTCCCCCTGCTGTAAGCAATCTACATCGGAACCGCATCAATCAAAGATTCGACAATCGTGCTGCTCTCTGTCACCTTGCAAGGAGAAGTATATGGTTGGACTCACGAACCATTATGTGGAGATTGCAGCGAACTCTCCCTGCTAAAGGCTGGATTTGAGAATCAGTGTGCGGTCAGATGGATCCCCAAATAATTTAATTAAATTTGCAAAAAATAATTCTGCTGATGCCATTGTCAATCAACCAACACCAGAGAAAAGTTGACATTTCAAAGTAGATTATCGAAGTATGTATATGACATCATATACTACCCTGAGATTTATTTTCTTGCAGGCATCCAGAAGAAAGTAAAGAAATAGTGTTATACAGCTGTGCTCTCGTCTCACTGGGCTGGAGATACAGAAGCTTCGGTCCCACATCACCAGGTTCAGGGACAGCTACTATGCTACAATCATCAAGCTTCTGAACTGACATGGGCTAAACTCATTTAAAAAAAAGACCATAAGACCTCATTACACTGGAGCACAGTAAGGCCATTCGACCCATCTAGTCTGCTCCACCATCCGGTCATGGCAACCGCCAACTCTGAATTGATTCTACAAACTACAGACTCACTGTCAAGAAACCTTTACAACTGATGTTTGCAATATTATCTTTTTTATTTGCACAATTTGTCTTTTGCAATTGCCTGTCTGTCAGTCTTTGCTTATGCACAGTTTCTCAGCAATGTTATTTATTTTCTTTAGTTTCCTATAAATACTTGCAGGAAAATGAATAGAGACTCGACAGGTATATGGAGGAATCTAAGGTGGGGTCTTATATGGGAGGCAGGGTTTGAGGGTCGGCACAACATTGTGGGCTGAAGGGCCTGTACTGTGCTGTACTATTCTATGTTCTATGAATCTCAAGATAGTATGTGGTAGCATATATGTACTTTGATAATAAATTTTAATTTGACTTTGACTTTTTGTCTCGATGTACTTAAGTATGGAATGATCGGTCTGGACTGCCCACAAACAATAGCTTTACACTGTTTCTCAGTAAATATGACAATAATAATCCGATTACAAAGAATAATAAAGGATTTCCATTCACTAGGTACAGACAATGCCACTGGGAAACATCATCCAGTGTTAATGCCTTGTGAGCGATTTTGGTGACTGGCACATCTGGGAAATGAAGCAGATTGGATCAAGTGAAGCCACCTGGTATCTACAAAGATTCTGGAGGGACATGCAGAAGACATTGAGATGGAAACAGAGGAGGGGAGGAGAATCCAACAACATTTCTTTAATCTCGCCCTTTCCTTTGAAGTTGCAACCCAATTCCTTTCCACTGGAGTAAACTGCCAGATGGAGGGCACCCTTTTAAAGAAGGGAGCCAATTGAGAAACGGTAAATTAATTAAAAGCCTTCAAAATCAGGGGTTGTAGAGTGAATAACTGGGAAGGATTGCAAAACAATGATTACCAGCCATGGATCAGGCAGCTTCCAGAGCCTCAGGCAATTACTTAGGAACAAATTTCGTCCCTCAAGCCTATTCGATGAGTTCATGGCTGTTCTAAACCATAATTCCACCTACTTGCGTTGTTCCAAAACCCTTAATTTTCTGTTGGGAAAGAGTTTGAACAGCCTAGGTATTAAAATTTTCAAATGACCCAGAGGGAACTGTTCCTCCCCAACCACCCTTGCAAATCCTTTAATCATTTTAAACATGTCAATTAGATCTCCCCTTCATTAGGCTTAGTTAGTCATCATTCTCTGTCTGAGTCTGTTCTGAACTCCATTCACCTCCGAGGACTGTGTAACTATGACGGGCAAAAAGGTCAGTATTGATGTGGTGGGCCGAAGGTGCCACAAACCCTTTTGACACCTGGCCCTTCGGTCTAGGCAGTCTGTGCTGACAAAGATTCCCATCTAAGCCAGTCCCGTTTGCCCACATTCGGCTCAGATCTCTCTAAACATTTCACATTTCCTTTCCACGTTCCTGTCCAAGTACACGGAACAACCTCCGAGTGGAAAATGTTTTCCTCAGGTTTCAATTAAATCTCCCTCCGCCCACCTCAAAGAGCCACAGGACCACATGAAAACAGGAACAGGAGTGGGCTCCAACCTATCCTACCATTCAACAAGCTGGCTGATCTACCCCAGGCCTCAATTCCTCTTCTGCACCTGTCCTCTAGTTTCCCTGGAGCCTTGAATCCAACTTCCACCTCCGGAAAAGCTGTGTATGTGGGATACAGAGAGAGCGGGGTGAGAAATCAGATTTTTGGTATTTTTTTGACAGGTAAAAATGCAGAGAAACACAAAAAAAGTTATTTTTATTTTTGAACAAAGAATCTGATAACAAGGTCAGGTGTCTTATGCACAAGGGTGGTGGAAATAGAATAAAACAAGGCTTTCAAAGCAGCACAACAGGCATTCAAAGGCCAGTGATTTACAGGGCTATAGGGAGAGAAAGCAGGGGAGCACAATTTCAAGGAATACTCAACACAAGTATAGATGCCTTGAGATGAATGTTTCCTTCATGATTTTATGACATGGTGCCAGTAGATACTGCACTTTAGCCCTTCAAGAGAACGAGAGAACGAACAGTGAGGAGTGAGGAAAGCAGCTGGGGCAGGCTTGCTCATCCTCTTGAAGAAATGGCTCAAGAATCCTCAAAGACTCAACGTGTGAACTAGCAATCTATCTGTGGCCACGCTGGTGCCAATTTTATTTAGTTTGTTTAGAAATACAGCATGATAACAAGGCCTTCCGGCCCCACGAGCTCGGACTGCTCAATTACACACGTGACCAGTTAATCTACCAACTTGTCAGCCTTCGGATTGTGGGAGGAAACTGGAGTATCTGGAGGTCAAGGGGAGAATGTACAGAATCCTTACAGACAGCAGTGAATTGAACCTGGGTCACTGGCACTGTAATAACGTCACACTAACTGCTATGCCACTGTGCCACCAATCGCTTTAAGAGGGACCAAGCATCAACGGTAAGGCAAATCTGGTCTACTGCACGTTAGGCAAAACTTTTATTGCATTACTAGTGGGTGTATTCATGCAGTTCCCACAACTGACAATATTTGTATATATGAAGGCATCTAGAAGGGCAAATGTTGGGATCTGGAGCAACACAGGAGATGCTTGGGGATCCTAGTAAGTCAGACGGCATCTCGAGAGGGAAGTGAATAGACAGTTAATCCTTTGGCTGTGCATTCATTTCTCTTTATAGATTCTGCCTGGCCTGACTCACTGAGTTCCACCAGCATCTTATGCGTTGTGTTACGTAGGCAAACCTTGGGAACCGCTTCTGCAAAGTTGCCTAGTGAGCAGAGCCCGCAAACCCATCATGACAGTTGGCATTAAAGTTATCTTCCTGTCTCTAGCTTCCTCTGCCGTCCAAAGTCCTGAGAGCCACACCTCACTGAGGTGCCACAGTAGCACAGCCTTTAGAGTTTAATTCCGACGCCACCCCCTGTAACGAGTTCGTAATAAGTTTGTATGTACTTCCTGTGCACGGGTGGGTTTTCTCTAGATGATCCGGTTACGTCCTGCAGTCCAAAGACCTACCGGTTAGTAGGTTGATTGTTCATTGTAAATTGTCCTGTGGAAAGGCTAAGGTTAACTCGAGGGTTTCTGGGTCATGTGGTTTGAAGAGCCAGAAGGGCTTATTCCATGCTGTATCTCAATAAAAGAATCTTCCATCTAAGCAACTCACAGCCTTTGGAACTTACTATCAACTTTAACAATTCTCTTTCTCTGTTAATTCAGAAATGGAAAACCCTGCTGAAAGGTTATAAGTGAACTCATTTATGTCTCTCTAAGCCTGATCTACTAGGCATTTACAGCATTCTCCTGTTGGCTTCAGTTCTGTGCAACAGCTCTGTCATACATGTCACAGTTTTTATAGGTTCCTTCCTCTGCTTCCTCTCTCCAGTTGTCCTCATTAATCTGGAGATGCAAGAGACTGAAGACGCTGGAATATGGAGCAGCATGCAGTCTGCTGTAGGAACTCAGTGGGTTGAGCAGCCTCTGCAGGGGGGGTGGGGGAGACATTACCAATACACTCTCCTTCTTCTTTATCTTCCCTCTCCAATCTCAGTCCTGGTGCAGGGTTTCGATCTGGAATGGTAACGATTCCTGTCCCTGCAAGATGATACTCGGCCATTGAGTTCCTCCAGTGATTGTCTGGTACTTGTATTGGTACGTCAGAAATTCCTTCCCCTGCAAGATGCTACTTGGCCATTGAGTTCCTCCAGTGATTGTTTGGTATTTGTATTGGTATGCTAACCATTCCTTCCCCTGCATGATGTTACTTGCCCGCAAAGTTCCTCCACTGACTGGTTGGTATTGCTTTATTATTGACACATGTACCAAGAGATGATGAAAAGCCTGTCTTGTATAATGTTTATGCAGATCAATCATTACACAGTGCATTGAACTAGAATAAGATAGAACAATAACAATGCAAAATAAAGTATAAAATCTACCAAAAAGTACAGTCCACGTAAACAATAAAGTGCAAGATCACTTGTGAAGCCAAGAGTCCATCTTATAGTACAAGAGATTTGTGAAGATCAAGCACTAACAGTGGGATGGAAGCTGTCCTTGAGCCTTGTGGCACATCCTTTCAGGCTTTTGTATCTTCTGCGCGATGGTAGGGGGGAGAAGAGAGAGGTGATTGATGGTTGGCATGGCTTCAATGGGCCAAAGGGCCTGTGTCTGTGTTGTATCACTCCATGACCCTCATCTGAAGGCCTGCAGCGAGTTAAGGAGCCTCACACCCACTTTCTTAAGGATAATTAGGAATGGGAAGTAAATAATATCCTTGTCAGAGAAACCCACAAACAGTGATCGCCAAAATAGGTGGAACAATAGCAGAAACATCCAAGAGGTCCACAACCTTCTCGTAGAGTTTGGAGGCTTGCCTGGCTCAACGGCTTGGAGCTATGTTGGCTGCGGTTAGGGCCTTGTACGTTGGTACTTGGTAGGGTCACCCATGCCAAAGAGGTCAAAGGGTAGATGCCAGACTAAGACTGGTTCGCCAGTCCTCCAGGTTCGGGGGTTCAGCTCAGGGCTCAACTCTGACTGGTCAAAAAAACGATTGTTATAGAAAGAGCAATGAGGAATCCTTCTATACAGACAGAGATGGAGGACCTTCACTGCTGCCCTAAACGCCAGCGGCATAACGGGTAGTTAGTAATAGCAGAGAGGAATTATTCTGAATAACACTGCTTAAAATAGTAAAAAATGTGTTGTGTTGTGATTTGTGAACATTAAGCAGTGTGAGCTGCATTGGTTCACTGTTTGGCCACTCCTCTATCAGTGCTTTCTTCAAAGCTTTTCTTGGCAGGAAACTGAAGATTAATTTTGTCTGCCCTTATGTCAAGCTCTATGGAGGTCCGTGACTAATTGGGTTAGGGTCCACCCCGTAGACATAATACTCCAGCAATGGTTCTAATTTTGATTAATAGGATGTCATATTAGGACTGCTAATCACCAGTAACTACTATGGGGCTTTTTTCATTAGCTGGTAATGGAGTGGGCTGCAGCTAAAATGGGCCTTTTAGGGTAGAAAGGAATGCACTTCCATATTGAACAGGAATGGCAGTAAGTGGCTAATGATAATAGATAAGCAGTTTCCATTCCCAGGGTAGTGATGGAGCAGAAATACTCATCCAGGACAATGGGAGTCTCCAAGTCTAATTGTGCAGTAGCAGTGGTGAGTCAGGAGGCACCTGCGTGAAGGACTGATCATTGATCATTGGCTGTTAACCGGTCAGAGTGAGTGTCCAAAGTGCTGGAGGACAAGGTTTTCCAGATTCAAAAGCATTTAATTCAACAATATAGGTGTTATATGAACAGATAACTCTATCGTAATACTGTATGATTACACACATTCATCTTGCACATTCAAAATTTTGCCTCAAGCTCCTAGTCCTGGAACAGTTTGCATTTAAGATATTTACTCCTTAGTTTGTTGCCTTATAACATATACATTCAGTGGCCATTTAATTAGGAACCTAATAAATGTTGTAATGTGTGTTTATTTGAGTTACTGTCACCTTCTTGTCAGCTTGAACCTGCCTGGCCATTCTCCTTTGACCTCTCTTATCACAAGGTGTTTTTGCCCACAGAGCTGCAGCTCACTGGATTTTTTTTTTCACACCATTCTCTGTATACGCTACAAGAGACCGTTGTGCATGAAAATCGCAGGAGATCAGTGGCTCCTGAAGTACACAAACCACCCTGTCTGACACTAACAATCATTCTAAGGTCAAAGTCACTTAGATCACATTTCTTCCCCATTCTGATGTTTGCTCTGTCCAACAACTGAACCTCTTGACCATGTCTGCATGCTTTTATGCATTGAGTTGCTGCCACGATTGGCTGATTAGATGTTTGCACCAACAAGCAGATGTATAGGGGTACCTAATAAAGTGGCTTCTAAGTGTATATCCCTCCAGAACAAGAGGCATGCAGAAGGTCAATAACCCTTGGCCAAATCGCTGGGTATTTTTGAAAAGGAGACTGGTAAGTCCTGACGAAGGGTCTCGGCCTGAAACATCGACTGCGCCTCTTCCTATAGATGCTGCTTGGCCTGCTGCGTTCACCAGCAACTTTGATGTATGTTGCCTGATAAGATTTTAATTAGTAACAGCATTCAGGTGCTCTGGTTTTCTCCCACATTCCAAAGCCAAACAGGTTAATGTGAGTAATTTGTGGGCATGCTATGGAGGTGTGACGACTCCTGCAGGCTGCCTAGCACAATCCTCGCAGATTTGATCAAATAGCGCATTTCACTTTATGTTTGATCACCCTTTGACAAATAAAGCTAATCCATGTTTTGAAATGCAAGGGGCTCAGCGGACTCCTCCTGGGCTGAAATGGGATGAAAGTAAATAATGGTTTCTGACTGTCACTGTTACAGTGCAAGAAATGTCAACCCTTGCATGGCAAACTCCCTGAACACTGCAAACGTTGCAACTCTCCCGGGAGGGGGGAGACGATGGCGACGCGATGGCAGCGTGCACGACCACTTCGGTGGTGATATCTGTTATCTGTCAAGTAGGGGACCGTGCACAATTCTGATTTGATGGAGACAGACGTGAGAGCACGGAGGAACATCTGGAAAACTTCTGAAATGCCCACTTCGCTGCCTCTGCTACTGTGTGGTAACCGGAATCTCTAGAGCTGAAGGCCCCGAAATCCTCGGCTTTGTGTGTTTCAGCGGCCGGGGAGAGGTTGAAGGCGCTCAGCAGAGGATGGCGCTCGGGAGGCTGGTCGGAAGCTCGAAGTTTTCGGACAGATGGACTGAGTGTCGGCTGTGGTCAGCTGCTTCCAAGGTATCAGGAAGTTGACGGTGCCTGGAGGTTTATGGCAGGGAGTTTCTCCCTTTTGCCGCCTGTTATCGGGGACTCGGGAGTCGATCGACTCGGGACTTTGAGACTTTTTTATACTGTGCCCATGGTCTGTTCGTCATCAAATTATGGTATTGCTTCGCACTGCTGTAACTATATGTTATAATTATGTGGTTCTGTCAGTGTTAGTCTTTGGTCTGTCTTGTTTTCTGTGATATCACTCCGGAGAAACATTGTATCATTTCTTAATGCATGTATGCATTTCTAAATGACAATAAAAGAGGACTGAGTGTTCTCATAATCTAAAAAAACAAAAATGATAATTTTTGAATGTAGGTTTGGGGATGGTCTTTCGCCAGCAGTCAAGAAAGAATTTCCCGATAACTTCATTCACAACATCTCTGAACCAATTCCCAACCTCCAGACTTACTTTCAAGTTCTCAATATTATATATTTTTTATTTGCACAATTTGTCTTTTGCACATTGGTTGTTTGACGGTCTTTGTTTACGTATAGATTTTCATAAACTTGACTGAATTTCTTTATTTTTCCATAAATGCCTGCAAGAAAATGAATCTCAAGGGAGCATATGGTAACATGCAAGTTCTTTGATATTAAATTTTACCTTGATTCTGACTGCCTCATGGAATGTTTTGAGCCCTCTTGGTGGTGGGTGGGGGAGGGGTTGGGTTTCGAAACAGGCCTTGCATTTAATGCCTGAGTGGAAAAGGTTCCTCTGCACTGCATTTCCACAACACAGGCAGCATCAGCTGAAATCGTGGGCTCAAATCTTTTAATTTTCCATCCTCGGATTCTAAAGTGAGTGTGGTGGCCTCTGGATCAGGATTTAAAACTTGAAAGCATGTACCACCAGGCTCAAAGGGAACTTCTACTGCACTGTTAAAAGACTATTGAATGGACCCCTTGTATACGATGGAGTCTTGAGCTTATGGTCCACTTGTCTCTGATCCTGTTTCTCCAAAGAGAAAGATAAGCTTTATTTGCCATATGTACATTGAAACATGTATTTGTAAAATTTGTCCTTTGCATCAGACCAAATCAGCGAGGATTTTGCAGTGCAGCGCACAAATGTCGCCACACTGCTGATGCCAACATAACACGTCCACAACCTGCTAACCCTAACCGTATGTCTTTAGGAATGTGGGAAGCCTTGCATCTTGTTGCCTGCAGTGAACTTTCTCTGCAACTGTAACACTTCATTCTCAGCTTCCTTAGAGATAAGGTAACAGGCCCGACCAACTCAATTACACACGTGACCAGTGAACTTACTAACCCAAGCAACACACACACACACACAAAATGGTGGAGAAACTCAGCAGGCCAGGCATCTAGGAAAGGAGTACAGTTGACATTTTGGGCCCAAACCCTTCAGCGAGACTGAAGAAAAAAAGCTGAGGAGTAGATTTAAAAAGTGAGGGGAGAGGAGAAAGAGACACAAGGTGATAGGTGAAATCTGGAGGGGGGAAGGATGAAGTGAAGATCTGGGAAGTTGATTGGTGAAAGAGACAGAAGGCCATGGAAGAAAGAAAAGGGGGGAGGAGCACCAGAGGGAGGTGTTGGATGGGGACGGAGATAAGGTGAGAGAGGGAAAAGGGGATGGGAAATGGTGGAGAGGGGTGGGGGCATTACCGGAAGGTTGAGAAATCGATGTTCATGCCATCAGGTTGGAAGCCACCCAAACGGAGTATAAGGGGTTGTTCCTCCAAACTGAGTGTGGCCTTATCACAACAGTAGAGGAGGCCATGGATGGACATATCAGACTGGGAATGAGAAACAGAATTAAAATGGGATCCCGCTTTTTCTGGCGGATGGAGCCTAGGTGCTTGACGAAGCAGTCTCCCAATTTACGTTGGGTCTCACTGAACACAGTAATTGACCCCAGCAGACTCACAGGTGGAGTGTCGCCTCGCTTGTGATTGGATTCTCTTGTTTGTGATTAAACCTACTAACCCACAAAGTTTTGAAATGTGCGAAGAAAGCAGAACACCCAAAGGAAACCCACATGAGCACAGGGAGAGCGGACAAACTTCTACACAAGTGGGAATTGAACCCATGCAGCTGGGGCTGTAATAGTGTTACACTAACAGCCATGCCACTGTGCATCCTGTGAGTGCTCTTTCTTTTGTACTACCTTGATCTACTTCTGTTTGGACTGATCTGTACAGATGGCAAACTAAGCAAGGTTTTTCCACTGTATCCCAGCACATGTGACAATAATAAACCAATTACTTGCTTGGCAGCAATCAGTGCCTCCAAGTAGAATCTCGGAAAAATCCTTGAAAGATTGCCACGTGTTTGATAATACCAGCAAAGCGCAGTTAGTGTGGCTATTAGTGTGAACAGTAGCAATCAGCCAGCTAGTCTTCAAATACACTACGCTGTGTTGCTTAAACAACACCAGGGGTTGACCTCCTGGTGATGAGACAACATTAAAGACCTGTCAGCTCACAAAGTGAATGACTGGTGCCTCCAGATGTCCATTTATGAACGACACTGATGGTTTCCTTTATCCGATTACGCCTGAATCTAGAATGAAGACTAATGAATCAGTTCCTCCCATATCAATCAGACAGCCATTTCCTAACAGAAGGCGGCTTCAGTGCATCTGCCCCACGTCCTTCGGTGAGAAGGTAAACTCAATAAACGTCCCGTCAAACTAACATTCATCACGTCTTATGAAATAAAACTGCCGTTCAAGATGCCTTCCCCTCCTGTAATCCCCATAATACCCAAGGTGATGAGATCGATTAGGGTCTGTTCATCATAATCCACAGGGTACAGCTGGAACCAAGCAGTGTTTGCTGCCTCCAAGAATGGGCAGGCTCCAGCAGGACCAACCTTTGCTACCGCCATTTAAAGGTGAGGATAAAATATGTTGCTGTTTATTTATTTAGAGATACAGCCCTCCCGGACCTTCCAGCCATGCTGCAAGCAACAGAGTGTAGGAGGAAACTGGAGCACCTGGAGGGAACCCACACGCATTCTCGGGGAGGACTACAAAGTTCTTACGGATGATGTTGGAAATGAACTCCAAAGGCCGAGGCCTGAGCTGTGAAAGCTTTGCGCTACCTGCTACGGTCTCATGGCATTATTCTGTCATCAGCTGCAGAAAAGCCACCGGCAGAGCTAGTGGCCCCACTGCTCCAGTGACCTGGGTTCTACCCTGAGCTCTCGTGTGGGGTTTGCACATTCCTCCTGTCACACCCTTGGTTTCCTCTCGCGTTGCAAGGATAGGTGGGTCGGAAGGTACTGGCTACAGTGAATTGCCTGAGGTATGTGGGTAAGTGGCAGATTCAGGGGAGAGTTGATGGGACACACAGCACAGAAACAGGCCCTTCAAACCACCAACCACATCCGGGCTGACCATAACACACAGGGGCAGAATTAGGCTATTTAGCCATTGCGTCTGCTCTGTCATTCTTCAATGCCATACCTTTTCCCTATAACCTTTAACCCCTTTACTAATCAAGAAACTATCAATCTCTGCCTTGCATACACCCAAAGACCTGGCCTCCACAGCTATCAGTGACAACAAATTCCACTGATTCACCACCTCTGGTTAAAGAGGTTCCTCCTCATCTGTTTTAAAGGGATGTCCTTGTACTCTCAGGCCATGGCCCTCGATCCCAGTTTAATTGTTGCCCTAATCTCACCTCAGCAATAGAAAACTACGGACCGCCTCTGCTGCTACCAAGGACTTGTGTCTGACTCTGTTCTTCTGAAGAGCAGGATTAGCTTTATTTGTCACATATACAGTGAAATATGTCGTTTGTCCTGGGCAATTCACACGTGTCACCACGCCTCTGGCCGCCAACACTGCATGCCCATACCTCACTAACCCTAACCATACATTTTTTGGAATACGGGAGGAATCCAACGGAGTCATAGGGAAAATGTACAAACTTCTTCCAGGCAGGGGCGGGAATCAAACCCTGATTAGTGATCGCTGGCACTGTAGAGCGATGCTACTGTGTTTTGCAGTCATTTTACAGTGTCTTATTTGTGTTATATATTATTTATATTCTGTCTGAACCTATGTATGTACCTATGATGCAACTGCTGCAAGCAAATTTTTCATTGTGCTTGTACATTAGCATACTTGTGTGTGTGACCACAAATTCTATTTGACTTGAATGTGGGGAGAAAATAATAGGAGTATGTGGTTCCTTAAGGTTGTTATAGCCAGTGGTGGTAATGGGACAGGCGCAAACTACTTATTAAATGCTCCAATAGCATGCGCCTCGAATAGCCTCTGATAACCAAGTCCAGCTACTGGCCTTCATGAGTGGCTTAGTTACTAAGCCCGGTAGAACCGTTTCTACTGACAGGAGAAAGGGCAAAGGCGGTTTACTGGCGCCTTAAAACCAGTCGCTTCAGGCACATGGGTTTTGTCAGCTGTGGCTGGCAGCTCAACTAGGAGAAGGAAAACTCTGATCTCAAAACCTCGGCTGCCTTGCGGCTATGCCCACTCATGGGGAAGGCTTTGGGAGTAAGGCCCCAGGGGAAAAAATCTGGAGCTGGAGTCCCCAAGGCAGTCCTACATTGAGTTCGATGCCGACTGGCAACTCCTGCGATGCTTCTGGTACCAAACTGTATTGGTCTGTGCCGTTCCTCTGGGTTCATCAGATGCGTGGAGAGGGGAAGCTTGCTACATGGGCGACAGCTTGCTCTCCATGTCGTACTGCCCACGTTTGTGTATCTAGACAGCTAGGATACAATATCCATGGTCAACTCTGACCGACAGAGGCCTTCATATTAACTGAATTCTTGCTTCTGGCAGGAAATCAATGGGCTGAAGAGCCTGCTTCCATGCTGTCTGACTCTAATAGGCTTTATTTGTATAATGTATTTATTCACTTTAAACCAAGGGCCTCAGAGGCACATGGAAAAATCTCACTGTCTGTGGTAATGTCACAGAAAAGACTTAATGTTTCCATTATGTTTTTTCCCTCCTCATTTTCAGTATTTCCAAATCAACATACTCAATGTCAAGACTAAGGGGATGACTGTGGATTTCAGGAAGGGGAAATTGGGAGAACTCACACTGATTCTCAGCGAGAGTTAGAGTGGAAAGGGTGAGCACCTTCAAATTCTGAGCATCAGCATCTCAGAGGATCTATCCTGAGCCTAGCACATCGTTGTAATCATGAAGAAGGCACGTCAGCGGCTCTATTAGAGTTTGAGGAGATCTGTTACGTCACCAGACTCCTGCAAGTTTCTATGGATGTACGGTGAAGAGCAATCTGGTTTAGAGCGTCCAGTACTCAGCCAGCTCCGTCACAGGTAAACGTTTCCTGCCACTGGGGTCATCTTCCAGAGGCAGTGCCTCAAGAAAGTGACACCCATCATATAGAAACACTCACAACACGCTGGAGGAACTCAGCAGGTCGGGCAGCATCCGTGGAAACGATCAGTCAACGTTTCGGGCCGGGACCCTTCGTCAGGACTGAAGAGGGAAGGGGCAGACGTCCGTCATTATAGGCCCTCACCATCCAGGAGATAACTTCATCTGTTATTACAATCGGGAAGTACCAGGAGCCTGAAGACGCACACTCAACGTTTTAAGAACTTCTTCCTCTCTGCCATCAGATTTCTGGAAGGCCCATAAACCCATGAACATTACCTCATTATTCGTCTTTTGCAATATGTATTTAATTATGTAGCTTTTAGCAATTCGTAAGTCTTGTGCTGTATTGCAGCCTCAAAACAATGAATTTCATCATACACGTTAGAGATGATAAACCTGATAGTAATTCATGACAAGAGATGGCAGATGCTGGGACCTGTAGCAAACAAGCTGCTGCAGGAACGCGGCAGGTCGAGCAACATCCGTGGAGGGACTTTGACAGTAAACCTTTCAAGAACCTTCATCTAGACTTTCGCCACTTTTTGATAACAGCTTTTTTCTCTCCATCTTCCAGCCCAGATGAATGGTCTCAACCCAAAATACTTGACCACCCATTTCCCTCCACAGATGAAGCCAGAACCCTCTGAGTTCCTCTCACATCTTGTGTGTTAATCCTGAGGAAGCACACTTGAAATACAGCAGCAGCTGGCAGGTGGGTTGTGCACTATAATAGTGGGATCTTGCTGTCCTTGACTGGGAGATGTTTCCCTTTATTACAGCAGTGGCCACAAGATGTCCTGAGGTTGGGGTTGGGCAAAGTAACTCGTCTCTTTCGGCCTCCAGCCACTGGGGGAGCTGTTCCTACATCTCTCAGACTTTGAAGAAGTCAGGTGCTATAAATCAAATCGTCCATCGCACAAAAGACCCTAGAATCACATGCCCTCGGGATCAGTTGAGGAATTAAATTTCAAAAGATCATCGATGCACAAAACAGGTTTCAATGATCAATCACAAGATGACATTTTTCAAAAATGTACAAACTGACTGACAATGGGCAAGTGTGACCTCTTTAAGAAGCCACAGCTGTTTTTTTAAATTGGAATAAAATAGCCTTGGGCTCTTTGTGTTTCATTTCACCAAGTGGGGGAAATCAAAAAATTAAAATGGAATCCAATAACTGAGGAGAAATGCAAGTGTTTTTTATTAATCAGACCGTCCATTGAATGTGTATCTCTTGTTGCTACTGCAAAGGAGATTATTAAACTGCAAATCCCTCCAGATGCATTTGACAAAACATTCTACTCATCATTCTCGAAAAAACATCTTACAATTCCTCCACACTGCCCTACCCCCAGCTTTTAACGGCCTGGGCCAGAGAGCTTAAGTCAACAAGGTGTCCCTTGATTTCTGGTTCCACAGGTTTGAGACCTCCAGTCCTGAAAAAGTCGAATCACTGCTGGTCAATTTCGAAAGGAATGTCGGAAAGGTGATGCTCTGCCCCACCTGGAAGCTCCGAGGCATGTAAATTGCCACAGAGAAAATAGCCACAGTCAAAGCCTGCACCTAATCCCAACAACACAAGGCTTGCCATTAGAACAGAACAAAGGAACTCACACCACACAGGAGAATAGTCAAGTCATCAATAAAAAAAAACAGGCCCAACAAAGGCAACAAGTGCCCCATCTACCCCCTTTGATCAAAGGGTAAGGACACTGTGATAAGATCTGGAACTTTCAGATGTGCCTGCACTCCCAGAAAAGCCTTGCAGGTAGACTTTAAATTTGTAAATTGCCGTCCCGTTTAGAGAGGGCCCTCACTTATGAATTCATCAAGGAACAGTTGTGGTATGGGTTTTTTTTGCTGACTTCAGACTTGTCTGAATAAAATGCCATGGTGACTGTACACCCGGTAGAGTGGAAACAATCTCTGAGTGCCACTTATTCAGCAGTACACATAAACCCAAGGAGTTTGAGTAGGCCACTCGGCCCCTCATGCCTGACCTGCCATTTTTTCTCTCCTTGCGTTATTTAATTCAATGTACATATTTCTCACTATAATCTATAGTTTTCTATATTTATGTATTGCAATGAACTGCTACCACAAAACATATTTTACAACAAAAGCCAGTGATATTAAACTTGATTCTGATAAGATCGTGGTTCATCAGAGCCTCCTCTGTACCAGTTTCCCCATTACCCCAAAATCCCCAGGTTTGCAAAAAATTGTAAATCCAGTGATCCGGCCTCCACAAGTGGAAGGCGATATGGGAGGGTTAGATTGATGAGAGGAGGCTAAAAGGTCAGCACAACATTGTGAACTGAAATATAACATCATGGACTGTGCTGTACTGTTCAACGTTTTAGTCATAGTCATACTTTATTGATCCCGGGGGAAATTGATTTTCGTTACAGTTGCACCATAAATAATAAATAGTAATAGAACCATAAATAGTTAAATAGTAATATGTAAATTATGCCAGTAAATTATGAAATAAATCCAGGACCAGCCTATTGGCTCAGGGTGTCTGACCCTCCAAGGGAGCAGTTGTAAAGTTTGATGGCCACAGGCAGGAATGACTTCCTATGACGCTCTGTGTTGCATCTCAGTGGAATGAGTCTCTGGCTGAATGTACTCCTGTGCCCACCCAGTACATTATGTAGTGGATGGGAGACATTGACCAAGATGGCATGCAATTTAGACAGCATCCTCTTTTCAGACACCACCCGTGAGAGAGTCCAGTTCCATCCCCACAACATCACTGGCCTAACGAATGATTTTCTATGCAATCCTCCAGAGATCCATCATCGTCTGCAAGAAAAAATGTCCCTGCTCTTCTGTTTTAAATGACCATCTTATTTGAATGGCCAGAAGATTGCAGTTTCCCTCTTCTCCCATCAGGCAAGAGATACAAATGCCTCAAAGCACATACCACCAGGCTCGAGGACAGCTTCTATCCTGCTATTACAACACTACTGAACGGACCTCTTGTACAAGATGGACCTTTGGCCTCACAACCTACCTCATCATGGCCCTGTTTGCACTGCACTTTCTCAGTAACTGCAACTTTATTCTGCATTCCGTCACTGCTTTTTGTGCAACCCCAATGCACTGTGATGAAATGATCTGTATGGACAGCATGCAAAACCAACTTTTCACTCTACCTCAACACATGTAACAATAATAATAATAATAAAAAAAACAAACCCATCTCTTGAAAGAGCTCTGACTTCTTACATCAGATCAGGTTGTGGGAGAAGTGCCTCACTGGGCCGCTCTCCTGTGTTCAGGCCTTCGTGGCGTGCACACTAATCCCACCTGCCCGCATGAGGACAACACCTGTCGGTGCTCTGCCTATTTAAATTTCTGTCTGAATGCCGCAAACATACTGATTGTACCTGATTCCATCACCTTATCCACTTGATCCACCCTATCAGCCACTTACCTTTCAAATTCCTTCCTCTCACCTCCAACCTGTCAGTTAAAGGTTCACGGGAAACAGATTTTGACAGTTTCCCCTTATCTACACTCTGTGGCCACTTTATTAGGTACACCTGCTCTTTAATGCAAATATATAATCAGCCAATCACGTGGCAGCAACTTAATACATAAAAACATGCAGACTTAGTCAACACAAACACGAGGAATTCTGCAGATGCTGGAAATTCAAGCAACACACATCAAAGTTGCTGGTGAATGCAGCAGGCCGGGCAGCAACTTTGATGTGTGCTGCCAGACTTAGTCAAGAAGTTCAGATCAAATATCAGAATGGGGAAGAAATGAGATCAAAGTGACTTTGACCATGGAATTTTTGTTGGTGCCTGATGGAGTGGTTTGAGTCTCTCAGAAACTGCTGACCTGCTGGGATTTTCACGCACAGCAATCTCTAGAGCTGACAGAGAATGGTGCGAAAAACAAAAAGACATCCAATGAGTGGTGATTCCGTGGGTGAAAACACCTTGTGAATAAGAAAGGTCAAAGGAGAATGTCCAGACTGGTTCAATGTGACAGGAAGGCGAATAGAAACTCAAATAACCACTCGTTACAACGTTGGTGTGTAGAAGAGCATGTCTGAATGCACAAGATGTCAAACCTTGAAGTTGAAATGGATGGGCTGTAGCAGCAGGAGACCGTGAACATACACTCAGCGGCCACTGAGTATGTGCCTCACATAATCTTATATGCCTCTATCAGGTCACCTCTCAGCCTCTTTCAAATGTTGCTCTCTCTCTTACCATTGTTTAAGGACCACTAGCACGCCTTGACAGACACAGCATCAAATAGATTAGCTGTCTCAAACATGAAAGGATTGGCAAGTAGTTTCTTCCATTAACTTCCATTCTATTCAGCATTAATACAACCTCTTGTCAGTTTACAAAGGTAAAAAGTAGGCTGCTCGTGCATTGGATAAGGTCACATTCACCTGTCAGAGTCAAAGCACAGAAACAGAGTTTTCAGCCCCACCGAGTCTGCACCAACCAACAAACACCCATTTATACAATTCCTGCACATTTTCCATATATTCCCATCAGATTCCCAGGAACCATCACCACCCAGGACATGCTCTATTCTCACTGTTGCCATCAGGAAGAAAGTACAGGAGCCTTAGGACTCACACCCCCAGGTTCAGGAACAGTTGATACCCCTCAACAATCAAGCTCTTAAACCGAAGGGGCTAACTTCAACACACCCCATCATTGAAATGTTCCCACAACCTATGGACTCACTTTCAAGGACTCTTCATCTTATATTCTCATCATTTATTTCTGATTATTATTTCTTTCTTTTTGTATCTGCACAGTTTAATTTCTTTTGTACACTGGATGAACGGCAAAGTTGATGCGGTCTTTCATTCATTTTATTATGGTTATTATTCCATTATGGATTTATTAATTATGCACACAGAATCTCTGGGTTGTACAAGGGTGACATGCATCTACCTTGATAATAAATATAATTTAAACTTTACACTTTTGAATTTTGATTTTTACCACTTACTTGCCTCTTGGCCCCAAGTCCTGCAAGCATGACAAATACTACAACTGCCCCAACACCTCCTCCCTCCCTACCATTCAAAGCCCCAAACAGTCCTAGGTGATGCAACACTTCACCTGTGAGTCTGCTGGGGTCACTTATTGTATCCAGTGCTCTTGATGCGGCTACATTGGTGAGACCTGAAAGAGATTGGAGGACTACTACTTCAAGCACATTTGCTCTCTCCGCTGCAAAAGACAGTATCTCCTGATGGCTAAAGATTTCAATTCAACTTCCCGTTCCCATTCTGATGTCAGTCAATGGCCTCCTCTACCTCTATGATGAGGCCACATTCAGGTTGGAGGAGAAATACCTCATATTCCATCTTGATAGTCTCCAGCCTGATGGTACGAACATTGATTTCTCCCATTTCCAGTACCTTCTCCTCTCTCTCTCCTTCTCTTTTTCTATTCCTCATTCTGGTTACCCTCTCTCACCTTCTCTTCCTTATCTGTCCATCATCTTCCACTGCTTCCCCTCTTCCTTCCTTTTCTTCCATGGCCCACTGTCCCTTTCTATTAGATTCCTTCTTCTTCAGCCCTTTACCTCTTCTAACTATCCCCTCCCAGCTTCTTACTTCGATCCTCCTCCCCCACCCTCTCACCTTTCCCTCTCCTGGTCTCACCTATCACCCGTCAGTTTGTACTCCTTTCCCTCCCCCACCTTCTTATTCTGGCTTCTGCTCCCTGTCTTTCTAGTCTTGATGAGGGCTCTTAGCCCAAAACGTCAACTATTTATTCTCCTCCATAGATGCCATCTGATCCGTGTGTTACCCTACCAACCTGTTTGTCTTTGGGATGGGGGAGGAAGATGAAGCACCCAGAAGAAATGTGCACGTGATCATGAAGAGAACGTGCAGATTCCACAGGAACAGCTCCTGCGGTTTGAACTCAGATCACTGGAGTTGTGAAGCAGGCGTGCTATCGCCTGCCATTTGTTTACCATGACTGCTTTCCTGGATCCTGATTCCCCCGGTTTCAAAAAAAAAATCCCACTGCCTTCAAAACTTGATGTTCCTCAGCAACTGGGTCTCCACCACACTAAGGTAGAGAGTACCACTGATCAACTCACTTTTAGCTGATGGATTCCCTCATCAAGTCAACCCCACACCTCACACCAAACAATTCCAGTGCCTCCTGCATGAGGAGCCAGCCTCCCAGCATCTCCCCTAATAATTCCTCCGAGATTTCATCTGTTATCTCTCAGCAAGATCACTTCTCCGTCTTCTGAGCTCTGGAGAATCAAGGCTGTTACTCAAAAATTAGCTCTATTTCGAATACATCAAAGGTAATGATTATTAGACAAAGGAAACTGATGCTAAGTCATCAGTTTGCATACCACCAGAAGAAATTAAAGGTCACATCATCTATTAAAACAGACGGAGATAACAGTTCACCTCCTAAGAGTGTAAATACAATGCTGTAGAGTGCCGTAAGTCCACAAGACATAGGAGCAAAATTCGGCCATTCAGCCCCTCAAGTGTGCTCCGCCATTCCACCATGGCTGATTTACTACCCCTCTCAACCCCAGTCTCCTGCCTTCTCCCCGTAACCTTTTTATGCCCTGACTAACCAAGAACCTATTAACATCTACTTAAAATATAC
This sequence comes from Mobula hypostoma, assembly GCF_963921235.1. NCBI lineage: Eukaryota > Metazoa > Chordata > Chondrichthyes > Myliobatiformes > Myliobatidae > Mobula > Mobula hypostoma. The sequence continues at coordinate 16,054,183 of NC_086114.1, forward strand.
TCAATGGCTCGGCCTCTACAGCTGTCAGTGGTAATGAATTCCACAGATTCACCACCCTCTGGCTAAAAAAATTCCTCCTCATCTCTGTTCAAAATGGATCTCCCTCTATTCTGAGGTTGTGCCCTCTTATCCTAGACTCACCCACTATAAGAAATATCCTCTCCACATCCACTCTGTCTATGCCTTTCAATATTCAATAGGTTTCAATAAGATCCCACCTTATTCTTCTGAACTCCAGCAAATACAGACCCAGTGCTGAAGTGTTCAATGACTCTAAATCCTATCTCTTTTAATTTAAGCCTTCAATACTCGGAGTAATTTACCCAAGTCAACCTTGACAGTCCCCTTCATGAACTTGAAGGCTTCCAGATATCAAACCCAACAAGACCAGGAACAAGAGGTCTGGTTTAAAAATACCCTGACACTGCCACCACTCTGAGTTACCATGACAGCTGGTGAAAACAAATATTCCTGACGTGTCAATAAAAGAAGATTTTTTTTCACAATTGGTATTCTTAGCTACAACTGTATGATCTGCTTAGAAGTTGTGATAAATGGCAAGGTTAGTGAATGTCACAGCTTCCTCTGTAACCAAGGCCATGCCTGTGAACAAAACTATAGTCAAATTAGTCGAGGCGACCATTCATTAAACAGCCTACTTGCTTTCTATCACTGAGCTAGTCCAATTAATGCACAATTCTTAAGGACGGAAAGGTAGGTACCATAGGAGTTAGTGTAACATAATTATAGCACCAGCGACTCAGGTTCAATTCTGCCACTGTCTATAAGGAGTTTGTACGTTACCCCCATGACTGCATGGGTTTTCTCCGGGTGCTCTGCTTTCCTCCCACATTTCAAAGATGTATGGGTGACTAGGTTAATTTGTCACTTGTGTAATTGGATGGAGCAGGCTTGTTGGGCCGGAAGGACGTGTTACTGTGCTGTATCGATAGACAGATAGATAAAATGAGTTCAACAGAAGGCAATGAACTTCTCTGACACTCCTCAATGCTTAGGGCCAATTCTCCCATCTATTTTATTCAGATTTAAAGAGATTAGCTTTAATTTGCATATCAAAACTTTGAAATATACAGTGAAATGCGTTGGTTGCATCTAGTCAAATCAGCGAGGATTATGCTGGGCACCCCACAAATGTCACCATGCTTCCAGCGCCAGCATAGCACATCTGCAACTTTCTAACCCCAACCCGTACATGGAACATTGGGGGGAGGGGGGGGGGGAACTGGGGCATTGGAGGAAAACCTGTGACGCTTATGTTTATTTTATTTGGTTGAAAACTCTACTGTGACTCTCCCTAAATTATTTGCTGCTAAAAAATATAATGTTGTTCCTGATCAATTGCTTGCAAAAGGCTGGAGATCATCAGCAAATTAATAATTTTCTATGGAGGGGAATGGGCAGACGACATTTTGGGTTGAGATCCTTAACCTGGACTTCCTGAATTCTTGCAGCATTTTGTGTGTTGCTCCAGATTTCAGCATCTGCAGTCTCTGGTGTCTCCCATCACGGACTCTGACTGGGATAGTTAACACAATAATGTTCAACTTAAACATCTGAGAAGATCAGATGTTGCTCCTTCAAAAAGATGTTAAGAGAAAGAGCTTTATCATCATTGCAAGATGGTTACATCTTTGGTTTGTGGTGTTGACAGAGTTGCTATGGTAACTATTGATTAACATTTTGTGGCTTCTTCCTCTGCCTCATAGGACAACATCGTTTCAGGGAAGGATGTAGCCACTTTGCCAATCGATTGGGAACCGGAGATCAATATAGTGAGGAAGGGAGAAGTCAGATATTATCCCACCAGGACAGAATTATTCATTTGCTGCTGCTCCTTCCTGGATCTAAAAACTCAATGAGTTTGTTTTACTTTTTGCTAGTGTTTTATAGTAGTACATATTGTTTACTCACCTTGGTAGAAATTTCATAGAGTGCAGGATATCATACATACATAACATAGGTACATCTGTACAGCTGCTCGTTAATGCAAATACAGGTGTCCCCCCACTTTACGAAAGTTCGCTTTACGCCACTTCGCTTTTACGAAAGACCTACATTAGTACTCGTTTTCGCTAACCAAAAGAAATCCGAAGAGGATTTTCGCTTTTACGAGAAAAGGCGCCCGCTTTAAACTTGTGTTTACCCCGAGAAAGACTGCCATGACCATGAAGCCTTGTGCGGGCAGGTGTATGCACATACGTGTACGTGCCGGTTTTTTCTACAAATCGGTTTTGACTAAATCTTCCAGATTCTGATAAGTGAAACTACACTGTACATACATTATTTCTATTTTACATAGGCTGTGTATTTATCATATCATTCCTGCTTTTACTATATGTTAGTGTTATTTTAGGTTTTATGTGCTATTTGGCAGGGTTTTTTTTGGATCTGGGAACGCTCAAAAATTTTTCCCATATCAATTAATGGTAATTGCTTCTTCGCTTTACGCCATTTCAGCTTACAAAAGGTTTCATAGGAACGCTCTACATTCGGATAGCGGGGGAAACCTGTACCTAATCAGCAAATAACGCGGCAACAATTCAATGAATAAAAGTAAGCAGACATGGTCAAGAAGTTCAGTTCACACATAATGCTGGATAAACTCATCAGGCCAGGCAGCATCTACGGAAAAGAGTTTCAGGCCGAGACCCTTCACACAAAGCGTTGACTGTTTACTCTTTTCCAAAGATGCTGCCTGGCCTGCTGAGTTTTTGTTTCTTGCATTGGATTTCCAACATCTGTAGATTTCCTCGTGTTTGTGACAAAGTTCAGTTGTCGTTCAGACCAAACATCAGACTGGGGAAGAAATGTGATCCAAGTGACTTTGACCACAGAATGATTGTTGATGCTGTTACTGTTTGCATGATCCGTTTTTTCTCTCTGCACACTGGGCGTTCAGTGGTCTTTTTTCACTGTGTTGGTTCTTTTTGGGTTTCTTTGTTTTGTTGCTGCCTGTTAGGCAACAAATCCCAAGACTGTATAAAGTATAAATACTTTGATAATAAATCAACCTTGAACTTTGATATCAGACAGAGTGGTTTGAGTATCTCAGAAACTGCCGATTTCCTGGGATTTTCACACGCAACAGCCTCTCGAGTTTACAGAGACTGGGCAAAAATGAGTTGTGAATGAGGAGGATAGCCAGACTGTTTCAAGCTGACAGGAAGATGACAGTAACTCAAATAACCATACGTTACAACAGTGGTGTGCACAAGAGCTTTTCTGAATGCACAACATGTTGAACCATGAAGTAGATAGACTACAGTGGCAGAAGACCAAGAACAAACAGAAATACATTCAGTGGCCTCTTTATTTGGTACAGGAGATACCTAATAAAGTGGCCACTGCACATACAACATTACCGCATGGTACAGGCCCTTCAGCCCATGAAGAATTCACACTCACTCAGAATCTTTCACAAAGCCAAAACCAACATTACCCCCAAGACTCTCCAAAGCACTTTCTTTAGATAGTGTCACCATTACACCATAAGACATAGGAGCAGAAGTAGACTTTTTGGCCCACTGAGTCTGTTCCACCATTCAACATTTGATTTATTATCCCTCTCAACCCCAATCTCCGGCCTTCTCCCCATAACCTTTGACACCCTTAATCAAGAACATATCAAGCTCTGCTTTAAATATACCCAATGACTTGGCCTCCACAAGTCTGGCTAAAGAAATTCCTTCTCATCTCTGTTCTATTCTGAGGCTGTGCTCTCTTAATTGTTTAGGGATGCCACCACTCTTATCATTTAGGGATGCAACTGAAAGATCTCACAGTGTCCATTCCTTTCCAGTTATGTATTTCACTTCCCCTTTACTTGCTCATCCCTAACGATGGTGGTGAGCTGCATTAACACTCTGCTTTTGAGAAGGGAGATCAGGAATTAGGCCCATTGACAACATGGAAACAGCAGTAAATGCTCAAGTCTGAGCGATGTGAAACTTTATGTTTACTGCCCTATACAACTTGTGTTTAATTTATATTGTGCGTGTTGTCTGCAGCTGTAATGCTGATGTGAGTAAGTTTTCATTAATACCTGTACCTCACTGTACTTACACATGACAATAAACTCATCTCGAGGCAGTGCCTCAAGAAGGCAGCCCCCCTTACTAAGGAGCCCAAGCATCTGGCACATGCCCTCTTCTCACTACTACCATCAGGGAGGAGGTATGGATGCCTGAGGAAGCACACACAACACTGTAGGAACAGCTTCTTCCACTTGGTCATCGGATTTCTGCATAGTCCATTATTTTGCTCTCTTTTTAGAATAGAGAGCATTACAGCACAGTACAGGTCCTTCAGCCCACAATTCTCTGCTGATCCATTAACCTACCATAAGATCAATATAGCTCTTCCTTCCATTTTTCTATCACCTGTGTGCCATTCTAAGACTTAGTTTAAAAATCTTTCCAAATCTTTCCTATCATGTCCACTGTTTCTTAAAAGTTATTATTGTACCTGCTTCAACCACTTCCTCTGGAATCTCATTTAATATAGATACCACCCAATCTTTGTGTGAAAAAGTTGCCCCTCAAGTTCCTGTTAAATTTCCCCCCTCTCACCTTAAACCTATCCCTCGAGTTCTTGATTCCCCAACCCTGGAAAAAGACTGGGAGAAATTCACTCTATCTGTACTCCTCATGACTTTAGACACCTCCATAGTGACACCTTTAGGTGTCTTTAGACACCTCTATGAGATCTCTCAGTCTCATAGAATATAGAACAGCACAACACAGTACAGACCCTTCAGCCCACAATGTTATGCTGACCTTTTAACCTATTCCAAGATCAACCTAATCCTTCCATCCCACATAGCCTTCTATTTTCGTTTCATCCATTTCTTTTATGCTGTAAGGGTAAAATCCTAGCCTGACCAACCTCAAGTCCTGTTAATATCCTTGTAAATCTGTTCTGCACACATTCTAGTGTAATAGCATCTTTCCTATAGCAATGCACCCAACTGCAGCCTCTCCAGCATTGTGTACATCGACACTGTGACCTCCCAACTTTTATTCTCAGTGCTCTGACTGATGATAGCCAGCCTGCCCAAAGCCACCTTCTCCACCTGGCACACCAATTCTGGGGTAAAAAAAAATACAGGAGGAAGCAGTTTATGGCAATTTTGAACTCATCGACACCTCTCTGCTCGGGCCAAGACTGGAAGACCCACTGAACATTTCGTACAGAGAATACTCTGCCACGTACCTGATGATTATGTCAGAACCCTTCCCAACTGCAACTGAGTTTCACAGCTTCTTGAAAAAGATGTCAATCTCAAGTTAAAAAAAGAATTCTGATCCTTTGTTGGGAGTGGTTAAAGTCAATCGAAACCGGCTCATCACTAATTTTCAAAATCTATGTTGCACTCATCAACCAGGGGGGATTTTGGCTGGGGGGGGTGCGGGGGGAGTGGAGACTGTATGAAGGAATCAGAGGAAGCAGGAGGGGGACACATGGCATCTTAAGCTGCTGCAACATTCAGTCAGATCACCGCCCAGGCTGGGTCTGAAATCCACTCCCCAACTCAGCCGTCACATCCACCACCCCCCACCCCCACTCCTGATCCACTTTCTAAAAATCTATCGCTCATGCGCTTCTGGACTGGAGTATTCTAGAGGTCTGTTATCTTGTGTGGAAATATATTTCTCCTCCTCTCTGTCCAAAACGGACACAGCCTCTCCTGTATGGACTCTGTTTTAACCCACCACTGTTTCCGTAGGTCCAACTCTGGACATTCCCTCTCCCATCCAGCAGAAAATACAAAAGCTTGAAAACCCATACCACTAGGTTTAAGGACAGCTTCTATCCCACTATTATCAAACTCTGAACAGACTCCTGATACTATAAGATAGATGTTGTACACCTGCACTGCACTTTTTCTGTAACTGTTACACTCTATTCTGCATTGTTATTGTTTTACCTTATTCTTGCTCAATGCACTGTGTAATGACTTGACCTGTATTTACAGTATGCAAGATAAAAATTTTCACAGTACCTTGGTACATGTGACAATAATAAACCAGTATCAACTCCTTAACCTCAGATTAGGCACAGAGTTCAAAAATATACAGCATGACAAAGAGTCTCCTCACCATCCACCCTGCCCATCAGTCTCGATTCCAGCAGGGGTGGTGAACCTATGGCACGTGCGCCCAATAAGACACACACAAAAATTTTGTTGGCACAGGACGTGCAGCACCACCCCTTTTAATTAAAAGACACATAATGATCATCTCTATTACCAAATGAAGCAAAGAATGTTTTTCTACAACTGGAGAGCAGTGACGTGTTTTCACAGGAACATCTCACTCCGGATTGGCGCCAGCTAGATGGTTATGTGACATTAGATGATACGTCTTGAAATCCTCACAAACCTGATGTACACATCAGTACTTGGATAGTAAACGGTTGCAGTAACTTAGAAATGACATTATTTTTCAGATTAATATTAACAATTTTTGAACAGATTATCTAAAATGTTTCAATTATTTAAATTTATCTCTGTTATAATTTTATTCAGAGTAAAACAATGTAAATATGCAACAGGACTCCTCTTTCTTTAAAAAAAAGTCCATAATTACTGTTACTAATTCATTAATCAACAATAATCTCTGTTCAAAATTGCCATGACTTGCAAGAGAAATCTTTTGAAGATTATCGTCAATTTGGCTCTCAAAAATGTTTGTCACCCTTGCTCTAAGAATAACTGACATGTCTCGGTAAGATCCAAACTCCACTGACCCGAAGGCCAGCCTTCCTCAGTTCTTCTCCATACAGCTCCCTCTACATCCCAGGTACACACAGTCCTTGTGTTCTGCTGACTCAGGGAAAGATTAGGCAGCCAAGGACTTTACACCTTGGAGACTAAGGGACCAAGAGGAGAACTGGTATAAATTCATGAGGGGTACGGATACGGTGGAAGGACTACATTCTGTTTCCCTGGCAAAAGGAATCAAAATTAGAGGGTACAGATTTAAGGTGGGAAGGGAAAGATTTAAAACGAGCTTGAGAAGAAACTTCAAACAAGAGAAAATCTGCAGATGTGGGAAATCCGTGCAACACACACAAAATACTGGAGGAACTCAGCAGGCCTGGCAGCACCTCCTGGTCTGGTGAGTTCCTCCAGCATTTTGTGTGTGTTACTGAGAAGAAACTTCTTCACACAGAGGTCGGTGTGTACATGGATGAGCTGCCAGACAAAGTGTCAGGAGGCAAGCATAATAGCAACATTTAAAATGAATTTAGACAGGTACAAGGGTAGAAAAGAGATAGAAGCAAAGAAGCAAATGGGCCAAACAAGAGCAAGTGGTACTAGCTCAGACTGGCATTTGGTCAGCATGGACGAATTGGGCAGAAGGGGCAGTTTCTGTGCTTTATTACCCAATCACTTTGAGGGTTACCAGCTATGTATTTGCGAGGTTGGATTGGGAACACTGGAGACAGGAAAGTGCCCTGGTTTGTGGAGGCAGCTGGGCCCAGAAGTGTGGGCCAAAATGAGCATGAAGCCAGTTGGGTCAGGATTGGGAACATGTGAAACACTTAAACCTGTTATATTCATGGAAGGATAGAACACTCTTATGTCTTACAGACTTCGTTTCATTGCCAGCAGCTTTAGTGGAATCTGTGACCCAACAGGCTTTGCAAATGCTGGAAATCCTGAGAAAAACACACAAAATCCTAGAGAAACTCAGAAGGTCAGGTAGCATCTTTGGAGGGAAATAAACAGTCGACATATTGAGCCAAGACCCTTCATCAGGACTTACGAAGGTCTTGATGAAGAGTCTGGGCTTGAAAAGTCGACTGTTCATTTTGTAACACCCTCTGAATGAAGACACTTCCCCTCAGAGACCCTGTAAGTATTTTACATTTCACCCTTAACCTATAACTTCTAGTTCTAGTCTCACCCAAACTGGGGGAAAAAATCCGGCATACATTCACCCCTCTTAATTCTGTACCATTCTATAAACTCTCCTCTCATTCTCCAGGGGATAAAGTACAAAGCAACACACGTAAGATGCTGGAGGAACTCAGCAGTCGGCAAGCATCCATGGAAATGAATAAGCAGTCGACATTTCGGGCCAAGGCCCTTCATCACTGACATCATAACCTATTCAATTTTTCCCTCTGACTCAGGTCCTCAATTTCTGGAAACATCCATGTAAATTTTCTCTGCACTCTTTCAAACTCATTAATATCTTTCATGCATGATGGGAGAATTGATGGGCACATGAGACAGAATGATTTAATTCTGTCTGATGGGACTTTTTTGAGTGAAGGCAAGGAATCAAAGGGCTGAATGGCCTCCTATCTTATAGGAAATTAAAACAAGTTATGAATTAATTTCTGACCATTATACTTTAACAACAGTGGGAAAACAGAACACCAGTCCAAGGAATTTGCATTCGTTAATGATTGAAAAATAGCCTCTGTTTAAATGGTGTGGTATTGCGGGTGGATTGCCAGCTATGCGATACAAACATATCCCAGCATTTATATAGGACAGTTCACCATCTCAGGGCATTCCATACCACTTTACTGTCTCTGTTGAGACACAGAAAATGTAGCCGCCAGCTTGTGCAAACAAACTGCGACAAATAGCAATGTGATAATGACCAGATTATCTCTGACAACCATATTAAATGAACATTGAAGATTGGCCAGTACATCGGGGAGAATTCCAATTCCACCATCTCCCCGCCACCCAATATATGTTTCAAAACAGAATCATAGGATCCTTTAAAATCAGCTGAGTGAGCACTTGGAATGCAGACCCCAACAAAGGATTGTGTAGCACTCCCCCAGTAGTGATAGATCTTTGTGCTCATAGTTCAAGAGTCATAGAGCACTACAATAGCACAGAAACAGGCCCTTTGGCCCATCTACACTGAGCCATACTAATATTCTGCATTGTCCCATTGATCTGCACCCAGACCATAGCCCTCCATATCCCTCCCATCTATGAACTTATCCAAATTTTTCTTAAATGCATCCATAACTTTCTATTGTCAGCTTGTTCCACACTCACACCGCCTCTGAGTGAAGGAGTTCCCCCTCATGTTCCCCTTAAACATTTCACCTTTAACTCATGACCTCTAATTCTATTCTCACCCAATCTCAGGTTAAAAAGCCGCTTGCAATTATCTTATCTATACCCAAATAATTTTGCATACCTCTATCAAATCTTGCCTCATTCCACTACACTCCAGGGAGTGAAGTCTGAACCTATTCAATCTTCCCCTATAACTCAGGTCAGTCAGGTCACTGGTCTGAGTGCTACTGGTACCATGTAACCCAGTACTACCTGCCGCATGGTCAGGTGGTCGGCGACTAAACCGGCTCCCCCACCAGGCTTGCCTGGTGAGGAGGGTGGCTAGACACCCTGCAGGATGAAAAACAAGACCTGTCAAAGGGCGGTTGAACCCTCTTGTAGGGTCAACGGCCATCTAGCAAACATGTGCCGAGAAGCATGGAAAGGGCATCCCTTGCATTGAAGCTTGGTCTGGCCATTCACTGCAACAGAACTTTCCCCAGCCGTCTTGGACCCCACCGTGCCGTTGGATCCGGGAAGGGATGTCGAGAGGGTGGGTCTGGACCTGTGCAACCCCCTACTCACCTAAAATCCATTCACGCATATGCTGTTCCTTATCTGAGGAGTGGGGTATCCTCAACACACCCAAGTCCTGTAGAGGATCGGCCTGTACAGCCACTCCAGGACGCACATATCAAACCCCACTAACTGACTGAAAGGAACCATCATCATCCTATGGGATGGATAGCCAGAGAGAAAGATAACTCAGGTTCTCAAGTCCCAACAACATCCTTATAATTTTTCTCTGCACTCTTTCAACCTTATTGATATTTTTCCGGCAAGCAGGTGACCAGAACTGCACAGGAAAGAGCGCAGCTTGAACCCACAAACCTTCCAATTTTCATAGCATTGAGCTTTGAATATACTGAGTGCAAGAGTTGGTGCATCATGTAGTAAGTGTGCTTGATATTGTTGAGACTGCATTTGGAGTATTACATGTATTGCTGTTCACTAGACTAAAGGAAGGTTGATTAAGGTAGAGATGTGTTTAAAAGACATTTGGAGAGGTACATGGATTGGAAAGGTTTAGAGCAAGGGCTCCCGACCTTTTTTTACCATGGAGCCTTACCATTAATCCTTGGTTTAGAAAGATATAGGTCAAAAGTAGGCAAATGCTCAGGAAGGCAACTTCATCAGTATGGATGAGGGGCTGAAGAGCCTACTTCCGTGCTATATAACTCTTTGACTTCACTGGTTTAAGTACAACATGTTTAGAGTGAAGGTGGATTAGTCTAGAAGAAAGCAAGGGATTGGGCAAGAGCAGATGGGCCAAATGGCCTTTGGTTTTCATGTACTTTCCTGCAATAGCCCTCCTTCTTATGCACAGGTGGTGTTCGTGAACATTTTGGAAAAGTTCTACACATAGCAGCATTCTTTTAAAACAGCGCCTGTCCACAGTGGTGTAGCAGTTGGCGCGACGCTGTTACAGTTCGGGGCGTTCTGGAGCTTGGAGTTCAATTCCGGCGCCCTTCTGTGAGAAGTCTCTGTACGTCCTCCCCGTGGAATGTGTGGATTTTCCCCGGGTGCCCCGGTGTCCTCATAGTCCAAAGGCGTACCGGGGAGGTTAATTGGTCATTGTAAATTGTCCTGTGATGAAGTTAGGGATGATCAGGTTTGTTGAGTACGCAGGACTGGTCAGCAACTGTCAGCAGGCTGAATGGAGAGCAAGGTGTCTCCCAGTGGAGGTTGGTTGTAGGGGATTCGTAGCCCGTTCCTTAGTTAGAGCCTTCAGCATTTTGGGCATCGAGGGAGAGAGGAAGAGGAGAGCCATCCGCAGTACCACCGATGCGGCAGAAAGGGCCTCAAGATGGCTGTGGCTCAAAAGAGGGGAGCTATGGTGTCATAAGTAGCTAGCCATCTGGACACAAGCTGGGGTCTGATCAGCCCCGGCTGGGTCACCTGGAGGAGGTTGTATGATGTTGAAAGACCCGAAACACCCGATGATTCCAGGAACATCACTGAAGGTGTGTCCAGAAGCATCAATAGATGTACGTACACAGGAAGATGCTGGGGCAGCACGGCTCAAAGAGCCGGAAGGGTCTACTCCGTGCTGTATCGCTGAGTAAAATAAACTTCAGGAGGACAAGCAAGGCAAGCCTGCGCAGAGGTACGCAGATTGACTATATTTATAGGGAGACAGTAACATGAACACTTCAAATCTCCAGTGTGGTAACTACTGCTAGACCTCATCTATCACTGTCTGTCAGATAAAGTCCTTTCTGCAGCCGGGGGAAGCTAACAAGTGAGAGCTACTGCATCCCCGGATCAGTTAGTGCAAACTGCAGCTACCGGGGCTTAGCAAGATTCCCACAGGATCGAGCCTGGTGCCGAGCTCTCACCCCTTCCCCCACACCACGCTATTTTCTCTGTGTAAGGGCGGAATTCCACACAAAATGAACCTCTTAATGTAAACAGCTCTGAGCTCATTAATCCACTGTCCCACCCCTGGCTGTCTCAACAAAACCTCTGACAGGAATGGGAAGGAGCTCCATCTAACAAGGTAATGGGGCCAAATCCATAATGAATCATTAACACTGTGGTGCCCTGCACTTCCAGTAGCGACCGGAGATCCATCATCTTCTTCTAAAGAGCAATAAGACATATTGTTAAATGGCCTCTTCCGTATGATTCACGACTGTCCACAACTGATGTCCATACAGTGTGAACCAGGACCCTGTCTACATCTGGTGTACAATCAGTGTGAACCAGGACCCTGTCTACATCTGGTGTACAATCAGTGTGAATCAGGACCCCGTCTACAACTAGTGTACAATCAGTGTGAATCAGGACCCCGTCTACAACTGGTGTACAATCAGTGTGAACCAGGACCCTGTCTACATCTGGTGTACAATCAGTGTGAATCAGGACCCCGTCTACAACTGGTGTACGATCAGTGTGAATCAGGACCCCGTCTACAACTGGTGTACAATCAGTGTGAATCAGGACCCCGTCTACATCTGGTGTACAATCAGTGTGAATCAGGACCCCGTCTACAACTGGTGTACAATCAGTGTGAATCAGGACCTCGTCTACATCTGGTGTACAATCAGTGTGAACCAGGACCCCGTCTACATCTGGTGTACAATCAGTGTGAACCAGGACCCCGTCTACAACTAGTGTACAATCAGTGTGAATCAGGACCCCGTCTACAACTGGTGTACGATCAGTGTGAATCAGGACCCCGTCTACAACTGGTGTACAATCAGTGTGAATCAGGACCCCGTCTACATCTGGTGTACAATCAGTGTGAACCAGGACCCCGTCTACAACTGGTGTACAATCAGTGTAAATCAGGACCCCGTCTACAACTGGTGTACAATCAGTGTGAATCAGGACCCTGACTACAACTGGTGTACACACAGTGTGCATAGCACCTGGAAAACATTGTCTGAGAGGTGGCTTCCAAAGTGGCACTGGATCAGATGTTCAGGGGGGCAATATTTTGGATTAGATGGACTAAATGGGGATTGGCAGCTAGGAAAGTAGCCCCCGTGATTTCAGAATTAAAATCCAGTCTGGCAGCAACCAATGGAAATCCAATTTGAACCCAGCCCATACACGGCTAATCTGACTCATCCACTGCCAATCAAAACCCGACCTATCTACAGCCAATTGAAATCCAGCCCTACCATGCCCAATCAAAACCTGACATATCCATGACCAATCCAAATGTAGCTCAAGCCGTTGGACTGAAATTTCCCCCCTTCTTTTGACCTACAGAGTGACAACGACAAACATGATATTGAACTACTTTAGGGCGAAATATATTTCTGGTGTAAAACTGAGCAAATGACACCGGGTTGGATAAAATAGTGAGCTGTGCCTGACTTGCCTGAATGCTTAATTAGAAAACACACCAAACATGCCTGACCTGAACCCAACACAAACAGCCACACCCTGCCGGGCATAAGTGAAACAACTACACTGGTGCTAGAAAGTTTGTGAAACCTGTAGAATTTTCTCTAATTCTGCAAAAATATGATCTAAAATGTGATCAGATCTTCAAACTAGATAAAGAGAACCCAACCAATTAAATTACACAAAAAATCATACTTGTTCATTTATTTATTGAGAAAAATGATCCAATATTACAATTATTTGTTGGAAAAAGTATGTGAACCTTTGCTTTCGGTAACTGGTGTGACCCCACTTGCACAGCAATAACTTCAACCACACATTTCTGGTAACTGTTAATCAGTCCTGCACATTAGCCTGGAGCAATTTTGGGCCATTCCTCCTTACAAAACTGCTTGAACTCTGGGATGTTGGTGGGCTTTCTTGCATGAACTGCTTGCTTCAGGCCTTTCTACAACATTTCTATAGAATTAAGATCAGGACTTTGACTCAGCCATTCCAAAACACAAATTTTCTTCTTTTAACCATTCTGTTGTTGATTTACTCTTGTCTTTCGGATCATTGTCTTGTTGCATTATCCAACTTCTATTAAACTTCAGGTGACGGACTGCTACCCTGACATTCTCCAGTAAAATGTCTTGATACAATTTTGAATGCATTGTTCCCTCAACGATTGCAAGCCATCCAGGCCCTGAGGCAGCAAAGCAGCCCCAAACCATGATACTCCTTTCACCATGCTTCACAGTTGGGATGAGGTTTTGGTGTTGGTGTGCATTACCCTTTTTCCTCCAAACATAGCAATGTGCATTTGTGCCAGAATATTGTCCTGAAGCAGTGCAGAACATCCAGGTGGTCTTTTGCAAACTTGAGACGTGCAGCAACGTCTTTCTGGAGAGCAGCAGTTTCCTCCGTGGTGTCCTTCCATGAACACCATTTTTGTTCAGTGTTTTTCTTACAGTGGACACATGAACAGAGACTTTAGCAAGTTCTAGAGATTTCTGCAGGTCTTTTGCTTGGGTTCTTTTTCACCTCCTTCAACATTGCACGATGTGCTCTTGGTGTGATTTTTGCAGGATGTCCACTCCTAGGGAGAGCAGCAACAGTGCTGAGTTTCCTCCATTTGTAGACAATTTCTCCTACTGTGAACTGATGAACATTCAGGACTTTAGAAATGCTTTTGTAGTCTTTTCCAGCTTCATGCATCTCAACAATTCTTCTTCCAAGGTCCTCTTGAAAATTGTTTTGATTAAGGCATGGTGCACATAAACAGAACTTTCTTGAGAAGAACAGGCTCTGTCAGTAAGTGTCTTTTTTTTATATAGAGTAGGGCACCTCTACAACCCACACCTCCAATCTCATCTCATTGATTGTAACACACATCAAAGTTGCTGACGAAGGGTCTCGGCCTGAAACGTCGACTGCACCTCTTCCTACAGATGCTGCCTGGCCTGCTGCGTTCACCAGCAACTTTGATGTGTGTTGCTTGAATTTCCAGCATCCGCAGAATTCCTGTTGTTTTCATTGATTGTAACACCTGACTCCAAATAGCTTTTGTACAGGGCATTACCCCAGAGGTTCACATACTTTTTCCAACAAATACATGTAATACCGGATCATTTTTCTCAATAAATAAATGAATAAGTATAATGTTTTCTGTGTTATTTATTTAATTGGGCTCTCTTTATCTAGTTTTAGGACCGACGTGAAAATCTGATCACATATTAGGTCATACATGCAGAAATAGAGAAAATTCAACAGGATTCACAAACTTTCTAGCACGACAGAGCTAGATTCTGAACGGGAGTGCAGGATATGTCCAGTAATTAAACCATTCGACCACGTACTCCACACTTTACCTTGATCTGATTTCAATTGCACCTTCTGAAATTACATGTGACTATCTTGTTATGCTTTGAAAAATATAAAATCCCTGTAAAATGTATTGAAAGTAATTCCTTGTTTTAATGGGGACAAAAATAACTTCAAAGGTGTGAATCAAACAGCCTGGGCAAGCTGCTAAGGGTCTGTGTGGATCAAAAAGGTGGGTGAGAAGACTTTTCAGCTCAACTGTAGTGGTGACCCCTCTTGACTAATCATAGAGCATAGTAAAGCATAGGACAGGTTCTTCAGTCCACTGTACTAGTACTTTCCATGATGCCAAATAGAATTGATCCAATCTGTTTGCATGTGATCCATATTTTTCCATTCCTTCCTATTCACGTGCCTGTCTAAAAACCTCTTAAATGACACTATCATGAGTGCCACCAACCAACAACTAGCACCTACTCACTGACTGCGTAAAAACTTGCTCTGTACAACATCTCCCTTAAGCAATCACCGTCTCAGCTTAAAGTCATGCACTCTGGTATTTGACATTTCTATCCTGGGCAGAAGATTCTGACCGCCCCCCCCCCCGCCCCCACCAATTCCTCTATTCCCCACTCTGACCTTTTTACCTCTTTTCATCTGCCTATTTCTTCGCCCGTGATCCCCTCCTCCTTCCCTTGCCCATCCTCCTCTCCCATCAGATTCATTCTTACCCAGCCCTTGACCCTTCCCGCCAACCTGGCTTCACCTATCACCTTCCAGCCAGTCTCCTTCACCTCTCCCCACCTTTTTATTCTGGTATCTTGCCCCTTCCTTCTCAGTCCTGAGAAAGGGGCCTCGGCCCGAAGAGTCAACTGTTTATTCATTTCTATATATACTGCCTGACCTGCTGAGTTCCTCCAGCATTTTATGCGTTTTGCTTTGGTCTTTTACCTAGTCGCATCCATCTGCACCCATAGACCCCCATACCCCTCCTATCCATAGACCCATCCAAACTCCTCTTAAATGTTACAGTTTACTGCATCTATCACTTCCACTGGCAGCAGATGGCAGCCTATTCTCTCACCTTCCCCCTATAATCCTTAGTCCCTTTACTAGTACAAGGTCCCTGGTATTGTAAGGTAGCAGCTCTACTCATTGCTCACTTTACTGCCCAGAGTGACAGAATCTAAGTGAACCATACAAGTTTATTTCAACGGACTCAGATCTAATGGTTAAATTACAAAGCCCAACAGTCCCTAAGAAATAGGAGCAGAATTAGGCCATTCAGCCCATTAAGTCTACTTTGTCATTCAATCATGACTGAATTTTTTCATGCCCATAACCCTTAATCCATTTCCCACTCAGAACAAAGCAATCTCTGCTTTAAATATACTCAATGGCTTGGCCTCCACAGCCCTCTGCGGCAATGAATTCCACAGATTCATCACTGTCTGCCTGAAGACATATCTCCTCATTTCAGTTTGAAAGAAACTTTGTTCTGATGATGTGCCCTCGGATCCTACACTTTCCTACTAATGGAAATATCTTCCCACATCATCTCTACCCAGGCCTTTCAGCATCCAATGGGCATCAGTGAGATCCCGCCTAATCTTTCTGAAATCCATCAAGTACAGGCTCAGAGGCATCAAACATGCACCATGTCAAATAATTCATTCATGGGATCATTCCTGTGAATCTCCTCTGGACCCTCTCCAGGGCCAGCACATCTTTCCTGACATACAGAGGCCCAAAAACTGCTCACAATCAATGGAACTAAATGAATGGAAATGACAGTGGACAGTTGGTTGATTTCTCAGACCAAAGTAAGAAATCTACTCCGATAGCTTCAGAATAGAGGGACACATGAGTATGTACACACATGTCCAAGTGTGCAAAGACACACAACACAAACACACACTTGTGCAGATGAGCCCACACCTAGATGCGCTCACACAAACCTGCTCACATATGTGTACACAGATAAGTTCATTTTTCATGTTGGAGAATCAAATGAAGAATCTATTTTTTCCTATCCCATTCCACATTAACAACTATTTCGAGATCATCTCAACTACTCTGGATTTTCAATTGACCAATGGTTAGGATCTCTTTGTATCCCTGAGCACGACTTCCATGGGATGACATCACATCCCATAAATCCATAGGATACTGCAGGGAAATCCTGTCCACTGTATCCCAGGGGCCATCACCATTGGACATCTCTGGGATCTCCTAAGATAATAATATCATTGACAGGGACCCCTGTTCATAAGAACTTCCTTACTTATCGGCAACACTCTCTCCACCAACGTTACAGCCAATCTCCACACCCGCCGATGATGGGAGGAGGCTCATACAGAGCATAAATTCCAACAGACGGCAAATGGGCTGAATAGCACATTTCTGTCCTGTAACAGTCCACATTATTCTCTCTATACCTGATTGCTCTCAGGGTCATTGCCAACAAAACTGCTTTCTTTAAAGACGCTATAAACTAAATGCTCAAACACACTCCCTCATGCTCGATGCACGGGATCGGAAAAAGCCGCAGAGGGCTGTAAACTCAGCCAGCTCCATCATGGGCACAGGTCCCCACCACCAAGGATGTCTTCAAAAGGTGATGTCTCAAGAAGGCAGTATTCATCATTAAAAACCTTCACCATCCACGACATGCCCTCTTCTCATTACCACCATCAGGGAGTCATAGTCATACTTTATTGATCCCGGGGGAAATTGGTTTTTGTTACAGTTGCACCATAAATAATTAAATAGTAATAAAACCATAAATAGTTAAATAGTAATATGTAAATGATGCCAGGAAATAAGTCCAGGACCAGCCTATTGGCTCAGGGTGTCTGACCCTCCAAGGGAGGAACTGTAAAGTTTGATGGCCACAGGCAGGAATGACTTCCTATGACGCTCTCTGTTGCATCTCGGTGGAATGAGTCTCTGGCTGAATGTACTCCTGTGCCCAACCAGTACATTATGTAGTGGATGGGAGACATTGTCCAAGATGGCATGCAACTTGGACAGCATCTTCTTTTCAGACACCGTCAGAGGGTCCAGTTCCATCCCCACAACATCACTGGCCTTACGAATGAGGAGGTATGGGACGCTGAAAACACACACTCAGAATTTTAGAAGCAGCTTCTTCCTCTCCGCCATCAGGTTCCTGAATGTCCATGAACACTACCTCTACTTTTATTCTCTTTTCACACTATTTTTTTTTATTTATGACTTGTAGTAATACCTTTTTGTATTGCACTGCAAGACAACAACTTTCACTATGTCAGTGATACTGAATCTGATTCTAAATCACAGCTCATACAAAGAGAAACAGCTCAGATTTCAACTCACATTCTCCAGTGGAAGATCAATGCCATATTTGTAAAGCCACCTACAAGACAACAGCCACCTAATGAGACATGGTTGATTTGGTACAACTCTTTTCATCTGCACCCCAGCGAGAAAGTCAACAGGTGTAGAAACTCATCTTGGGTCCTGATGTGACTCTCCTCATCACCCTGCCTAACACTCAGCTCTGTTGACTTCAAGAGGGCTTCAATATCAGGCAAAACTTCCAAGCCACGGTGAATTTCTTCTCCAAAACTGAGACAAAACGTTAGACATGGGAAACGCAAAGTCAGACTCACCTCTCTTCTGCATAAAAACGAATAAATCATCCAGGAACTCTTTCCGCTTGGGATCGCTGTCCAGTTCGTAGAGCTGTAGAGAGAACGAAAGAAAACACTGTAATGAGGGCAGCATGAGGGAGTCACTATGAAGTCAAGAATCTGCCCCATAATCAGTAGTATCTACAGGAGGCATTACCTTAAGAAGGCAACATCCATCATCAAAGATCCCCACCATTCTTCTCACAGCTAACACGAGCAGGAGTTCAAAAAAAAGCCTGAAGTCTCACATAACCAGGTTTATGAACAGCCACTTCCCTTCAACTATTTATTCTCGAACCAATCAGCACAACACCAACCACTACAGTTTAGCAATACTATGACTACTTCAGTCACTTAGATAGATTAGATTAGCTTTATTTGTCACATGTATCTCGAGACAGAGAAATGTGTCATTTGTGCTAATGGTCAACACAGTGCGAGGATGAGCCAGGGGCAGCCTGCAAGTGTCGCCATGCTTCCGAACCAACACAGCATGCCCACAATTTACGAACACTGACTCATACGTTTTTGGAAAGTGGTAGGAATCCGGAGCACTTGGAATAAACCCACGCAATCACAGGGAAAACCTACCAACTCTTTCCAGACAGCGGTGGAATTGAACCCGGGTCACTGGCACTGTAAAGTGTTACACTAACCACGACGCTAACCCTTCAATTCTGCCCTGCCATTTCATCATGGCTAATCCATTTCCCTTCCATTCCCAATCTCCTGCCTTCTCTCCATATCCCTTCGTGCCCTGACTAATCAAGAATCTATCAACCTCCGGCTTAAATATACATAAAGACTTGGCCTTCACAATTGCCTGTGGCAATGAATTCCACAGATTCACTGCTCTCTGGCTAAAGAAATTCCTCCTCATCTCCAGTCTAAAAAGACGCCTCTCTATTCTGAGGCTGTGTCCTCTGGTCTTAGGCTATGTCTACATTAGACCGGATAATTTTGAAAACGCTGGTTTCGCGTAAAAACGATAGGTGTCCACAACAGGTGTTTTTGAAAATACCTCCGTCCACATTAAAACAGGTATTTGGGCAAATCTCCTCCTACTGGGCATGCGCAGGACACATCTACAGAAAACAAGCGAAGAGGAAACGGTATACTTGGTGCACGTTTGTCCAGTTACAGACTAGAAAAACTTAAAAGGAAATTGCCAAACGACAGACAGCTGTTGGCTCTCGTGCAGGAGAACTTGAAATTAAGAAAACAAATACTGCAGCGTATGGAGGCAACCGACAGGGAGTTCACGGACAGTATGACCTGGCTGACGACAAACATTGAAAAACTGACCAACTCTGTTGCAGAGGGATTTGCAATGATGAAGAGTATGATGGCTACCCCCCCAGTACTTTTTACCGCCACAATACCAGCCTCACAGCCACTTCAATAGCTATACATACGGACACACAGACCCCCGGGTGGCCCCACCAACATCTTCCCCACTCCCACAGAGGGGTCACCCTGGAAACATTTCCTACAGCCATCGTCTCTACACTGATGAAAGGGACGACAGGTTTTTTTAAAACCTCCGGTTACCCCGTACACACTATAATGCCCAACCGGCGTTTTCAGATTTAAACACTCTGGAGAGCATTTTAGAAAGGCTCCGTTTTCGGGGGAGGAAAATGCCATTTCAGTGTGGACGGAGGGTCAAAATGAAGAGAAAAAGCTTCGGTTACAGATTTATCCGGTCTAGTGTGGACGCAGCCTTAAACTCCTCCACCATAGGAAGCATCTCGGTTTTTTTGCACTGCCTTACTTTCCATTTTTCTATTTATGATTTATAATTTAAATTTTTAATATTTACTATCGATTTGTAATCCAGGGAGTGGGAAGTGCAGAACCAAATATCGCTATGATGATTGTACGTTGTAGTATCAATTGTTTGGCGACAATAAAGTATAAAGTATCCTCTCCACATCCATTCTATTGAGGCCTTTCAACATTTGATAGGTTTCAATAAAGTCACCCTCATTCTTCTGAATTCCAGAGTATAGGCCCAGAGCCATCAAACGCTCCTCACATGACAATCTTTTCAATCCAGGAATCATTTTTGTGAATTTCCTTTGAACCCTCTCCATGATGAAGGGTCTCAGCCTGAAACAACACCTTTTCACAGCCTGACCTGCTAAGTTCCTCCAGCGTTTTTGTGTCTGTTGCCCCAAGAGGGGTGTTCAGTTCATGGTCAATGAGGGACTGATAACAAGCAGTACCAACATTGAATAAAAAACAGGGATGGTAATGTCAATTAATTTAACAGAGACACAAAAGACGACAGTTACTGGGAACTGGAGCAACACACAAAATGCTGGAGGAACTCAGTGGGTCAAGGTAGTGTCTATGGTGGGAAATGGACAAACAAAGTTTTGGGTCAGGCCAAAATGAAAAGATCTCAACTTTATAAATGTCAACTGACCCTCCCAAGATGCTGCCTCATCTCCTGAGTTCCTCTAGCCTTTCATCAATTAATTTACTGTTTGAGTACTCAATATTAACACCTACTTAGCTTAGCTCTCTGTTCCATAATCAGTTAGTGATGAGACACTATCATCAATGACTCACCATCACCAATCATTCGTAGTATGCTATTCATGGAAGTGGCCTCAGCAACCACAACTGATCCCATTTGTTTAGTAGGAAGACATATTTTTACAGTAACACACACTGAATGGCCACGCTGTGAGGTAGCCCCTGTACCTGACAAAGTGGCCAATGTGTATGTTCATGGTCTTCTCCTGCTGTAGCCCATCCACTTCACGGTTCAATGGGTTGTGCGTTGAGAGATGCTCTTCTGCACCCCACCGTTGTAACACGTGCTTATTTGAGTTACTGTTGCCTTCCTGTCAGCTTGAACCAGTCTGGCCATTCTCCCCTGACCTCTCACATTAACAAGGCATTTTCGCCCACAGAACTGCCACTCACCGGATGTTTTTTGTTTCTCGCACCATTCTCAAACCATCCCGTCTGGCATCAGCAATCATTCCACAGTCAAAGTCACTTAGATCACATTTCTTCCCCATTCATTGAGTTGCTGCTACATGATCAGCCAATCAGATATTTGCATTAATAAGCAGGTGTACAGGTGTATCTAATAAAGTAGCCACTGAGTGTACACAAAGTGCTGGCAAAACTCAGCAAATCAGGCAGCAGCTATGCAGGTGAATAAACAATCAACATTTTGAGCCCGGAC
Organism: Mobula hypostoma; assembly: GCF_963921235.1. Lineage (NCBI taxonomy): Eukaryota > Metazoa > Chordata > Chondrichthyes > Myliobatiformes > Myliobatidae > Mobula > Mobula hypostoma. The sequence goes on from NC_086114.1 coordinate 16,075,841, forward strand.
ATTTCATCAGGTGTTTCATTTTCACGGTCTTTCATTAGGTATTAAAGATGCCTGATGCTGGAATACTTGGGTACTAAATTAATGCTCAAGTAATGCTAACGATTTCTGGCATCCAAATCTTTCCCACCAGTGAAACATAGATGGAAAATCACTCCAAAACTCCCATGCTACTGACAAGTACACATTCCTGCAGCAGCAATCCAGAAGTTCCCTCTGGGTGGTTCTGCAATTAATAACAGAGCCAGTGCTTAATTCTCATGAGCTCACATGAATACTTTTAGTAAACAATGAAATTAGGAATTACCAGCCGCACAATATCTAACAAACAATAAATCAGTTGGCAGCTGGTTCATTCAATATGGGTTTCTATTAAGTCTGGCATTGCTCAATATATCATCTGAGTAACCAAAGACAGAGTTTGGTGCTAATTCAAGATCTTGCTTTTCCCTTTTAAACGTGACCTAAGTCAATCAAAGCTCGAGCTCAAGTTAGAACTGCATGGGGGTCTGCAAGTGAAAATGTGTAATGAGAATGTCATTCTATTGTTGATGTTGTAGGGAGTACTGTAATGAGTAATGAAAACCTGCCTTCTGAGGAATTTGACTGCAGCTATTCAGCAATGTACGATTTTACGGTTCCCCGATTTGCATATTCTTTTCTCACGTCACAAACCAGCAATGTTCTTGGTTGAACAGGGAGCGCATGTTATAGAGTTATCGAACACTACAGCACAGAAAGAGGCCCTTTGGCCCATCTAGCCAGTGCTGAACTAATAATCTGCCTAGTCCCATTGACCTGCACTCAGATCACAACCCTCCATGCCCCTCCCATCCGTGTACCTATCCAAATTTCTTTTAAATGCTGAAATTGAATCTGCATCCACCACTTTCGGTGGCAGTTTGTTAAACACTCTCACTATCCTCCAAGTCAAGAAGTTTCGCTGTTTTCTTAAAAAGTTCACCTGACACCCTTAACTCATGAGCTTTAGTTCTAGTCTCTCTGAACCTCAGTAAAAAATGCCTGCTTGCATTTGCCCTATCGATACCTCTCATCATTATGTATACATCCATGAAATCTCCCCCCGTGCTCTATAGCATAAAAGGTTTCCGACCTTACCATTAACCAAGTGGTCTATGGACCAAAGGTTGGGAACCGCTGCTCTAGGGAAAAAGTCCCAACCTGTTCAACCTTCCTCTTATAACTCAGGTCCTCAAAACAACACACACAGAACACTGGAGGAAGTCAGCAGGTCAGGCAATATCTATGGAAAAGAGTAACCAGGTCCTCAGATCCTGGCAACATCCTTGTAATTTTTCTCTGCACTCTTTCAATCATCAACGTATCAGAGATATGAACATTTTCAGCCCAAATTTAAAATCAAGATGTCAGACCTGTCAGAAATTGTGTTTGACCATAAAAACCCAAGGGGATTTTTTTTTAACTGACACAGCAGCAGTTGGGACAGACTTCAGAGAATGTGGAACATGGGGGAATTTGATCTGCTTCCCACCATTTATATGTGTAAAACTGATCAAACCATGGCAAAAAAATCAAAGGCTATAAGAAACACATCTCAACCCTGGGAAGCATTCCTGGTTGCTAACTCACATCTTCAGTGACCTAACAAAATTTAACAAATGATCTGGTGTTAACTTAAGGAAGAGATTCCAATTTTTTTCTCACTCCCTCAGAATTTCCCAACCTCACACATAAAGCCCTGGCTCCATGTTCCAAACTGTACCCCAATCCTACACTGCCCAAGCAGGAGAGATCCTTTGTTCAACCCCAGACCATAAGACCATAGGACTTAGGAGCAGAATTAGGCCATTTGGCCCATCGAGTCTGCACTGCCATTTCATCATGGCTGATTAATTTCCCTCTCTACCCCATTCTTCACCCTTCTCTCCATAGCCTTTCACCCCTTGACAAATCAAGAACATATCAGTCTCCTACTTAGTTACACCCAGTTACATGGCCTCCACAGCCACCTGCAGCAACGAATTCCACAGATTTATCACCCTCTGGCTAAAGAAATTCCTTCTCATCTCATGGTTCTAAATGGACATCCCTCTATTCCGAGACTCTGTCTTCTGGTCCTAGAGAAGAGGGATGTCCAGCTCTACGTCTTGTGTAGGTCATAAAATGAGAAGATGATACTTTGGCATTAGCAATTCAAAATGTATAGGCCAGAAATATGGAGATTTTAGTATTCTGGACTAAAACTTCTGGATAAACACAATCAACTGTTGAACATACAATCGAATATTGTACAACACAGAAACAGGCTCCAAACATGATGACAAATTAAATGAAATCTCTTTTGCCTCTACATGATCCATATCCTGCATATTCATGTGTCTATTAACAGCCACTTAAACACCAGCCCTGGTGAAAGGTCTCAGCCTGAAATTGTGTGTGTGTGTGTGTGTGTGTGTGTGTATATAAAAACTTTTCCCGCACATCCCCTTTAAATTCCCACTCCCACCCCCACCTTAAATAGATATCCTCTAGTATTTGACATTTCAACCCTGGGAAAAAGACGTAAAGCTCAATAATAACCTCAGGATCAACTTCCTGAAGACTCACACTAAGTGATTTAGGAACAGCTCTGCAGCATAGCAAGGGCAGCACGGTAGCATGGTGGTTCACACAATTGCTTTTCAGCAATCCCTGAACGGGTTTCGAATATCTCCGGCGTCTGTAAGAAATTTGTACATTTTCCCCGTGACCGTTTAGTTTTCCTCCGGGTGCTCTGATTTCATCCCATATCCCAATGGCGTATCCTCGTGGGCAAGTTATGTTGGTGCTGGAAGTGTGTTGATACTTGCGGGACTGCCCTAGGCACAATCCCGGCTGATCTGATTTGAAACAAATGGTGCATTTCACTGTACGTTTCGATCTATATGTGATAAATAAAGCTAATTCTTATCTTTATAGATTCCTGAGCAACCCGTGAACCCATGGACACTACCTCACTAGTCCTCTATTATACTATGTATTGATTTATTGACAGATTGTAACTTATGTCTTGCACGGTACCGATGTCACAAAACAACAATTTTCACAACATACGTCAGTGATAATAAACCTGACTAATTCTGAGGATATCTGAGTATCCATACAGGAAGGGGAAGAAATCTCTTAACTAAGATGGCCCCTGAATGCTCAGGGAATGAATACGTTCAAAACCAAACACAGCAGAGATTTGAATGCAAAGTGAATTTAAGGATTAAAACGACAAAATCAACAATAATCACTGCACAACAGAATAACTATGAGTGTCAAGTGGTCTGCTCATTTTCCATTTTGTGAGTCACGTTCCGAAATGACTGCGGTGCAAAAAATTATTCGTGACATCTTTCACCAGTGACCACAGTAAGTGGAAAATGAGGGCAGCATCCCCAGTACCTTCCACAGTGAGAAAAAGCCAAATCATCTCTGGAAGAAGTGGTTGAAAGTACTGCTCTGAGGTCAGCGCTTTAAATCAAGATTCTACAACTGACGGGAACTCTGAGAACTAGAATGAGATGGTTACGGGATGTTTCTACGGAAAGCAATTAACTGCTGACTCTGGTTTAAAACAAAAGCCTTTGGCACAGCTCGGTTACTCACTTGTGGCTGAGGTGAGAATTGGGGAAATCAGAGGTTAGCGATGCAGGGAGGAGAGAAAGAAATCAGGAGAGGGATATGGGAGAGAAGAGAGAGAAAGAGGTCAGGAGAAAGAGCAGGGGAAAGAGAGAGACAGAGAGAGAGAGAGATGGAGGCAAGGGAGAGAGAAGGTTAGGAGAGAGGATAAGTGAGAGAGAGATTGCGAGCACAGGGCAGAGGGGGGCTGGTGAGAGAGGGGCAGGAGAGAAGGAGGGTAAGAGAGGAGATGGCAGGAGAGAGAGATGGCAGAAGAGAGGGCAAGAAAGAAGGAGATGGGAGACAGAGGGGTAGCAAGAGGGGGTGTGAGGGGGAGCAGGAGGGAGAGAAAAGGCTGAAAGGGGACAGGAGAGAGATGGAGGGAGAGAGACAGCATGAGAAAAGGGAGGGGTGGCAAGGAAGAAAGGGGAGGGGGCTGGCAGAAGAAAATAGGCGAGAAAGGATAACTAAGGAGGGAGTGAGGAGAGTGATCAAGACAGACGATAGCGAAAGAGAGAGAGTGAGATATGGATTTAGAGAAGTAGAAACAAAAATAGAAAGAAAAGTAAGGAAAAGGGGAGGAAGTAAGAGTAGGAACAAGTGAGAGTGAGAACATACAGTGCTCTCCAGCTAGTGAAGCTGCCACACAGTTCCAATAGACCAGGTTCAATCCTGACCTCCAGTGTTGTCAGTCTGGAGTCTGTACATTCTCCTTATGTTCGCACATGTGTCCTCCAGATGTTCCTGCTCCCTCCCAAATCCCAAAGATGTGCTAGTGGGTTAGTTTTCCACTTACTTACACAGTAGCCAAAGAGTCCAAGGGGGAGCTGATGATGACTTGAGACAAACTATGTAGTAGGAGTGTAGGGAAATGAGTGGAATGAGGTGGGATGAGTGAAGTTGAGGGAGAGTGTGAGAAGTTAAGAACCCTGATTCACCCACGCCCGAGACAGAAAGGAGAAAAATCGAGAAGGTCTGACCTTGGCGAAGTCTTTGGCAGCCTCTCTTGCTCTTCCACCATCACCATCATCATTCCAGGCCAGACTCCCATTCTAAACATTACAAAGAGAAAGAAGAAAAGATGAAGGTAGAAAGAGAAAAATAATGAAGAGGATAGTTCTGTGCATCTCTGACCTGGAATGAGCACAGAAAACAGAACAACATTGAGTGTGGATCAGTGGAAACTCCTCCTGAATTCTGGACATTGCCAAATCACCATTCAGTCATGGGATTGGCTTTTCCTAAATGGTTATCAAGCCTCCTACAAACACAGTGGGCCCTGGGGAGTGTTGTGGAATAGAGAGACCTAGGGGCAAAACTACATAGTTCTCTGGAAGTGGTAAAACAAGTTGACAAAGTGGTGACGAAGATATTTGACAAGTTTGCCTTCATTAGCCATGACACTGAGTACGAGAGTTAGGATTTCATGTTACATTGTACAAGATGCTGGTGAGACTCCACGTGGAGTATTGTGTGTCGTTTTCGTTAACTCGTTGTGAGGATATGATAAAGATTTAGAGGTTGTCGAAAAGATTCACAAGGATTTTGCCTGGACCAGACGGCTTGTGTTATAAGGAGAGATTGGATAGGCTAGGTTTTTATTTCCTGCAGCAAAGGAGGCTAAGATAGAAATAGAGTCCAGAAGCAGGCCATTCTATCCATGCAGTCCATGCTGAACTAATATTCTGCACAGCTCCATTAACCTGCACCTGAACGACAGCCTCTCAAAACTACTCCAAACTTCTAATGAGTGTTGAAATCAAACCTACATCCACCACTTCCGCTAGCTGCTCATTCCACATTCTTACCACCATCTGAGTAAGTTCTCCCTCATGTTCCCCTTAAACATTCTGCCTTTCACCCTTAACCCATGACCTCAGTGAAAAAAAGTCTGCTTACAAGTAATGTAAGGTTTATTAAATTATACGTATATATAGGGTGAGCGGTCACAGCCTGTATCCCAGTAGAAAGCAGCCTTAAGCTAGAGGGCATCAGCTTAAACACAAGAGACTCTGCGGTTGCTGGAGGCCTTGAGCAACACACACACAAAATGCTGGAGGAACTCAGCAGGTCAGGTAGTCTCTGTGGAGGGGGATAAACAGCCAGCATTCTTCATCAGGTCAGGTCATAGGTTTAAGTTGAAAGGAGGAAATATTAAAGAGGATCTCTGACAGGCAAATATTTCACACCAACTATGTTGGGTTTGAGGAACAAGTGGATACAATTACAAGGTTCAGAAAATATTTGGATAGGTAAATGGATAGGAAAGGAGAGAGTAAGAAAGTTACCGGCCCAATACTGGTAAATGAGATTAGCTTGGTCGTTGCGAATAGGTTAGGCTGAAGGGACTGTTTCAGTTTTGCACAATTCTATGAATCTTCTCTTTTGAAGTTACAGACCACGACGCATTTAACTAGTTTCTGACCAAAATGGTTCAAAACACTGGCTAACCACCATCTGCTAAAGGTCAACAATACCTAGACTTCAGGATTTTAACAACAGAAGGACAGACTCATATGTAGGCTGATAATGTTGTGTACTGATCAAATAATGATGAGGGCCCTCTCGGAGCTGTACTTAACTGTTAAATAAGCAGGCAGGCAAGATATTGGTCAACACACACACACATACTGGCCACAAAGAGCAGACTCAGCCACACACCACATTACCACACTTTTCAGTTCTTCTTTTTGCAGATAAAAAGCTGCACCACAATGAGAGCAAAACTCTTAAATTTCTAAACACAGCAGAATGCTAGGCCCAAAATCAACTTCTAGGTGAGAGACCGCATCAAGTTTGGGGGTTAAGTGGAATCCAAGTGCTATGCCAGGTTTACAGGAAGAAGTTGTCATAGCAACATGGTGAATTGTCCAATCCACTGATGGAAGAATCAGCGTAGCTTCACGGCTGGGAGACCACACATCAGTGTGGAGATTAAAGCCTAGAAATCTCACTCTGCCACATTATCATTGTCACTTCACGCCTTCATATCAAGTTCTTTCTGTGCTATTTAAACGGCGGCACTAGCCAGCAGGTTAGCTGTTGGCGTGCTATGTTAACGCACCATTATCTGAGCAGAGTTTATTTTTAACCACAAACACACGTGTTTATACATCACAGTGAGCAAGTTCCTGTCAAACCCAAGGCAAGCATACTTCTCCTTTCCAGTTGTACACACATGTCAATTTGAAGGACTGGATTCAGCTGCATTCACTGCACAAAAACTACAGCAGGAAAGCTCACTGGCTCCAATCTACCATCAACGCCTGACTTGGATGTGTCCAGGACAAAGAAGTGGACAGCAAAGATCAATGTGGACACAACCCGCCCTGCAAACTGTCATTCCGACAATCTCCCTTCTGGAGAGCGCTACAGGGCTATTAAAAGAAGCACTTCATACCACCTTAAAAGTTTCTTCCTCCAGGCAGTTAATCTGATCAAACGTTATAGTTAGCCCCTTTGTTTCCCTTACCCCCTTTCCTTCATCATAAATACTTTAAACCACATTTTATAATGCTGTTTACATTGTAAGTACTGCACATGCTGGTATTTATGTATTTATGCACATTTTATTCCATATCTGTCCTTTAACATCTAAGTTTATTTTTATATAATTCTTTATTCTTTACAATTGTTAAATCTATTGTTTTTGTTGCATGTCATGCTAACTTGTTGCTAACTTTCATCAACCCTGTGCAAATAACTTCTCTGAGTGCTTTCCATCATAAGGGCAAGGAACAGTAGACCATTCAGCCCCTAGAGTCTGGTGCAAATTCAACAGATCATGGTTTCAGGTCCACTCACCCACCTGTTGCCCACAATCCTCAATTTCTCCCTGAAGTCTATTCTGACCCTCAATACTTCAGTCTTCACTGCTCCGTAGTACAGAGAGCTCTGTGGATGTACGATCCTCAGAGTTAAAATATGTAAGATCACTTTGCACTATTACGGACTTCTTACTGCTATAATTCTGCTCTTTCTTGTTAAACTTGTGCATAATTTATGTTAAATTTATGTTTTTCTGGGGAATGTTGTGTATCTGATGTGGTGCTGCAACAAGTAAGTTTTTCAATGTATCTGTGTATACATCTGCTTGTGCATATAACCATAAACTCATCTTTGCCTTTGAAATTCTTCTGCATTCCCACATTAAGTGAGTGATTTTCCATTCTAAAACTATGCCCTCTCCCTGATTCAGCATGAGATTCTCCAAAAAGGGAAGACAATCTTCTGATTCGATGAAGTCATCTCCAATTCTTCTCAAGTTCTGACGAATATTCCCTCAACAACTTCAACTTTCCCTCACGAGTCAACCCCTCATCGCAGGAAACATTCCTGTGCACCTGTTCTGAACTTCCTCCAGTGAAAGAGGTCCTTCTTTAACTATGAAAAACGTGGTACTCTGTGCCTCAGGGTTTCACCAATGCCCTGTACATCTGTATGTTTGTACGAAAACTTCCCTACTTTCATACTCCACACCTTTGCATTAAGGACCAGTGCAGCAGGTGGCTTCAAGATACATGCTATCAAGAAGAGAAATCTTGTTGGCAGCAACTCACATGGTGCTGAGAGACAAAACTAGGCATGATGCCAACAGAGACACAGCAAGAAGCACAAGGCCTCTCCACCCATAAATCTTGATGGTCCCTCCCATAGCTTAGCCATCTGCCGAATTCACTCAGTTCCGAACTCAAATTCCTCCCAACCAGTTCTTCACATTCAAAAAAATTTCCTGAACTATAAAAATTTATGGAAACAAAATAAAGAAAAAAAATTCATAGTACTTTTAGAGGTTACAGCAAACAGAAAAACGGAAAGAGCATAGAGAAAATATACAAGGATGTTGTCGGGACTTGAGGCCGAGTTACAGGGGAAGGTTGAACAGGTTTGGACTTTCTTCCCTGGAGTGTAGGAGAATGAGGGGAGATTTGATAAAGGTATAAAAATTATGAGGAGTATAGATAGTGCCAATGCAAGCAGACTTTTTCCACTGAGGCTGGGTGAGTCCAGAACTAGGGATCATAAGTTAAAGGTGAAAGGTGAAATATTTAAAGAGATCGTGAGGGGGAACTTCTTCACTCAGCAGGTGGTTTGAGTGTGGAACGAGCTGCCTGAGGAAGTGGTAGCTGCTGGTTCGATTTCAGCATTTAAGAGAAATGTGGATTAGTGCATGGATGGGAGGGATATGGTGGGCTATGGTTCAGGTGCAGGGCAATGGGACTAGGCAGAGTAATAACTTGGCATGGACTAGATGGGCTGAAAAACCTGTGCTGTGCTGTGTAGCTCTATACTCTAAACACTAACAAAAGGATGAAACCGGTGTCTTGCTGAAAAATATCTCTCGAGAATTTTCATCAACCATGGGGAGTTTCGCAGTGGCCCATCTGGTAGAGCTGCTAGGTAGTTACCGAACCTGCTGCTTTTCAGAGAAACAGTGACCAGATAAAATCCTGACCTCGGGTGCTACTTGTGTGGAGTTTGCATGTGACCGTGTGTTTCCCCTGGGTACTCCTTCCCTCCCACATTCCAAAAACACAGGGAAAAATGTCAACAAAGAAGAAGGGGTGACACAGTTGTGTAGCAGTCAGCATAGCGCTACTACAGTCCCAACAGTAAGATCATTCCCGTCACAGCCTGTAAAGAGTTTGTACGTGATTGCTGTGACTGTGTGGATCTCCTCCTGGTGCTCTGGTTTTCTCCCACAATCCAAAGAGTTAGCAGTTAGGGGCATTGAATTGTGGTCATGCTAAGCTGGCGCTGGAAGCATGCGACACATGCTGGCTTTTCAGCACAATCCTCGCTGATTTGATTTGACATTCCACATTTGATTGTATATTTCAATGTATATATGACAAATAAGGCTAATTATTCAAAGACGGCAGGAAAAGGAATTGACATTTCAGGCCCTCATGCCTCAATTCTGAAACCTCTATTCCTTTCCCTCCCACAGATGCTGCTCAATCCACGGAGACCCGCTAACAGATTGTGCCTTGCCCCAGATTCCTGAATGTGCAGCCTGTGTCTCCTCTGTGGCTAAAATACATTAACTGAATGCAGAGTTACCCAAACCAGACTGTCAATGAGGAGAGGCTTTCCCCAGAGCGCAGCTGGGTCAGGCTGCCATCAACAGGACAGACGTATTCTGGCATTATCTGGAAATGGGCCTTGTGCTGACAGCAACGAGGTCGCTGAGAGCAATGTTAGTGCAAACCTAATCAATGCATTATCAAAGAGATGGAAGACTAACACTTCCCAGTCTCATTCCCTTGACATAAAACCTTTGGCTCATTGGGAGCTCTGGGCAGCACATTCAAGTCCTGCAAGTGTCAGGGAGTTAGGTACAGGTCAGAAACAGGCCCTGTGGCCCAACTGGTCTATGCTGACCAAGATTCCTATTTGAACTAGTCCCATTTGCCCCACATCCCTTTAAGTCTCTCCTATGCATGTACCTGTCCAAGTTCCTTTTAAATTTTGTTAATGTACCTACCTCAACCACTTTCTCGGCAGCTCATTCCATACTTGACCAGTCTCTATGAACATTACCCCCCCCCACCCCCTGGTTTCTATTAAATTTCTCCCGTCACCTTAAACCCATGCCTTCTAATTCTTGAACATCCCCCCTCCCCCTGGATGAAGACTGTGCACATTCACTCTATCCATTCCCCACGATTTAATACAGTTCCCTCTTTCTCCCTACACTCCAAGGAATAAAGTGGAAAAGGATGAGGGCTTGTTCATGAGCAAGTATTTCTCAATGAGGTGCTGATTTCCTCACGCGGTCCTTAAATGACATTGAACCCTCAGGAGATTTAATTAACTTTCACAAGCCCTGGGTTCATTCTGTACACACAGGCTTGTCTTCATACTTTGGATGCAAGTTCTCAAATGGCACCTGTAGGTCCATTACAGATGGAGGGAAGGGTGTAGCTGGTGGCAGAAGGAGAGCTCAAAATATATTCAGCTCCATCTGGATGGCATGATAAGCCAACTGTACCTGCAATGTACTTTTTTTTAAAATAGCTTTTACACTTTATTCTACATTGTTATTGTTTTACCTTATTTTAGCTCAATGCACTGAAAAATTATTTGATCTGTATGAACAGTATGCAAGACAAGCTTTTCACTTTATCTTGGAACATGTGACGATAGTGAACCAAAATCAACATTTTATATGAAAGAAAAATGGAAGGCTCTGTGGGAAGGGCTAGATTCATCTTAGAGGAGGTTAAAGGATCAGCACAACATTGTGGACCAAAGAACCTGTACTGTGCTGTAACGTTCTAGGAACTGAATTGATTTTATTACTTTCATCCTTCATGTACATGAGGAGTAAAAATCTTTACGTTACGTCTCTGTCTAAATGTGCAATGTGCAATTTATAGTAATTTATAATAAATAGTATGTACAACAGGACAGTCAATGTAGCATAGAAATACAATTGTATCAGCGCGAATTAATCAGTCTAATGGCCTGGTGGAAGAAGCTGTCCCGGAGCCTGTTGGTCCTGGCTTTTATGATGCGGTACCATTTCCTGGATGGTAGCAGCTGGAACAGTTTGTGACTGGGGTGACTCGGGTCCCCAATGAACTTTTGGACCCTTTTTACGCACCTGTCTTTGTAAATGTCCTGAATACTGGGAAGTTCACATCTACAGATGCGCTGGGCTGTCTGCAGCACTCTCTGCAGAATCCTACGATTGAGGGAAGTACAGCTCCCATACCAGGCAGTGATGCAGCCAGTCAGAATGCTCTGAATTGTGCCCCTATAGAAAGTCCTTAGGATTTGGGGGCCCACACCAAACTTCCTCAACCGTCTGAGGTGAAAGAAGTGCTGTTGTGACTTTTTCACCACACAGCCGGTATGTACAGACCATGTGAGATCCTCAGTGATGTTTATGCCAAGGAACTTAAAGCTGTTCACCCTCTCAACCCCAGATCCATTGATGTTAATGTCAATATCAACAAGTTCTAATATTAACAAGAGACACTGTGTCCTCACCACTAGCCAATATCTGTTGGTTGCCAACAGAGCGGGTCTGAAGTTTAAGAATAGGGAGGATTTGTTACAGATATAAAAGTAACTGGGAGTTTCTGTCCCCTCCTCTTAAAAAAAAGGTTGTCCAAAGGGGGTACATCAGGCCACTTCCTGGAATATGAGGGTGTCCTAAAAAGTACGGCTAAATAGATAGGGTCTGTATTCGTAGAGTTTAGAAGAATGAGGGTAATGACCTTATTCACTCATAAGGGGTCTTGATAGGATAAATGTTGAGATATTTCTATCAGTGGGTGAGTCACGAACAAGGGGGCATAGTTACAACAGAAGGGACTGGTCATTTAAAACTGAAGCATACAGAAATTTCTTTTTCCGAGTGTAGTGAAGCTCTGGAATTCTCTCCCATGCCCCTACCCTCAAGATGATGGTAGAAGGCAAATTGTTAGATGTACTTAAGGCGGAGATATCTGAAAGATTGAGGAATTGAGGGTTACTGGGACAAAGGAGGATTGAGGCCAGCATAGATCAGCTATGATCATATTCAGATTTACTAATCACGTACAACAAAACGTACAGAGAAATGTGTTGTTTGCATTAAAAGCTGCAGATTAAGTTCTGGTGCCAACAGAGCATTACAACACAAGCAGAAACAACACCAACATTTAAAACATTTAAGAGACTCTTAGATAGGCACATGGATGAAAGAAAAATGGAGAGCTATGTGGGTGGGGGGGGGGGGGGAGAAGGGTCAGATTGATCCTAGAGTAGATTAAAAACTCAGTCACCATCATAGTCCGAAGAACCTCTACTGAGCAACTGTGTTCTACATAAAACAAAGCAAGACAACAACAAAGCAAGCCCCTTTCCCACCCTCCTACCTACCCACCCAGTCACACACAGAGACAGGCCTTCAACCTCAGAACAGGCCACCTCTAGGACTCCAGTTCATACTTGCAGTCATCAGGCCTCCAACCCCCAGACACCTGGCCCAGACTGAAGTGAACTGAATGGCGGGGCAGTCTTGAGGGGCTGAGCGGCTCCTATTACCCTGTGCACCATCTCCGGCCTTTCAACTCTGCTGTAAAATCGCTTCCCTGTAGCTTTCGGTGCACGCATTAATCTCCACAGACCTTTCTGCGCCTTAGCTGAGGAAAGTTGCGAAGGGCGAGGTGACAGCTGGGAATGAGAAACTGGCAATGAGCCAGAAGCAGCCCGGCTGACAAAGCCTCACTGCTAATTGATGCTGGGAAGGAGGATTTATTAGATTAAATTAAACAAGACAAGCATTAGGACAACTTTACTGTTACCGATTTCTACAATATCAACACTCTGAGGCACAATGTCAGTCCTGGGTAATCAATCATTGTAATGTGAAGCAAGGGATCCAAACCAGCAGAGTAAAGTTTCTTTCATTACGTGCAGCAGACAAAGGCATACATAAGGAAACAGTGGCAAGATGAAGTCTGGAAATTGGTGTTAGTTGCTTTTCAGAAGGAAGATAGCTTGATGAGTGATTCACCACAGTGCTCAGCTATAAAACCTGAAAATTTATGACCATTGGGGACATCTTATGATTGTGGCTTCGAGCATGCATTAACGCGGCAGTGTCCAGTGGAATGTGCAGAATGCAGCCTTTTTAAAACTCTTTCAAGAGACAGGAAATGCAGAGTGATTCAGTCTGTCAGAATGCAGAGAGAGGGGAAATGAGACAATGCCATTTCTGAATTTGCCTTTTATAAAGAAAATGATTTATGAGGATTCCTTGAGACTCCAAAGCTAAAGTGGAAACAGTGCAGAGGAGATTTACGAGAACATTTGCAGGACTCGAGGGCCTCAGTTCTAAGCAGAGGAAGGGCAGGTTAGGTCTTTTTTCCTTGGAACAGAGGAGACCTTGGCCTCAGTACCTTCTTGTGCAATTGGTTCCTCGACTTCCTCACTTGCAGACCCCCATCAGTTTGGATTGGTAACAGCATCTCCACCACAATTTCCATCAGCACAGGTGCACCACAAGGCTGTGTGCTTAGCCCTCCCTGCTCTACTCGCTTTATACTTATGACTGTGTGGCTAAGCACAACTCCAATGTCATATTTAAGTTTGCTGTCACCAAATCAAAGGTGGTGACGAAGCAGCATATAGGAGGGAGATTGAAAATCTGGCTGACTGATGCCCCAATGACAACCTCCCACACAATGTCAGCAAGACCAAGGAGCTGATTATTAATTTTAGGAGGAGATCTCGTCAGAGGATCAAAGGTAAAGACAGACAGCAACCTTAAATTCTTGGTTTTATCATTTCAGTGGTCCTGTCCTGGGCCAAGCACATACATGCAGTTACGAAGAAAGAATGCCAGTGCCTATACTTCCCTAGAAATTTGCAAATATGCAGCATGACATCTAATATTTAGACAAACTTCTACAGATGTGTAGTGGAGAGCAGTATTGAATGGCTGCATCACAGCCTGCTATGGAAACACCAATGCCCTTGAACTGAAAATCCTGCAAAAATAGTGGATACGGCCCAGTCCAATGCAGGTAAAACTCTCCCCTCCATTGAGCACATCTACGTGGAGTGCTGTCACAGGAAAGCAGCAACATCATCAGGCAACCTCATCACCCAGCTCACGCTCTCTTCCCATTGCTGCCATCAGGAAGAAGGAACAGGAGCGTCAGGACTCACACAACCAGGTTCAGGAACAGTTACTACCATCAGACTCTTGAACCAGAGGGGATAACTTCACTCAATTTCACTCACCCATCACTGAACTGTTCCCACAACCTACGGAATCACTTTCAAGCTCTCTTCATCTCATGTTCTCAATACTTCTTGCTTATTTACTTAATATTATTTTTTCTCTTTTGTATTTGCACATTGGTTGTTTGTGCAATCTGTTGGTTCAGTCTTTCATCCATTCTATTATCGTTCTTCGATTTAGTGAATATGCCTGTAAACAAATGAAGCTCATGGTTGTGTATGATGACAAAAAGTGCCTTTTAAAAGTATTCACCCCTCTTGGAAGTTTTTGTATTTCATTGTTTTACTACATTGAATCACAGTGGATTTAATTTGGCTTTTTTGACACTGATCAACAGAAAAAGACTCTCATGTCAAGGTGAAAACAGATCTCTACAAAGTGATTTAAATTAATTACAAATATAAAACACAAACTATTTGATTGTGTAAGTATTCACCCCCTTTAAATGTACACCAAATCATCATTGGTGCAGCTAATTGGTTTTAGAAGTCACATAATTAGTCACATAGAGATCACCTGTGTGCAGTCAAGGTGTTTCAATTGATTGTAGTAAAATTACACCTGTATATGGAAGGCTCAACTGCTGGTGAGTCAGTATCCTGGCAAAAACTACACCATACAGACAAAAGAACACTCCAAGTAACTCCACAAAGAAGTTATTGAAAAAGCACAAGTCAGGAGATGGATACAAGAAAATTACCAAATCAATGAATATCCCCTGGAGTAGAGTTAATTCAATCATCAAGAAATGGAAGGAATATGGCACAGCTGTAAGTCTGCCTAGAGCAGGCTGTCCTCAAAAACTGAGTGGCCACACAAGAAGGGAACTACTGAGGGAGGCCACCAAGAGACCTATGACAACTCTAGAGGAGTTACAAGCTTCATTAGCAGAGATGGGAGAGACTGTGCATACAACAACTATTGCCCAGGTGCTTCACCAGTTGCAGCTTCATGGGAGAGTGGCAAAGAAAAAGCCACTGTTGAAAAGAACTCACATGCAATCTCTTGGCTGGAGTTTTTTGGCCATTAAACTGAACGCTATGTTTGGCATAAGCCAAACACCACACATCATCAAAAACACCATCCCTACTGTAAAGCATAGTGGTGGCTGCATCATGTGAGGATACTTTACTGTATGCAGCAGGCCCTGGAAGGCTTGTGAAGGTAGAGGGTAAAATTAATGCAGCAAAATACAGGGAAATCCCAGTGGAAAACCTGATGCAGTCTGTAAGAGAACTGTGACTTGGGAGAAGATTTGTTTTCCAGCAAGACAATGACCCCCAAGCATGGTGAAAAGCTACACACAAGTGGCTTAAAAACAGCAAGGTTAATGTCCTGGAGTGACCAAGTCAGAGTTCAGACCGCTATCCAATTGAGAATTTGTGGCTGCACCTGAAAAGGGCTGTTCACTCAGAATCACCATGCAATCTGACAGAGCTTGAGCAGTTTTGTAAAGAAGGATGGGGAAAACTGCAGTGTACAGATGTGCAAAGCTGACAGAGACCTATCCACACAGACTTAAGACTGTAATTGCTGCCAAAAGTACATCTATTAAATACTGACTTGAAGAGGGTGAGTAATTATACAATCAATTATCATGTTCATTATTTCTAATAAATTTGTAGAAATTTGTTTTCACTTTGACATGTTTTCTGTTGATCAGTGTCAAAATATGCCAAATTTAATCCACTGTGATTCAATGTTGTAAAACAATAAGACATGAAAACTTCCAAGTGGGGTGAATACTTTTTATAGGTACTGCATTGTACTTTGATAATAAATATACTTTGAACCTTACAAAGGTATATAAAATCATGAGGAACGTGTGCCAATTAAGGGTCTCGGCCCAAAACATTGACTGTTTATTCATTTCTGGAGATGCTGCCTGACCTGCTGAGTTCCTCTAGCATTTTGTGTGTGTTGATGAGGAACATGTGTAGGGTGAATGCACACAGTCTCTTTCCCAGGGAATGGGAATCAAGACTAGAGGGTATGGGTTTGAGGTGAGAAAGGAAAGATTTATAAGGGACCAGAGGTGCAACGTTTTCATGCAGAGGGTGATGGGTTTATGGAAATGAACTGCCAGAGAAAGAAATTGAGACAGGTCATCATCATCATCAGGTACCATGCCCAGATTGAGCTTTGACTGCCATGGCCCACACACTCCTGTTTCGGGTCAAGTGGATCAATTCATTGGAATTCATTTCCAGTTCCCTGGCTGCTGTCTCCATCATCATTTGTCTTTGTCTTCCTCTTGCTTTCTTCCCTTCAATCTTTCCCATAATTACCGTGCATTCTAACTCCTCTTTCCTAATCACATGTCCAATGAAGTTACATTGCCTTTTCATCATCTCATACATTATTTCTCTTTTTGTGCTTGCTCTGTTCATGACATCCTTGTGAGATATTCATTTCGTCTGTTTTTTTTTGCATTCTCCTTAAAAACCACATTTCTGCTGCTTCAATTCCTTTCCACATGTTACTAGATATTGTCCAACATTCTGAGCCATATAACATAACTGGATAAATGTAACATTACAGTACTCTGAGGCGGGCTGTCATGCCTAGTTTAGTGTTGGTCATTATACTCTTCATTCTCGTAAAGGTGTCTTTTGCCATCCCTATTCTTCTTTTGATGTCCATGTCACACCTGCCATCTGATGTCACCCAACTTCCTAAGTAGCAAACGTTCTGTACTTGTTTTATGCCTTCCCCATTTATTCTCAGCCTGCAGATAGGATTCTCCTTCTTTTTGGATATCACCATACGTTCTTGTCTTTTTGCGATTGATAGATAGACTCATTTTTGCACTTTCTTCAACAACTATATTAATTAAGTTTTGTAGTTCTTCCTCCGTACTAGCAATTAACACAGTGTCATCCGCAATCTGAAGTTACTGGTGTTTTCACCGCCAACTTTGATTCCCAAGGTGCCTCTTATTCTTTGTAATATTGTTTCACTGTACACATTAAACAAATCAGGGGAGAAAACACACCCTTATCTAACGCCTCTCTTGATTTTTGTAAACTGACTCATTTCTCCATCTATTCTTACAGCAGCAGTTTGTTCCCAGTACAGCTTCCTGATTAGGCAGAGGTCTTTCAAATCTAGATCTAGAGTTTCCTGTAATATTTCAAATAACTTATTGTGCTTCACGTTATCAAATGCTTTTGTGTAGTCGATAAAACAAACAAATCTTCTTGCACTTGAATAGCTCGTTCTGATAGCATCCTTAAGATCAATATCATGTTTCTTGTACCTTTGTCTTTCACAAAACCACACTGTTCTTTACCTATTTCAGCTTGTATCTTACTTTTAGCTCTTGTCATCAAAATTCTTAGAAGTATCTTGGTGATATGACTCATTAAACTTATGGTCCTACGTAATTCACATTCCATTGCTTCAGGTTTCTTAGAAAGAGCGATAAATACTGATTTTCTTCATCTCTTCTGGTATTATTCCAGTCTCATAAATGTCAGGTACATCGCTCAAAAGACATCTGGATAGGTTCATGGATAGAAAAGCTTTAAAGAGATCAGGGCCAAATGCTGGCAAATGGGACTAGATGAGGTGGGCTCTGTTGGATCCTGATGCTTTTGTGATCCAAAGGTTCTTCAGAAGTAAAGAATGAGGCGTAAAACTTTTAACTTATTTAAAAAAAGCACCAGATTCAAGTGGTGTGACACCTATTACAGAAAAGCTTCTGGAAAATACAGAAGCACCAGTATTGTAATTGCTGGAAAATTCACTGTATATACTGAAGGAAGATAATTACCATAACAAGCAAATACAGGAAAATTGAATTGTAAGTAAAATAATTCTATACCCTAATGGTTTGGGCCAAAGGGCTTTTTTTCCCTTGATGTATGATGGTACAAAATGAGCCTGGAATAAGGTGCTGGCCATTTTTCTTCGAGAGTAAGTCCTTACTTTATATGTTATCAGTTGGTGTCGGAATTATAGAATCATAGTAAAGAAGGAAGGAGGCCAACCTGCCCATCAAATGTACACTAGTCATTTCTACAAATCCCTTCAAACTTTCAACCTGACAAGGATTAGATTTTTTTTTACACACTAGACACCAGAAATGGGGATTCCATATCAGTTGTCAATCTGATGAAGCTTTGTTGCACTCTGTTTTTTGCAGATATGGCCTTTAGCAAGAAGATCAGTCTCCACTTTTCTCTTCATTGCCTTGTATAACTTATAACGTGTGTGTTGTCTGTACCTAGTTGCCTATGATTCTGCTACAGGCAAGTTTTTCCATTGTATCTATTCCTTGCTATACTTGTGCACATAACAATAAACTCATCTGGACTGGAACACAATACTAGTGGTTGTACTACTTTGTATTGCAGTAAGATTGTATTGTATTGTATCATTTCTTAATTCATGCATTACTAAATGACAACAAAAGAGGACTGCGTGTCTTCATAATCTAAGATGCCTCATCCTTTGCACTCAATCCTCTTGCATCAATGACTAACATAATATTTGTCTTTCTAATTGGTTGTTATACCTCAATAATAACCCTGTGATTTGTGTCTGGATACCAAGGTTCCTCTGAACAACACCTTCCAATCTCTGGCCATATAAGTAAAATACTTCCTTCCCTACTTTCCCCATGGTGAATTACATGATATTTTTACATTTTCAACGGTACATAATTTGAGCTTTATCATCACCATTTTCTCCCCAAGGATTCTTGCTGTGCCTGTACGGGGGTGGTGGTGGTGAAGGAGTCACAGGAGCCGTCAGTGCCCTGTGATCAAGAAAGCTATCAGATGGAGACCATAGACAGCCATTAACTCCTCGCTACTGAACTCAGATTCCTTCCTGTCAAGTGTGACGTCATATTCCTCCTCTTCACACACAGGCCTCTGCCAAAAGCGTAAACCTACAGCCTCAAACCAAATCAGTCTAGTGGGGCTAAGATGAGGGATGTTGTTTTCTGGTTATGCATCAGAGAAACTGGTCCTTTGACTCAAGTCATCCATGCCAACCAATGTTCCTTCCAGAGTGAGAACCATTTTCCTGCATTTGTTCCCTATCCTGCTGAACCTTTTTCATCCATGTATCTGTGTCTAAATGTCTTCTGATCACTGTAATTGCACCCTCCTCTCCCACTTCCCCAGGCTGCCCATCCATGTACCCCCATCTTTTCTGTGAAAAACAACAGGAATTCTGATATACTGCGTCCGGTGCTCCCGATGTGGCCTTTTATATATTGGTGAGACCCGACGCAGACTGGGAGACCGCTTTGCTGAACATCTACGCTCTGTCCGCCAGAGAAAGCAGGATCTCCCAGTGGCCACACATTTTAATTCCACATCCCATTCCCATTCTGACATGTTTATCCATGGCCTCCTCTACTGTAAAGATGAAGCCACACTCAGCTTGGAGGAACAACACCTTATATTCCGTCTGGGTAGCCTCCAACCTGATGGCATGAACATCGACTTCTCTAACTTCCGCTAAGGCCCCACCTCCCCCTCGTACCCCATCTGTTACTCATTTTTATGCACACATTCTTTCTCTCACTCTCCTTTTTCTCCCTCTGTCCCTCTGAATATACCTCTTGCCCATCCTCTGGGTCACCCCCCTCCTCCTTGTCTTTCTTCCCGGACCTCCTGTCCCATGATCCTCTCGTATCCCCTTTTGCCTATCACCTGTCCAGCTCTCGGCTCTATCCCTCCCCCTCCTGTCTTCTCCTATCATTTTGGATCTCCCCCTCCCCCTCCAGCTTTCAAATCCCTTACTCACTCTTCCTTCAGTTAGTCCTGACGAAGGGTCTCGGCCTGAAACGTCGACTGCGCCTCTTCCTATAGATGCTGCTTGGCCTGCTGCGTTCACCAGCAACTTTGATGATTTTCTGCGAAAAGTTGCCTTTCAGGTTCTTCTTGCCTATCAGATCTTTAAATCTGTCCCCTCTCATCTTAAACTATGGCCTCTAGTTTCAGACTTCCCCCATCTTGGGGGGTGGGGGGGAAAGGCCAATTGTCCATTTTATCTGTGCTCTTGATGGTTTTATAAACGTCGATAAGGTCAGGCCTTAGCCTCTGCTCCAGGGAAAACAATCCCGACCTGACCAATCCCTCCTTGTAACCCAAGCCCTCCAGTGCTGGCAACATCCTGGTGATTCTTTTCTGTACCCTTGCTGGCTTAATCACTTCCTTCCTGTAGCATGGTAACTGGAATAATCTCCGCAACATCCTGTACAGCTGTTAAAACGACATCCCAACTCTTGTACTCAATGGCCTGTACAACGAAGGAAACTGGGCCACACACCTTATTCACCACTTTCTCTACCTGTATCACCAACTAATGTCTCCACTCAGAGTGGTGGATCTGAGGAATTTTCTGCCGTACAGGATTGTGCAGGTCATATCAAAGAACAGAGAACATTACAGCACAGTACAGGCCCTTTGGCCAACAGTGTTGGGCCATATTTTTAACCACCTCTAAAAAAATAAATCTAATCTGTCCCTTCTACACAGCCCTCCATTTTTGTATCATCTACGTGCCTATCAAAGTTTCTTAAATGTCCCTTATGTATCTGCCTCTACCATCCCCCAGCAGCATGTTCCACACACCCACCACTCTTGTGTAAAAATACTTCCAAATGACATCCCCCTTGTACTTTCCTCCAATCACCAAAAATTACACCCCATCGTATTTTCCATTTCCACTCGGGGGGCGGGGGGGGGGGGGAGAAGGTCTGTGGTTATCCACTCAATCTGAGCTTCTTATCATCTTGCTTAACAAGTTGCCCCTCATTTTTCCCCTACTCCTTCCCTCTTCCTCTATTCCCCATTCTGGCTGTCCACCTCTTCTCACCTGCCTATCTCTTCCCCCTGGGTCCCCTCCTCCTTCCCATTCTCCTATGATCCACTCCCCTCTCTGATCCTCCTTCTCCAGCCCTTTACCTTTCCCACCCACCTAGCTTACACCATCACCTTCCAGCTAGCCTCCTTCTTCTCCCTCCGCCTTTTTTCATTCTGGCATCTTCCCTTTTCCTTCTCGGTCCCAAAGAAGGGTCTCTGCCCAAAAGGTTGACTGTTTATTAATTTCAATAGATGCTGCCTGACCTGCTGAGTTTCTCTGGTGTTTTGTGAGTGTTGCTTTGCCTTTCCAGCATCTGCAGACTTTCACATGTTTATGATTTGCCTGTCAACTTCCTTTTCTCCAGAGCTCACTCAAGTTAACTTCAAAAGATATGCCCTCTAATCCGAGCAGCATCCTGATAAATCTCCTCTGCACCCTCTCTAAAGCTTCCACATCCTTCCTATAATTGAACACAATATTCCAATTGGTCTAACCAGAGTTTTGCAGAGCTGGTATAATTCTCCATTGTACAAAGCTATGCAGCTCATACCATTGAACACAGACCATTATCATACAGAGTAGACTCTTCGGCCCATAATGTGTGCCAACCTTTTAACCCTTCCCTCCCACATAGTCCTCCATTTTTCTGTCATCCATGTAATATATATTTATATCCCTGAATATTTTAAAGAGTTGATTCTAGACACAAAGGGCACTGATAGGTACGTGCAGAGCACAAATATAATCAGGAATACTCTTCAGATCAAGGATCAGCCATGGTCATACTGGATGGTGAAGCAGGCATGAAAGTCCCAATGGCTGCCTTCTGCTCGTATTTTCTATGCTTGGGACGAGGTATAGCCAAGGGTGGTGCTTCTGGTCTGTTGCAGCTCTCACTATAAAAAAGAGACTCCCGTTCCAAAAGTATTCACCGGCTGTGAAGCACTTTGTGACCTTCTTATAAGAGGAAGCTTAAAAAACAAACTCGTACTAAATTACAGAACAGAGGCACCTTTACTGGACACAAAATAGCACAAGCTGTAGTTTTTGATATAAACAGAGTTCATTCACTCTTTAGCAAAAAGAAAGTGTTTTTTTTAAATGAAAGAAATGTTTCCAAATTGACAAACAAAAACAGAGGTGGTGGGATGATGGGATGTCGTAAGTCACAGTTCTGAAACTACTTAAAGCTGATCAGGTTTCCTGGCCTTGGGCGGTGGGGGTTGGGGGGGATAGGAGAGGAGGAGGAGTGCTGGTCTATAAGAAAGGTCAGCGTCATAATGGAGCCAACATCCCAATTGAAATCATCAATAATTAAATCTCTAAAGAGGCTAAGCTTCCTTTATTAAAAAAGATGACAGAGCAATGGATGTAAATGGTCACTCACTACGTCCTTTCCACTGGGTCAGTTCAATGAACTATTCTTTACAGCTTTCTACTTAGCATGAATTTTTCATGCCTGCCGCTGATTATCAGTGCCGTCTCTGACAATGCTGAGAGCGTCAGAAGCAGACAGAACTTTCCTCTTACTGCACAGCCTTAAAATGCCCTCAGGGTTAACATTGTTTGGCAAGGCTATTTGTGACCAAGGGGAGATGCTTCTGAGCAGGAGAAAAGTAACAGGAAGCATCAGGAGGCAAGCAGGAAGCCAGGGCCTGTAGTTGAGTGGCCTGTTCAAATGACAGCACTTATTCCTGTTGGCCCACGATGTGATCAACAGACATTAGTAAGCTTGACCAAAGGGCATTGGGGTCACTAATTCAAAGACCAACACAGCACAGAAATCAGGCCCTTTGGCCCATCTAGTGTGTGTTGAACTATTAATCTGTCTAGTCCTGTCGACCCGCACCTGAACCGTAGCCCTCCATACCTCTCCCGTCATGTACCTACCCAAATTTCTCTTAAATGTTGAAATTTGAAATTGAACCCACATCCAACACTTCTGCTAGCAGCTGGTTCCACACTCCTACCACTCTCTGAGTGAAAAAGTTTCCCCCCTATGTTTCCCTTCAACATTTTGCCTTTCACCCTTAACCCATGACCTTTAATCCTTGTCTCACTCAACCACAGTGGAAAAGGCCTGCTTGCACTTACCCAATACACACATGTGGGGAGAGAATAGCATATACTACTGTCATTCAGCATCAGCCATAAACACACAATAATAGAGAAGGGCTGAGTGGCCTACCACTGCTCCTGATCCACTATAATTCTCGAGCAACACACAAAATGTCAGCAGGTCATTCAGCAACTAGAGAAAGGAATAAACGTATGACATTGCGGGCTGAGACCCTTTATCAGGACGGGGGAAGAAGCCAGAATAAGGAGGTGCAGAAGGAGTACGAGCTGGCAGGTGAAACAGGTGAAGGGGAAGGCCAGTGGGTGGGGGAGGGGGGATTAAGTAAGAAACTGGGAGGGGACACGTGGAGGAGGTAAAGGGCTGACTTGTATCTTGTCCCCACCCACCTTCTTATTCTGGCTGTATTCCCCCTTCCTTTCCAGTCGTGATGAAGGATCTCGGCCTGCACCGTTGACTCTTCATTTCCCTCCTGCATTTTGCGTGTATTGCATAAGATTCTATTATTGTTTTAACCGTAAGAGATTCTGCAGATGAAAGAAATCCAAGACAACACACACAAAATGCTGGAGGAACATGGAGGGAAATAAGCAGTCGACTTTTCGGGCCGAAACCCTACATCAGGACTGGGTGCGTTGCTTTGCGTTTCCAGTATCTGCAGGATGTCCAGTATGATTCTCAGTCTCTTTAGGAGTATTGGGAAACTGCTCACCCACTAAGTAAACTCTATACTCCCCCCAGTAGGTGCCCAAGGTTGTATTAACACCAGAACAGAAAAGAAACAAACGACTGGACAAACTCAATGGGTCAGGCAGCATCTGGGGAGTCAGAGGGATGTTTGATGGTTTCGGTCAACATCCTGCGCCAGTCCTGACGTAGGGGCTTGACTCCAAAACATCAGCCATCCCTCTACCTCCACAGATGATCAGAATTAGGTTTAATATCAAAGTCCAAAGTTCACAGTAAATTTATTATCAAAGTACATATATTCAAACCTGAAGTTCATTTTCTTGCAGGCATACTCAAAAATTCCAAGAAGCACAATAGACTCAATGGAAGACTGCACCCAACAGGATGTACAAACAACCAAAGTGCAAAAAAAAACAACCAACTTTGCAAATATATAAAAAAAAGCAATAAATATCAAGAACATGAAATGAAAAGTCCTTGAAAGTGAGTCTATAGGTTGTGGGAACAGTTGAGTGATGGGGCCAATGAAGTTATCCCAAATGGTTCAAGAGCCTGATAGTTGAGGGGTAAACCTGTTCCTGAATCTGGTGGTGTGTGTAGGTCCTGAGGTCCCTGATGATTAATGCTGCTTTCTTGTGACGTTTCGTGGGAGGGCTTTACCCGTGATGGACTAGGCCGCATCCACGACTTTTTGTGGGATTTTCCGTTCAAGGGCATTGGTATTTCCATACCAGGCCATGATGCAACCAGTCAATATATTCTCCACCACACATCTGCAGAGGTTTGTCAAAGTTTTAGATGTCATGCCCAATCTTCGCAAACTTCTAAGGAAGTAGAGGTGCTGCCGCGCTCTCATTATAATTGTATTTACTTGCTGGGCCCAGGACAGATCCACTGAAATGATAACACCAAGGAACCAAGGAATTTAAAGTTGCTGACCCTCTCTGCCCCTGAATGTCCAATGAGGACTGGCTCATGGGCTTCCAGTTTCCTCCTCCTGAAGTCAATAATCAGCTCTTTGATCTTGCTGACATTGAGTGAGAGGACGTTGTTGTGGCACCACTCAGTCAGATTTTCAATCTCCCTCCTATATGCTGATTCGTCACCACCTTTGATTTGGCCAAATATCACTTACGTATGTCATGAAATTTGTTGTTTTGTGGCAGCAATACAGAGCAATATTTAAAAAATATATAAATTACCAAAAGAAATATAATTTTTAAAATTAAATAAGTAGTGGAAAAATATTGAGATAGAGTTCATGGGTTAGTTTACAGTCCATTCAGAAATCTGATGGCAGAGGGGTAGAAGCTTTTCCTAAAATGTTGAGTGTGTGTCTTCAGGCTCCTGTGCGCCACTTGGATGGTAGCAGTGAGAGAGAATAGGGCATGTCTTGGGTAATGGGGGTCCTTCATTATGGATGACAGCTTTGTGAGGCATCACCATCTGCTGAGTGAGTGTGAGTGTGTGTGTGTGTGTGTGTGTGTGTGTGTGTGTGTATATATATAGAGAGAGAGAGAGACACACACACACACACACACACACACACACCCTCCCCCCCACCACTCTACCTTCCCTCTCACCTATCAACTTGTACTCCTGTCTCTCTCCCCCACCTTATTATGCTCTGGCTTCTGCTTCCTTCATTTCCAATCACAATGAAGGATCTCAGCTCATTTATTCCCTTCCATAAATGCTGCCTGCCCTACTGAGCTCCAATATTTTGTGTGTGTTGCTCAAGAGTTCCTCCAGAATCTAGTTTACTGCTTCAGATTCCTTGTGTCTCCACTGTGTTAGCGCTGGGAATCTGGGTAGAACACGTGTTGGTAAGTCCTTCCTCCTAACCGCAGTCTCAAGTCTCAAGAGCACACCTCCAGTCCTTGACAAACTGGTGCCAACTGACATCACGGGCAGCTACGTTAAGGAGCTCGGATAGCCCGAGGAATTCCCACAGATGGCTGGCAAACTTACAGGCTGGGCAGTCAGATGGGACAACTGTGGGGCAGTAGGGAGGGCAGATTACATATGATAGTCACAGCTATTCCTGGGCCGCTTGAGAGCGAGCAGCAACAAGGGAGGGTGCAAGAAGTGCTGGTGAAAGCCATGCCCCTTCCCCCTTCATTAGATGAAATGATTAGAATAATTCAGGAATCTGCTGTCGTGAGCATTTCCTATCAGCCAAAATGTTTGGATAAAGACTTCCTTTGCAATGTTTGGTTAGCCATTTCCTGTACGCTATCTAATTATGTGGATATCTGATTCTTCTGCTTAATGTATTTTTGTTTTAAATTATTTTAGGAAGGGGGGAGGGGTTTGAGAAGGGGCTGCTTCTTTGCAAACTTTGAGCGCTTTGCACGTAATACTGTGAGATAATCCCAGCCTTTGCAGAACAGAAAAAAAAACATTTTGTCCAATAACCGCAATTTAGATTCTAACTGTAATGTTTTTGGCATATTTTCATTGACTACATTTTCAAAGTTCAAAGAAAATCCATTATCAAAGTACATATAAGTAACAATATATCCCAAAATTTATGACTCTGACATTCATTTTCTTGCAGGCATTCACAGTAGAACAAAGAAATGCAACAGAAGCGATGGAAAAACTACGCACAAGGACTGACAAACAACCAATCTGCAAAAGTAGATAAACCGCGCAAATACAAGAAGAAACTAGTGAAGAAGTCCACAGGTTGTGGAATCAGTTCAGTGTCGAAGAGAGTGAATTTATTCACTCTGGTCTGATGGGTGAAAGGTAATAACTGTTCCTGAACCTGGTAATGTGGGAGCTAGGTCATTGGACTAGATTGGGTCGGTTTGAGTCATTTTGGGTCAGGATTGAAAGGAATTTCATCTATTCGCCTTTAGGTCAGAGGCCCTCCTTTGGCTGGAGTTGACCATGGGTATGGCACAGTAGCTTTCTACCTGATACGCAAGCCAAGACAGTACAATATGGAGAGTAAACTGTTGCCTGAGCAGCAGGCTCCCCCTCTCCACACAAGGAGCGGCAGACACCACTACAGTTTGGCACCAGTGGCGATGATGGAATTACCGGTCAGTGTTGATTTCAACGTAGGACTGTCTTAGGGACTCTAGCTCAGGATTCTGCCTCAAACTTTACTCCCCAAACCTTCCCCAAGGCAAAGCAATGGATACTTGAGATCAGGATATTCCTTCTCCTAGATGAGCTGCTGGCAAGCTCTATCTGCCCGAAGTTACTGGTTTTAAGGCGCCAATAACCCGCCTTTGCCCCTTCTCCTGTCAGTAGAAGCGGTCCCGCCAGGTTTAGTAGCTAAACCACACGTGAAGGTCAGGAGGTAGACTTTGTTGTCAGAGGCTACTTGAGACTCATGCATTTGGTGCATTTAATGGGTTGTGGGAGCTTCTCCACGTTACCTCCCAAGGCTGCAACAACCTTAAGGAACCAGCTTTTAGGTAACACAGGGGTATCTATATCCAGCTGAAGAACACAGTGACAGCACCTTCAACAGTGTGGCACCCACTTCTGATCAAGGTTTTTATATTCAGTCTCAAGCCTCTGGTGCCACCAGTGGGGAGTTTGCACGTTCTTCCTGTCACCGTGCACCAGTTTCCTCTCACACACTAAAGGTATGCACGTTGTGAGATTCATCGGCTAACACAAATTGCCCCATTGTGTAGGTGGGTGGCAGAATCCGGACTTCGATGGGAATGTGGATGAGTTGATGGGGAAGTTGAGAGGAGGACAACTGGTGCAAAATGGTCAACGCAGACTGGATGGGCAGAAGGGCCTATTGCCATATGGTATGGAGTCCACATTTGGGACCCCAGCAGCTTTCAAGATCGGAGATGAGACTGAAGCTGACTAAACCATGGCTGAGGGAAAAGGCCATTCAGCCCATCATGTGTATACAGTTGCTTGAGGGAGCTCTTATGTAAGTCATGTTCTGTTCTCACAACTATGCAAGGTTTCTTTTTTGATTATTTATCTGGCCACCCCACCCTTGTACCTACTGTATTTGCTTTCAGTGAGTAACCCACCCCCATTGAAAAGCCATTCAAAGTTTTAAAACTTCGAAGTAAATTGTATGTAACAAATTGCATAAACACCAAAATGTGAGAAAATAACATACAGAATGTTAAACACCATACTGCAGAGTCCCCAAAGGTGAGTTCACAGCCACTAGCCGCTGAAGCGAATGAAGTCAGTCCCGGAGGTGATGGCTGCAGGCCACAGCCACCGAGTCAGTCAGTTCAGCGCTGTGTCGGTGGCTGCAAGTCACAACTGCAGAGCTAGTTCCAGGCCAAAGCACCTCGATCAAATCGCGCTATTAGTAAAGAAGAGTAAACAAAAGCAAATGGAACATGAACTGCAGAGACCCCTAAACTGAGTCAACTGCTGCACAGCCCTGTTCAGCGCTGCAAACATTAAGGGTCAAACCGTAATCCCCCAAAAGTGAGTTTGACTTCATTTGACTGTCTACTGGAGGCAATTCCCAAGGGGAACTCCAGGAGGGAAAACAGGTCACCTCAAGTTCTTCACACATACAACCCAACTGTTCCCAAATGCACTGTCATAAGCCTGATAAACTGTCTGTTCAGGCACCTGGAGGTTCCTGTAATCACACCTACCTACCTTCCTCTTCACCCGGCTTCACTTATCACCTCTCACAAAACACTGGAGGAACTCAGCAGGTTAGGCAGCATCCGTGGAAACGATCAGTCAAAGTTTCGGGCCGGAACCCTTCATCAGGACTGTAGAGGGAAGGGGCAGAGGCCCTATAAAGAAGGTGGGGGGAAGGTGGGAAGGAGAAGGCTGGTAGGTTCCAGGTAAAAAACCAGCAAGGGGAAAGATAAAGGGGTGGGGGAGGGGAAACAGGGAGGGGGTAGGCAGGAAAGGTGAAGAAGGAATAGGGGAAAGCACAATGGGTAGTAGAAGGAGGCGGAACCATGAGGGAGGCGATAGGCAGCTGGGGGAGAGGCAGAGTGAAATAGGGATAGGGGAAAGGAGGGGGAGGGAATTACCAGAAGTTGGAGAATTCAATGTTCATACCAAGGGGCTGGAAACTACCTAGATGGTTTATGAGGTGTTGCTCCTCCAACCTGAGTTTAGCCTCATCATGGCAGTAGAGGAGGCCAGGTATGGACATATCTGAATGGGAATGTGTTTACGATTCACTTATTACCTCCCATCATACTCCATTCCCTCTCCCACCTTCTTATATTGACTTCTTCCTCCTTCCTTTCCAGTTCTGATGAAGGGTTTCAGGCCGAAACTTTAACTCTTTATTCCCTTCATTAGATGCTGCCAGACCTGCTGAGTTCCTCTAGCATTTTGTCTGCATTACTCCGGATTTCCAGCATCTGCAGAATCTCTTGTGTTTCCTGAATGCTGCTTCACATGCCTACACACGCAGACGTATGTCCACATACCTACATGTCAACAGACACCCATGTGCACTTGCACATGTTCCCACACCAACCCCTCATACACACATATCATCTTCCCCACTCCTCACACAGACAGCCCAGCCCACACTAACACTACAAGGAATCAATGAGGTCACAGCTGCACCTTTCAGCAAGTCAATCTTCCCAGGAACAACTCAAGAGCCCTACCATGGGGGCAGCTGGCTGGCTGAGTGTTTTTAACTTTACTCTCTGGATGAAGTTTCTAAATATGCAACTAGAGGGCATAGTTTCAAACTCGGTGGAGGGGGGAGAGCGATTTCAAAAGGGACATAAGGGGTAACTTCCTCACACAGAGGATGGTGCATACATGAAACAAACTGGCAGAGGAAGTGGTTGAAGCCAGTATGTGCACAAAATTTAAAGGACACTTGGAGAGGAAGATGTGGGCCAAACGCTGGTAAATGGGACTAGCTCAGATGGTCAGCATGGATGAGTTGGCTGAAGGGCTGGCTTCCATGCTTTGATTCTGTATTTTATTGTATTGAGAGAGTGCTGATATTAAATGGCACTCAATGACCCATCCTGCTCTACCCCAAACTGTCCTGCAGCTTTCCCCTAGTTAGACAATGTGGAGCCTCAATTACTATAGAAGCCTATATAGTGCATTTACTATAATACAGTATATAACGTAAGGGTGGTGAGGTGGAGTTTCGTCTCCATCAAGGGAGGTGTAAGGCGCTCCTTCCCTCCACTAGCCTGCAAGTCACCCTTGGGCAAAGTGTAGCACCAGCTTGGCCCCCAAGCCAGGGTCATGTGAAGCCATGGGAGCAAGTGGTGCATATAACAGATCTTGGCTTATGTGACTACTGACACCAGGCAGACAATCTCTGAAGAGTATTGATAATGGCTGGAGTCACCCATCTTGTAAAGACACTGCCCAGAGGAAGGCACTTAGGTAGAAGAATTTGCCAAGAACCCTAACCCATACGACACAGCACATAATGATGACGACGACAAAGATTTCCACCAGCACCACTCTTCCCAGTGCATTCCAGGAACCTACAACTTCTATGTAAAAAACTTGCCTTGTAACGCTTCTTTAAACTTCACCCCTCTTATCTTAAAAGTAACACCCTCTGGACCTGACATTTCCACCCTGGGAAGAGATTTGATTATCTGACTTAGTTATATCTCTTTATAAACATCCACCCTGCCCCTCAGCTCCTGACACTCCAGAAAAATATGATTAACTTTTATCCAACCTCGCCTCATCACAGCTAATGCTCTGTAATCCAGATAACACCCTGGTGAAACTCTTCTGCACTCTCTCTAAAGCCTCCACATCCTTCTTGATCCTAGGCACAATGCTTCAAGTTTGATCGGCCACGTCATACAACACAGCGCATAATGAACGAACAAAGTGTACAATATGACACAATTACTCATGATCACAGGCCTCAAGTTGCCACGTTACGAAGTCATTACCAAATCACTTGTATTTTTTATGGAATGTTTTACAAGATTTCCCAAACGAATTGCAGCTAATTACATACCATTGGTTTTACAATTTTGTTCTCACTTTATTTGTGCAATTATCTGAAGAATACACACACCAAACATGACAACTCTGCAAAAACAATCAGATAATCGACACTTAGCGTCATTGTCATGCTACATGTAGATAGGATTCAGAAGCAGATTTATTATCATTGAGTTACATGATGTAAAAATTGGTGTCTTTCATCAGCAGTGGAAAGATATAAAAATAACTACAATGATATAAGTGTAAAACAAAAAGAATAGCGAAGGTTTGTGCACTATTCAGAAATCTGATGGCAGAAGGTTTGAAGCAGTTCCTAAATTGTTGAATGTTGGTTTTTAGGCTTCTGTACCTCCTTCCCTGATGATAGTAATAAGAACATGGAGTCCACAGCAACTATTACACATCCAATAAGGAAGAAATTCTTTAGCCAGAGGGTATTGAATTTGTGGAATTCATTGCCACAGAAGGCTGTGGAGGCCAAGTCATTGGGTATATTTAGGGCAGAGGTTGACAGCTTCTTAATTAATCAGGGCATGAAGGGATATGGGGAGAAGGCAGGAGATTGGGCAGAGAAAGAAAACGGATCAGCCATGATGAAATGGGGCAGCAGACTTGATGGGCCAAATAGCCTAATTCTACTCCTATATCTTATGGTCTATGATCTAATAACACTAATTTCATTTTATTCCCTTCATTTTCTCACCAACTCACCCAAGATGCCACCGCTGGTCTGCATGCCAGGGACCTACTAACCAACCTGCATGACTTTGGGATGCAGGAGGAAACAAGAGCACGCAGGGGAAAGCACAGCAAAAGCGTGCAAACTTCACGCAGACAGAACTTGAGGTCAAGATTGATCCTGGGTCGCTGAAGCTGGGAGGCAGTAGCTCTAATAGATGGTGACTGTTTCACATAGTGAAAGTTATAAAAAGAGAAATAGTGGCTCAATATACAACTGCTCCACCCTTGATTCAGAATTAGGATTGTTATCACTGAAATATGTCATGGAATTTGTTGTTTAGCCACAAGCTTCAAGGTAATTCATAAGTGTATAAGGGTTTAAGATATAGGAACAGAACCGGGCCATTCATTAAGTTTGCTCTTCAAAGGTACAACTTAATGTCAGAGAAATGTATACAATACACATCCTGAAATGCTTTTTCTTCACAACTATCCACAAAAACAGAGGAGTTCCCCAAAGAATGAACAACAGTTAAATGTTAGAACCCCAAAATCCACCCCCAAGTTCCCCTCCCTCCCGCGCGTAAGCAGCAGCGAGCAACAAATCCCCTCCCCCCCCCCCCACTCCCCGGCAAAAAAGCGTCGGCATCCACCACTGAGCACCAGCGTGAACAAAGCAACAGCAAATTCACGGACTTGCAGTTACCTCAAAGACTTCCCATTTCACCCGGTATACGACATACCACAGGCTCTCTCTCTCTCCCTAATAAGGGAGAAAGAGGTGTCTCTGTCTTCCTCTTCCATTTGATCATGGCTAATTTTCCCACTCAACCCCATTCTTCTGCCTTCTCCCCATAACATTTGATGTACTTACTAATCAAGAACCTAACAAACTTTACTTTAAATACACCCAATGACTTGGTCTCCACAGTGGTTTGTGGCAATGAATTCTATAGATTCACCACCCTATGGTTGAAGAAGTTCATCCTCATCTCTGTTCTCAAGGGATGTTTCTCTATTCTGAGGCTGTGCGCTCTGGTCCAAGATACTCCCACTGTTGGAAACATCCTATCCACATCCACTGTATCTAGGCCTTTCAATTCAGCACTATGACATAGTTGCAGTGTGGTAGAGTGGAGATACCTATCTACCAATAGAGACGTAGAGCACTCCTTCGCTCCGCTAGCCTGCAGGTCATGTAGCACGTGCTAGACCCCGCCGATCAGGGTCATTTGAAGCCTTGGGAGTAGGTGGTAGATGGTCGTATGAGCAGCTGGTACAAATCACAAGTCCTGGTTATGCAACCAGTGACGCCAGGCAGTCAATCTCTGAAGAGTATTGATCATGGCTTGTAAAGACACTGTCCAGAACCACTTCACATGGTCATGGATAAGACCATGATTGCCCAGCAGCACATAATGATGATGTACTTGCAGGAGAATAGAGCAGGGATTTCAAAGATTTGCTTAGTGTTTATAGGCAGGGGAATTGCCACAATTGGAGCTCAGGATGGAGCAAGATTCTTTTAAGAATAGATATTTCCATTCTAAATGAGGAAGAGGTGGTGTTACTTGAGAACTTTCCATACAGGAGTTCAGTATATTTAATTTTAATTGTAAACATAATGCAACAATATTAAACTTGGTTAAAAAAAATTCCATAGTACTTTGCAAGTGTAATCCCATTGACAATTATCCTGAGCAATATTGGCAGAGACAACAAAAAGTTTGTCAAAGAGGAAGGTTTTAAAGAGCATTCCAAATGTAGGGAAGGTTATAAGGAGGAAATTCCAGAGCTTCGATCCCAGGCAACGGAAAGCCGATGGTGGAGAGGCAGAAAATGGGATGAATGTAATGCCAGAATTAGAGGCTGAGATGTGGGACTGGGGAATAGCCATGGTGGGGGTGGGGGTTGTTACACTAAAAATATTAAGGGACCTAACTACAGCTGCTGGAACTTTGAATCTGAGTCAGGAGGTCACACGGAACAGCACGGGACTGCTGTGCGTACAGCACCCAGGAAACAAACAGCAGAGCCTTGGCTTCCTTCTCACCTCCTACGGGTGTGAGATCAGCCAGAACGCTGAACTGCTGAGGTTACAAAAAACATTTCAGCCACACATGCAGATACATTGCAGCTCAGTACGGCACTGCAAAAAACTACAGAGAGTTGTGGACATAGCCCAGTCCATCAAGCAAACCAGCCCCCCACATCGTTAACACTGTTTATACTTCCCACTCCCTCGTGAACACAGCCAACATAATCTTGGATCTCTCCTTCCCTGGTCATTTTCTCTTCTCCCCTCTCCCATTGGGCAGAAGATGCAAAAGTTTGAGACAAGTACAACTATTATTGGACTCTTGAACAATACGATTACACACTGTAAAAGATGAACCCATGAAGTCCTAAGTTATCTTGTAGCGGCCCTTGCATTTTATTTGTCTCCACTCTCTCTGTAACAGTAATTCCACATTCTCCATTTGGTTTTCTTTTTACCATCTTGATGTACTTACGCATCAAAGTCAAAGTAAATTTATTATCAAAGCACATACATGGTATGTCACCATATACCACATTCAGATTCATTTTCTTGCAGACATTTATACGAAAATAAAAGTACAATAGAATTTATGAAAAACTATTCATAGATAAAACCTGACAACCAATGTGTAATAGAAGACAATGTAGAGCAGTATATATACTGAGATCATCAGTCTGACGGTTATAGGGTAGGTAATAACTGCTCCTGA
Organism: Mobula hypostoma; assembly: GCF_963921235.1. Lineage (NCBI taxonomy): Eukaryota > Metazoa > Chordata > Chondrichthyes > Myliobatiformes > Myliobatidae > Mobula > Mobula hypostoma. The sequence goes on from NC_086114.1 coordinate 16,110,165, forward strand.
ACCCGGTGCTGCCGGACCTAAGGCACTGGTGGTGGTGAAGAGAGAGCTTGGCCTGCATGATGGGGATCACTGATGATGGAGATGCTGCTTTCTTGTGGCAGCGCTCCTTGTAGATGGGCTCAATCCTGGGAGGACTTTGCCTGTGATGGACTGGGCTGTATCCACCACGTTCTGCATGTGTGGAATGATCAGTCTGGATGACACACAAAATGTCTCTGTACATGCAACAACAATAAACCAATTAACTATATTGTCCAATAAACTCAGCAAACGAAGAGTTAAACTCAGTAGCTAGCATTAGCTACCTCTGGTGTATACATCTTGTATTCAGTCCCACTCTCTTGGCTCCCCCGGGGCCTTTCCATTCGGCTTACTTCCTCAAGAAGATGGTGTTCTATTGTTTAGTTAAGTGCTGTCAGCTTAGCAGCTTTTCTCTGCTCCGTGTAGATGCTCAGTGTGGTCACATGCTCAGGAGATGCCACTTGTGTCACTTTCTCGGCTCTGCCCCGAGGAGAATAAATGATGAGGGAGGGGCCAGGTGGTTAAAACATGCTGCTAGCTCACTTTTCGCGGCACTGGGTACAGGGAGCCCTAGTTACAAGATGGGGAAAACCCCTCAAGCTTGTTCAACCAAAGGAAAAAATACAACAGTAGAATACCCCGCATCTACACATCTGAGAAAGGGTGCGCTGGCATTGGACTGGGTTCAGAGGAGGTTTACCAGAATGATCCTAGGAATAGAAGGGTTAATGCATGTGGAGCATTTGATGGTTCTGGGCCTGTACCTGCTGGAGTTTAGAAACTCATTGAAACCTCCAGAATAGCCTGTATCTTCCCTTTCCGAGTTAAGCATTTGAACTGCCTTTATGACTTGGCATTTTTGTGGTGTGAACTGGAGGCTCGAAAGCACAGTACGGTTCTGGCATGGTGTTTATGGGCTGAATGGAGGCCCCGGGCTCTGGGCCCGAGAGCGAGGAATGAGCCAATGTATGGCCATTGCTGCAGCGGACTTGGAGTCAACTTGAAGGAGCAGATCCGAGGTGAGGTGAGCTGAGGTGAAGCAAAGTCGAGGCAGTGGGGCTTGGACCCAAGAGCAAAGTGAGGAACAAGCTGATATTTGCCTGATTTAAGTGCCAGCCAGATTGGAAAGGTTGGTTATGGGCCAACTCGAGGCGGCAGGGCCCAGGCTCGAGAGCCTGTCGAAGCAGCAGGGCCCAGGTCCAAAAGCGAAGAATGAACCGATGTTTGGCTGATTGAAGTGCTGCGTCAGATTGAAAAGGTCAGGGTGTTGGTGCCAGAGCCTGGTGACACGGCAAGGTTTACGCGTCTTTGCGCTAAACTGAGGCTGTAGCCTGCAATGAACAGATGCTTGGATCAGATGTAACTGGCTTCGTGGCGGTGAACTCACTTCCAGGAGCTCCTGTTCTGAATGTTATTTGCTTGCTTTTTATAGTTTGCACGACTTGTACTTTTTTTGCACATTGGTTATTCGACAGTCTTTTTTAATGGGTTTTATTGGTCTGTAGCTTCCCGTAAGGAAACGAATCTCAAGATTGTATAAAGTATACATACTTCGATAATAAATGTACTTTGAACTTTGAGTATTGAAAGTCCTAGATGGAGAGGGTATTCCATTAGAGGGAGAGTCTGGGACCAGACGGCACAGCCTCCGAATACAATGGTTTAGAACAGAGATGAGGAGGAGTTTCTCTAGCCAGAAGGTGATGGATCTGTGGAGTTCGTTGCCACAGATTGCTGTGAAGGCCAAGTCATTGGGTATATCTAAAGTAGAGGTTCATAGGTTCTTGATTAGTAATAGCGTCAAAGGTTATAGGGAGAAAGCAGGAAAATAGGGATTAGAGGGAAATAAATCTGCCATGATCAAATGGGAGAGGATCTCGATGAGTCAAAGGGCCCAACTCTGCCCCATGTCTTAAAGTCTTATCTTTCAATAACTCTCAGACTATGGAGGGGAACAGATGGCCAGTGTTTCAGGTCAGGACCCTTCATCCAATCTAGAAGAGTCTCAATCCAAAACAATGAGTATCCAGTCCCTCCACAAATGCTATCTGACACACAAAGTTCCTCCAGCATCTTCTTTGTTGCTCCAGATCCCAACATCAGCTTTCCCTTCTGTCTCATCAGTTAACACCAAGTTACAGTAACCAATTAACACACTAATCGGCACACCGCTGGGACATGAGGGAAACTAGAGCACCTGGAGGAAATGTTGGTGAGGGTCACTCCATATAAAATTCCTTACAGACAGCACCAGAGGCCAGGGTTGGACCAATGTTGCTGGAGTTGGGAGCACATGGCTCTACCCACAGTACCACTGTGCTTCCACTCTCCAGACTTTTCTTCCTCATTCTGCTTCTGCCCCCAGTGGATAAGTATGTTCGTTGGCTGGGGTTTACCATAACAGCCAACGATGGGGTGGGCTGTTGCTGCAATATGAAAGGTTGGGATGACAGTGCAGAACGTCAGAAAACGTTGGGTCAAACTAAAACTACTGGACAGTGAATGAAAGAGGGGCTTACCTGTTTAATAGTGCCAGGAATGTGGGGAACTGTCACATTGGCTGTTCGAAAAGAGTTTTTTCCCCCTGACTCTGATTGGTCATTTGCCATCCAATCAGAAGGTTGCATCTAGGGAGGAAAAAACATTTTGTTTGTCCAATCAGAAAATAGGGATCCAACACACAGGACACGGTATTATTCCAATCATCATAAGGTACAAAAAATAATACTAGTTTATACTCGGTGCATTCTTAAATAGATAATCATTGTTGTTACTTTTCCCCATGTTATAAAGCAGAGCCGGATAGATCCACTCTGTTATTACAGTAAGATACTTTCAGTTCGTAATGTTGAGATATCTTGGGGCATCAAGATGGTGTGATAAGAATGCAAGCTCTTGATTCTTTCCTATGTTTGCAAAGATTAAAATTCAGTAAAAATGCCCCTCCATATACAAGAAAGGAAGTGGCAAATATGTTGGTATTTCACAAAGCCCACTTTATGTATTGGGTTTCGCTTGAATGCCAAGAAGTATCCAAACCTACACAAGGGGGAAACCGCCTCCACATTACAGACACGGGCTGTGTTTGTCCTTCAAGGCCTCAATAAATACCAGCCTGCAATTGGCCTTGTCTCTCTAAGCATTTCAAAGCTTCCATTTCTGCCTGGCTCCTGGCACTGCATTTCTAAGGAGCAGTGGTTGAGAGTGGGAAACTTGGGTTGCAAAACCACATCCTACTGAGTTCATAATCCAAGATTATTGCTTGGCTCATTGCCTAATCTCTGAGGTTTTCCGCCAGTTACTCTCCACATGCCTCTCTCCTGTCTTGCGCTAAACAGTAAGGATTACGGGGAGAAGGTTGGAGGAGGATGGGGAGAAAAAAACAGCCATCCACAATTGAATGGCTGTGCAGACTTGAGGAGTCAAATGGCCTAGTTCTCATTATTTTAATCGGAAGAAAATGAAGCCAACCATGAACAAGAAGCTAACTCAGTAGAAACCTGAATTCTGTAGTCCAATCTACTGAGGTTACTAATCAGTAGGTACAATCTTTTGAGGCATGCTGACCTCCTTGTGACTGAATAAACTGTACCTACTTAACAGATCAGAACATAGGAGGAAGGACAGTCCCAATGGAGGGTTTTGGTTCAAAATGTTGACTGTTTATTCCTCTCCATAGATGCTGCCTAACCTAGTAAGTTCCTCTATCACTTGTATGAATTGCTCTGGATTTTCAGCATTTGCAGAATCTCTTGTATTGATGGTCAGATGACATTTGGAATATTGTGACAGAGTACTGTTCATGGACCATTCAGAAATCTGATGGCAGAGGGGAAAAAGCAGTTTCTAAATTGCTGAATAAGGTTCCTGGACCTCCTCTCCGATAGCGGTAACAAGAAGAGGGCTTGCTCTGAATTGTGAGCATCTTTAATGATGGATGCCACCTTCTTGACACAACCCCTCCTGAAAATGTCCTTGATGGTGGGGAGGATTGTGCAGTCTCTTGCAATCCTGAGCATTGGAGCCTCCACACCAGGCAATGATGCAACCAGTCAGAATGCTGTCCACTGCACATCTATAGAAATCTGTCAGTCTTTGGTGACTATCAAATCGCCACAAACTCCTCATGAAGTAGAAGCATTGGTGTGCCTTCTTCATGATCGCATCAATATATCAGGCCCAGATAGATCCTCCGAGATGCTGACACCCAGGAACCTGAAGCTGCACACCTTTTCCAAGTAAAGATATGCTTGCCCTGGAGTTGGTCCAGAGGTGGTTCACAAAAATGATCCCAGAACAAAAGGCAAAACAAATAAGGAGTGCTTGATGCCTCCGAGCTTGTACTCGATGGAGATCAGGAGGATGAGATCTCATTGAAACCTATCAGATGCTGGACAAATTGGACGTGGAGAGATGCTCGCATTAGTAGGAGAGTCTAAGATCTGACACACCCTCACAGAATAAAGGGACATACCTTTAAAACTGAGACGAGGAGGAATTCCTTCAGGTGGAAGGTGGTGAACTTGTGAATTCGTTGCCACAGAGTGCTGTGGAACCCTTGCATTTTAGGCAAAGATTGATAGGTTCTTAATTGGTAAGGAGGTTAGGGGTTATAACAGGGAGAAGGCGGGAAAATGTGGTAAGAAAAAACATCAGCCATGACTGAATGGCAGAGCAGATTCAAGGAGCCAAATGGCCTAATTTTGCTCCTAACTCATGGTCTTATTTTAAATGAAGCCAACCATGAATAAGATGCTGACTCAGTGGAAACTCTTCTGAATCTTGTATCCCAACTGATGCCTTGTGCCCTGCAAGCTAAATCTATTAATCTAGGCAAAGTGCATTTATAGGCATAGGATCAGGAAGGCTCCAATGGGAATGCTCTTCAGTTTTCTGCCACATCTGTTATGAGTTGGCTACTGGTAATTGCATATTGCCCCTAGCCTTGATATCTCATTTTAGGTTAACTGCTTCAAGCAATTACACATCTCCCCTGCTCCCTTCCCAACTCACATTAGAGTAATTAAATAAATGTAGCTTCCCAGCTCCAGTTAAAAGCCACTGGGGGAGGAAGCCTTGCAAATAAACTTGGAGCTCAGGGAAATTAAGGCAACATTAAACCTTGCCACTGAGAGGCCCTGCCTGGTATTTTGCAATAAAAAAAAACGAACAGTCATATTGAACCAAACTCAATGCTGAAGACAAGTCTTGTTTCTGGCTAGGAAGTGAGAAGGAACAGAGACCTCTTACGGCAACTTTTCATTCATTTGGATGCAATGGAGCAGCACAGTAGTGTAGCAGCTGGTAACACGGGTTCAATCCCGCCGCTATCTGTGAGAAGTCTGTACATTCTCCCCGTGCTCGCATGAAGTTTCCACCGGGTGCTCCGGTTTCCTCCCATATTCCAAAGACGGATGGGTTAGTAGGTTCAATCACAAACTAGAAAAAATCTGCAGATGCCGGAAATCCAAGCAACACCCACACAAAATGCTGGAGGAGCTCAGCAGGCCAGGCAGCATCCATGGGAAAGAGTAAAGAGTTGATGTTTCGGAGACGAAGACCTCCGTCTGATTGGTTGTTGGTCATCTGGTATACCTGGGCAGCACTGGGATAGAAAGGCCTGTTACAGAGCTGTATCTCTCACTAAACCTTCATAGAGTAATACAGCACAGAAACAGGCCCTTCGGCCCCATTTGTCTATGCTGACCAAGTACCCACCTAAGCAAGTCCCCATTTACCCACTTTTGCCCTATATCCCTCCAATCCATTTACTTATCCAATGTCATTTTTTAATCCAAGGTTTACAGGGAGAAGGCAGGAGACATAAAATAAGCAACTATGATAGTATGGAGAAGCTGACTCAGTGGGCCAAATGGCCTAATGTTGCTCCTGTCTTATGGTCCAATAATAAACGTGAGGTGGCAACAGTCAAAGCCTCTGGAAGTCACAATTCTTTCACAAATAACCAAACAGAGGGCAGAGAGGGGTATCCTACTCCTGGATGCAGGATGGTCAACAGCTGTCTCCTTTGCACCTGGAGCCTTTTGGAGAACAACTTGAGTTGGATCAAGGTAACAGCACCTCTGTTACAGATCTCAACTAGCTTGGAGTGAGGCTGGAAGACAGTGGTAGCAGTGCAATCACTCAAGTACAATGTTCTCCGAAGGGGTTAGCTATTCCCTTACTGGAGAACGCCTGTGCGTGACTTAGCTTAAAATGTGGAGGCTGATGCACAGGTAGACACCGCACGGTGCTTGACAGATCACGGTCAGGGTCCAGTTGCATGGAGAGCAAGGTGACTGGGGACCCTTCAGTGTGCAGCGTCCCTCCACCCTCACTGCTGCTCTGATGTGTCAGCCTCCTGCCAGCTCCACTATTGAGGTCTTTGTGAAAGACAGAATCAGAAACAGGTTTATTATCACCGGCACGTGTCGTGAAATTTGTTAACTTAGCAGCAGCAGTTCAAGGTAAAACATAATATAGAAGAAAAAAATAAAATTATAATAAGTAAATTACAGTATACGTATATTGAATAGATTGAAAATATTGCAAAAAAAACAGAAATAATATATAATAAAATGTGAGGTAGTGTTCAAGGATTCAATGTCCATTTAGGAATCGGATGGCAGAGGGGAGGAAGCTGTTCCTGAATTGCTGAGTGTGTGCCTTCAGGCTTCTGTACCTCCAACCTGATGGTAACAGTGACAAAACGGCATGCCCTGGGTGCTGGAGGTCCTTAATAATGGACACTGTCTTTCTGAGTCACCTTGAAGATGCCCTGGGTACTTTGTAGGCTAGTACCCAAGACGGAGCCAACTAAATTTACAACCCTCTGCAGCTTCTTTCAGTCCTGTGCAGTAGCCCCTCCATACCAGACAGTGATGCAGCCTGTCAGAATGCTCTCCATGGTACATCTATAGAAGTTTTTGAGTGTATTCGTTGACTCTTAATGATGTATAGTCACCATCTTGCCTTCTTTATAACTGTATCGGTATGTTGGGACCAGGTTAAATCCTCAGAAATCCTGACACCCAGGAACTTGAAACTGCTCACTCTCTCCACTTCTGATCTCTCTATGAGGATTGGTATGTGTTTCTTCCTCTTACCCTTCCCATCAACTGTGCATCTAAACCAAGACTAGCTGTGCCAAAGGGCCTCTTTCTGAGCTATACTTATCTATGACACCCTGACCCCCAGCTTCTTTCAATCTCTGGAGTTTGGGGATATAAAAATATACTTGGATCTAAGAGCTACCACAGAAAGTAGTTAAGGTACAATAACAACATTTAAAAAACATTTGGATATGTCGATGAAAAGGAGGGGTTCAGAGGGATAGAGCTCAGAGTAGGACAAATGGAACTAACTTGGTTAGAACCATGGTCGGCATGGACAAGTTGGGCTGAAGGATCTGTTTTGTGCTGTATTATGGCCAAACTAGTCAGGTTCAGCAATCTAAGAGCGACAACCAGAAGAGAGGGAGGTGGTGATCAGCAGGGATGTTATTGCAGTCGAGTTAAATGAGGAAGAAAATTGGGCCGGATTAAGTTATTCTATTTTTGCTGCAACCTTTCACCAGCAGAAGCTGCGTTTTCATTTTAAAGTTACATCGTTTAAAAATAAAGTTAATCTGAGTTATCTGAGTTAAATGAAGTTGATAGCTCCTAGACCAAAGTAAACAAGGGTGAGGGCAGAGGAGTGGGAAGTTGTTGTTTCGGTTTGAGGGGAAGGACAGTGGGGGTTGGAGTAAGTGTGGGGTGAGGAGAAGAGCGGGGGGGGTGAGGTGAGAATACAGCCAATAGAGTCTTTCAGAGGGTGGGGGACAGAGTTGGGTTTGAGGGCAAGAGTTTGAGGAGGTGAAGAGGCTGCAGAGTCAGTGGGCAGAACAACGGGGGAGGGCATAATCCAAGGGCAGTTTTTGGGGTGGGAAACAAATTATTCAGGGTGTGAGAAGGGGGAGGAAGTAAAATGGTGTAAAATCGGGGGAGGTTCCTATAAGTGAAGGTTGGGGAGAGAGTCCAAGGGCTGGGTGTGCAGAGGATGTAAGAGGGAGGGAGAAGGCAGAGCTCAGAGAGGAGGGGAGGTTCAAAGAGAGGGTTGGTAGGGGTCAGAATTCCAAGCAAAGTCCAGGAGTGGCAGACTTCCCACAAAATCAGAAATTGGACCTTGTGACTCCGTGGCAGGAGGATTCTGAGATTCAGAGAAACCTTTCAGCTCCCTAGAGCCACAAGCCCAACCTGGCCAAGCTGCACAGCATGTTCAGCCTTATTTCTAGCAGTAACGAGACACCATATAGAGGAGAGGTTAACACCCTGACACAGTGGTGCCAGGATAACAATCTCCCGCTCAATGCCCAAAAACAAAAGAGCTGATCGTGGATTACAGGAGGAACGGATACAGGCTTGCCCTGATCAACATCAACGGGACTGCAGCTGAGAGGGTAAGTAGTTCCAAGTTCCTCGGTATACACATCACCGAAGATCTCACCTGGACTGTACACACCGGTTGTGTGGCAAAAAAAGCACAACAGCATCTCTGCCACCTCAGGCGACTGAAGAAGTTTGGCATGAGACCCTAAATTCTCAAGACCTTCTACAGGGGCACCATTGAGAGCAACCTGACTGGCTGTATCACCGCCTGGTGCAGGAACTTCATTGCTGGGCACAGCAGAGAGTGGTACAGACAGCCCAGCACATCTGTGGACGTGAACTTCCCTCTGTTGAGGACACTTACAGAAGCAGGTGCATAAAGGAGGCCTGGAAGATCATCGGGAACACTAGTCACCCCAACCATAAACTGTTTCAGCTGCTTCCATCTGGCAAATGGTACCACAGCATAAAAGTCACGACTAACAGGCTACAGGACGGCTTCCTTTTGCAAGTCATTAGACTTATAAATTCACACGTCTGTACAATGCAACGAAGTCATAATGCAAATATTTTTATTCCCTCACATCGTGGGACAGATGTAAGATTTAAATAAATTCATTCGTTCAGTGAGTTGAATCACTATTATTACTAGCAATCATTGATGGTTGGCCGTATTAGCTCATGGAAATAACTGAAGAATCCTGTGCTAGAAATCTCCGTTTGCTGGTGTTTTAACTCTCTCCTTCCAATACATCACCAACCCAACCCACCTCTCACTAATTCCACTCCTGGTTTAGGGGCTTCTATTGCAGTTCCTTGCTGTTAAACAGGTCAGAGATTGTAAAACCAGAAAAAATAAGGTTTAGCATAAAACAAGAGCCCAGTTCCCTGATGTGAAACAGGCTGTGACCTTTTGCAGGTCAGGCAGGAAGGGACAGCATTTCAGACCAATCTTGTGGCTGCACACCTCTGAACAGTGAACTGAACACAACTGAGAAGCAGAGGGGGTTGAATCCTCTGCTGAATAGTGGAGAGAAGTTAATGACACACCACTCCTTCCACACCCCCCCACTCCCAGAAATGCTCCTGACTTAAAGAGACAGACCCCGCTCCATCAGCTGAGATAGCGTCATACAGCAATACAAGGTAGAAACAGGCTCTATGGCACATCTAATCCATGCAGAACTATTACTCTCCCTATTATGACAAGTTGTATCAACTTGTTGAGTAGAGGCTGGTTCTCCTGGGGATGTTGGACCTTTGGCTCAAACCACCACTCCAGAGGCAGAGGTCCAAGATCCCCAGAAGAATCATCCTCAGGTTCAAGGATTAGATTCAGGCCAGGCTTAGACCTGCCTAACACTCATTGACCAGACCGTCAAAGTGACAAGGTCCTACAATCACCCATTGTGGGAAGGGTATCAGTTGCTCAAGGGATCTCTCGGTCGGCTTGTTCCGGGGTCTGACCAAGCTGGCCGTTCACAGGTCGTATCAGCAATAGGTCGTACCCCACTTCCAGAGTTACGTCTGTGCCCAGGTGTCCCTGGAGAGGAAGCACACAGTCTCTATGGGCACAATGGGGTTTGAATGCACTGTAGGTAATAATAATTGTATTTTAATTTGAAACTTATATAGTTATCATGCTCTGATTATTGTGTAATCAGATTATTGTTCATGAATAAACTCCTGTTAAAAAAAAATGCACAAAATGGTAAGGTCTCAAGAGGCAAGTTCAAGTTTGAGTTCAATTATCACTCAACCATACATGAATAAAGCCAAATGAAACAGCATTCCCCCAGGGCCAAGGTGCGTAACACATTACCAATAGCACACAGCACCTCGCACACAGCATAAATAGCACATATGGCTACAATAACAGATAAACTTACAGTTACAAAGAAAAAAATAACATAGTGGCATGGCCTATAGATTCATGTATTTCTCCTTGCAATTGTATTGTAGCTGAAGGACAAGAATGTAAGAACAAAGAATTATATTCATATAGCAATTTCTGCAAACGTTCAAGCCAATAACATAATTTGGAAGGAAACATGAAGTGCTGAAGGAATTCAGCTGGTCAGGCAGCATCTGAGGTGGGAAACGGACAACTGACATTTCAGGTCAAGACGCTTCATCTGGTCCCTCCAGATGACAGGTCTCAACCCAAAACATCAACTGTCCATTTTCCTCCACAGATGCTGCCTGGCCAGCTGAGTTCTTCCAGCTCTTTATGTGTGGCTGCAGATTACAGCATCTGCAGTCTCTCGTGCCTCCAATGTAACTTCAGAAATTTGTTCATTTTCACAGGAGAAGCAACAGCCAATCAAGTGGGCAAGGACTGCAGAGAGCAGCAGGATGGACAGACCATTAACACTTCGATACTGTGGTATATTGTTCTCTCTTTGCACCCTCCTCACTGGGAGCTTTCTCATCCACTGAGATAAAGGGTGAAGGATTCAAACCGTTGCTCCGTTCGATGAGTGGAGGCAGCAGTACCAAGTTCAGCTTGCTGGACACACACGCCCCACTTTACTCTTAACAAACTTCTGCAGCTGCCCAGCTGAAAATATCTGTGATGGGCGGCATCACTTCCAACACACTGGAATGCAAGACACTGCAGAATAGTGGACAGAGAGAGTGGTGCGGACAGCCCAGCGCATCTGCAGTTGCGAACTTCCCATGATTCAGGACACTTACAAAGACAGGTGTGAGAAAAAAAAGGGCCCAAAGGATCATTGGGGACCTAAGTTACCCCAACCACAATCTATTCCAGCTGCTACCATCTGGGAAATGGTACCGCAGCATAAAAGCCAGAACCAACTGTCTCCAGGACAGTTTTTTCCACCAGGCCATCAGACTGATTAACTCACGCTGATTTGCTTGTATTTCTATGTTACATTGACTGTTCTATTTATTATAAATTATTATACATTACTACGATTGCACATTGCACGTTTAGACGGAGATGTAACGTAAAGATTTTTACTCCTCATGTATATGGAGGATGTAAGAAATAAAGCCAATTCAATTCAATTCATTGCCTGGTCCATCGTGGGGACAACCCTCCCCACCACCGGCAACATCTACCGAAGGCAGCATCAACCACCACGTATCTCCACCATCCAGGTCACGCCGCCCTCTTGCTGCTACTTTCAGAGAGGAGATACAGAATCCTAAAGTCCCACAGCATCTGGTGCATGAACAGTTAGCTTCCTACAAGCATCAGGAACGAACATGCACCACACTAACCCTACCTCAGCAATGGAAAAGAACTATTTAAAATGTACACTGCTTATTCTGACTCCTGCACCAAAATGGATGATCCCACATTTCTACATTATATTCTACCCACCATGGACTTGTCTTTGTTTGTGACTTTTATTGCAGAAATGTCTTGTACTCTCTTCGCGCTCTTGTATAATTAATGTATAATTCTCCCTCTGTGCGTTGCCTCTAGCCCTGTGCCTGCGATGCTGCTACGAGGAAGGTTTTTCATTGCACCTGCCCCTCACATTACATGAGAACACGAATGTGGGGTGGCACGATAGCACAGCGGTTAGCACATCACTTTACAGTGCCAGCAATTACCAATCAGGGGTTCAATTCCCGCCACTGCATGTAAGGGAGTTGTATGTTGTCCTACCATTGACAGCATAGGTTCCCCCTGGCTCTTCCGTTTTCCTGCCACATTCCAAAAAGACATACAGTTAGGGTTAATACGTTGTGTGTATGCAACGTTGGTGGAAGAACCGTAGCAACACTCGTGGGTCACCTAGCACAATCCTTGTTGATTGGATTTGACACAAATAGTGCAATTCATTGTATGTTTTGATGTATATGTAACAACCTAATTTTTCTCTTTTTACATGACGGTAAACTTGACCTGTTGGGTTCTGGGATTCCAAAGGCTCTGTGCAGTTGGCTGATAAATCTGCCTGTGATGTACCCTCCTAACATACAAACTACATCAAACACTACGTACACAGGTAGGACTCTGGAGTGTATGGCCTTGACTTAAGCCAATGATACAAACACTGGTGGCATTGTTGCTCTGGGCACAAATTAGAATTTTAAAACTCTTTGAAACTGAATTTAATCTTGATAGATGTGAGATCATACAAAAAGGTTTTTTCCCCCAAACAGGAGAAACAATCCCTTCAGCCCTATTCATCCACACTGACCAAGGTACCCATTTGAGTTTGTCCCATTTGCCTGCATTTGGCCCATATTCTTCTGAACCTTTCCTGTCAATACACTTTTCGAAGTGTCTTTGAAATTATATTTCTATGGCAGTTCAGAATCCCAAACATATATTTAGACCCCCAATCTAGAGATCCAAATAAACTAGCAGTCAATGAGTAATAATGTACTAGAACACAGAAACTGGCAGTTCAGCCCATCTAGTCTGTGCCAAACTGGTCCTTGCCTAATCCTATCTAGCTGCACCCTGACCATAGTCCTCCAACCTCCCTAGTCATGTACCTATACAAACTTCTCTAAAGTGAACCCGTGTCTACCACTTCCTCTGGCATCTCGTTCCACACTCACACCACTCACCACCTCTGAGTGAAGAAGTTCCTCTTCAGGTTCAACTTAAATATTTCACTTTTCACCCTCAAGCTGTGACCTAGTCGCTAGTCTCATCCTGAGGACAAAAAGCCTGCTTGCATTCACCCGATCTATACCCCTCATAAATTTGCATACCTCTATCAAATCTCCCCTCAATCTTCTACATTCCAGGGAATAAAGTCCAAACCTGCGTAACCTTTCCCTATAACTCACGTCCTCAAGTCTTGCAACACTCTTGTCAAATTTTTCTGCACTCTTTCAAGCTTATTGATATTTTTCCTGCAGACTGGTGACCAGACCTGCACATAATACTCTGAATTTGGTCTCATCAAGGTCTTGTACAACTTCCACATAATATCTGAACTTCTGTACTCAGTGCCCTGATTAATGGAAGCAAATGTGCCAAAATTGCTCTTTACACCCATATCTACCTGCGATGCAGCATAAGGGCTATTCGACATAGGAGCAGAAATAGGTCATTTGACCCACCGAGTCCGCTCCACCATTCCACCATGGCTGATTTATTATCCCTCTCAACCCCATTCTCCTGCCTTCTCCCCATAACCTTTGACACACTTACTAATCAAGAACCTATCAACCTCTGTTTTAAATATACCCAATGATTTGGTCTCCACAGCCATCTTTGGCAATGTGTTTCAAAGACTCACCACCCTCAGGCTGAAAAGGAAAGTCCTTGTATTATGAGCCTGTGCCCTCCGGTCCTAGACTCCCTAAACAGGAAACATTCTCTCCATGTCCACTCTATTTAGGCCTTTCAATATTCAATAGGTTTCAGTGAGATCCCCCCTCATCCTTCTAAATTCAGTGAGAACAGACCTTGAGCCAAACATTCCCCGTATGTTAACTCCTTAATTCCCCAAAGTCCACTCAGCTGAAGAGTTAGTGATGGTGTCCAATGCTCCACAGAAGCCTTTCTTCAATCCACTTTGACACTGTAGCCTTCTGGCTCCCACCCCTCATTTATCCAGCTATACCTTGTGAAAGCTCAACATTTCACCCCAAGTACTTTAGAAATGTTTCCACATGGTTCATATGTACTTCTACATGGGAAAAACAACTTTCATTTATGTGTAAAGCAAGATCCAACCATCAGCAATAAGGAATGAGGTCAAACACTGCATTTGGGTGCCGTTGATTGAGGGAGAAATGTTGGCCAAAGTGAAGGCATGTTCACCACTGATCCATGTGGTCCAGCAAAGGAGGAATGAAACACCTCACTGCCAAAGTGATAACTATTGCCAAGATGCACTTCCCAACCCAGTTTCTGAGCCCAGCAAGCTCTGAGAGAATCCAGGACATTCTGAAATGAGGCCAAGCATTCCAACTATTGATTGTCAAACCTCAACAGAGGTATGGGCAATCTAGTGAGCAATTCAAAGTTTCCTCAAGGAAAACTTCCCAGTGAATTTGTTTCCACACCGCACTTTCCACAACCACTCGATGGCACGATGCACTTCCTAACGACAATGAAATTTACAATGAGTGTCATCACTGTTGAAAGCCAATTTGTGCATAGCTAGTTCCCACAAGTAGCAATGTGATAATCTGCACCGGGTGTTGGCAGGGGTCAGGACACTATGATAAAGTGCAAAGGAAAAAGACATAAATTGAGACTTATTGATCGTTAAAAGTAAAATAGTCTCACTCTCAAGGATTCTACAACTCACGTTCTTCATTTTTTTTTATCTGCACAATTTGTCTTCTTTTGTACATTGATTGTCGGTCTTTGTTTATGTATAGCTTATTATCAGCAGTTTAAAATTTATGTATAAATTCTCAGAAATTATATATTTTTATTTGCACAATTTGTCTTCTTTTGCACATTAGTTGTTTGCCAGTCTTTGTTAATGTATAGCTTTTATCATAAATTCTATTGTATTTCTTTATTTTTCAATAAAAGAAAACTAATCTCAAAGTGGTGTACAGTAACCCACACATACCTTGATAATAAATTTACTTTGATTTTGACCTTGCCTCTCTTTGTAAGAATTGAATGCAAGATGCTTCCAATCAACTGTGCCCCCAATATTTCTTAAGCTCTATGGGGGCCAGGAGGCAATTACCATATTTGAAAGGTAGAATCCCTGAGAATGCTGCGTCCTTAGTGCTGCTCTCGCGTGTCCTTTATCTGCTAACGGGAGTAAAACCTAAAGCCTTCTGAATCATAGGTGAGACCATATTTCAAACCTATACCCATCTCTGTAGTTAGAGGTCCTCCCCATTTACGAACACCTGTCAGCCCAAGCCTATGGAAGGCCAGTGGAAGGGAACCCTTCTGTCAACTGAACATGGCTTGTATTTGACAGGTTAAACATTCTAAGGTTTCTTCACTAGAGCATCACCCAAAAGAAACCCGACACAGAAAATCACTCACACCTGGATTTGCTTCTCCATTTTACGACTGGATGCTTTAAATAAGTCTAAAATCCAACAGCAAGATGGGGAAAAAAAAGCAAGTTTTACTAGGCTTGAGAGGGGAAACGACATAAATCAATAAGCTACTTTGAACAACAAGATCAAAGTGAGTCTGGGGCAATTCCTCACATACCCAACAGCAGGATAGAGAATGCGTGAAAAGGGGCTGGGTGGAAAAATCAGCATCATCTTAATATTTAAAGACACCATCATACTGCCAGATGTTTGAATGCGCTACAACAATTGAGTGTAAAATTGGTAAATTGTTTATTATTTTCCCATGTATTGAGGTACAGTGAAAGACTTGTCCAGCATACCATTCATACAAATTCATTACAACAGTGCATTGAGGTGGTAAAAAAAATAACATATTACACACACCTTATATTCCATCTGGGTAGCCTCCAACCTGATGGCATGAACATCGACTTCTCCAACTTCCGCTAATGCCCCACCTCCCCCTCGTACCCCATCCGTTATTTATTTTTATACACACGTTCTTTCTCTCACTCTCCTTTTTCTCCCTCTGTCCCTCTGACTGTACCCCTTGCCCATCCTCTGGGTTTCCCCCCCCTTGTCTTTCTCCCCAGACCTCCTGTCCCATGATCCTCTCGTATCCCCTTTGCCAATCAGCTGTCCAGCTCTTGGCTCCATCCCTCCCCCTCCTGTCTTCTCCTATCATTTCGGATCTCCCCCTCCCCCCTCCCACTTTCAAATCTCTTACTAACTCTTCCTTCAGTTAGTCCTGACAAAGGGTCTCAGCCTGAAACGTCGACTGTACCTCTTCCTAGAGATGCTGCCTGGCCTGCTGTGTTCACCAGCAACTTTGATGTGTGTTGCTTGAATTTCCAGCATCTGCAGAATTCCTGTTGTTTGTGTGAACATATTACACAAACACAGAAAGGGCAGTGCAGGTAGACAATAAGGTACAAAGTACTGACATTTATCATGGAGGAGGCTACTATCAACTATTGCCAGCTTCAACTTGCCTCACATTTACAGAGTGGGTAAAGACAAAACCTGAGTGGTGTGTCTTTTTGAATAGATGATGAAACGTAAAACCTTGCTTGTTTTTGCCAGCTCTGAATGTATGAAGCTTTCTACTTCCTTTGTCACAGAAAATATTGTAAGACATTCACTCAGCAAACCCATCCAAAATAGTAAGTGTTTATTATAACCCTTGCACGTACACAATGAAGATGAGCTTTGTCACAAGCATATCGAAACATACAGTGAAATGTGTCATTCTGTGTTAAATCTCATCAGCTTGAATTGCGCAGGGGGCTACTTGCCCCTTACTGCTTACTCCTCCTTCTGTTTTCTGTGTCTCTAATCGAGAAAGCTCAAGACCACAGGGTGAGTTAACAGTTGCATACAAACAGCTGTGAACTGTCAGCAGGTTTCCTGCCCCGAAAACGTTACCGAATCAGATGACATTTTATACGTTTCCAGCTGCATGGCTTCCACCTCCGATACATGTTTATTTAATTTAATTTTAATTTGATTTTTATTTGGAGACTTGGTGCAGCGTAGTCCTTCCAGCCCAGCAACCCCTGACAACCCCGATTTAACCCTAGCCTAATCACAGGACATTTTACAATAACCAATTAAACTACCCAATACATCTTTGAACTGTGGGAGGAAATCAGACCACCCAGGGAAATCACACGCCTTCCATGGGGAGGATGTACAGAGACTCCTTACGGAGCACGCCGGAATAAACTCTGAACTCCAACGCCCTGTGCTGTATTAGCGTCACGTTAACTGCTATGCTACCGTGGAGTACACGGTAATTAACTGATCTAAAATCCGCAGCTGCATTGGTGGGATTTGAACCGGATCATTAAACCAGACCTCTGGCTAATGGGCCCACTAACAACCAATGTGCTATGCTGCCTCCAAACACAAATTCACAACTTTCCAACTCCGAATTGAGATTACAACACAGCAAGCTACGTTGTATTCCTCTGTCCCACTGTGAATTCCTGCTCTCTCTCTCCCCTTTTTTTCCCCTCTGTCCCTCTCACTATACCCCTTGCCCATCCTCTGGGCTTTTCTCCCTCTCCCCCTTTCTCCCTCTCCCCCTTTCTTCCTCTCCCCCTTTCTTTCTCCCTAGGCCTCCTGTCCCATGATCCTCTCATATCCCTTTTGCCAATCACCTGTCCAGCTCTTGGCTCCATCCCTCCCCCTCCTGTCTTCTCCTATCATTTTGGATCTCCCCCTCTCCCTCCCACTTTCAAATCTCTTCCTTCAGTTAGTCCTGACGAAGGGTCTCGGCCCGAAACGTTGACTGTACCTCTTCCTAGAGATGCTGCCTGGCCTGCTGCGTTCACCAGCAACTTTGATGTATGTTACCTTATATTCCCTCTGGGTAGCCTGATAGCATGAACATTGACTTCTCAAACTTATACACACATTCTTTCTCTCTCCCTCCTTTTTCTCCCCCTGTCCCTCTGACTATACCCCTTGCCCATCCTCTGGGTTCCCCCCGCCCCCGGTCTTTCTCCTTGGGCCTCCTGTCCCATGATCCTCTCACATCCCTTTTGCCTATCACCTGTCCAGCTCTTGGCTCTATCCCTCCCCCTCCTGTCTTCTCCTATCATTTTGGATCTCCCCTCTCCCTCCCACTTTCAAATCTCTTCCTTCAGTTAGTCCTGACGAAGGGTCTCGGCCCGAAACGTCGACTGTACCTCTTCCTAGAGATGCTGCCTGGCCTGCTGTGGTCACCAGCAACTTTGATGTGTGTTGCTTGAATTTCCAGCATCTGCAGGATTCCTCGTGTTTGCGGAAGCAAATGAATCTCAAGGTATTATATGGTGACGTATATGCTTTAATAATAAATTAACTATGAACCTTGAAGTATCTTTGCGCTTGTTTTGTATAATCTCATACATTCAGTAGCCACTTTAATAGGTACACCTGTACATTATTGCAAATATCTAATCAACCAATCATGTGGCAGTAACTCGATGCATAAAAGCATGCAGACATGCTCAAGGTGGTCAGTTGTTGTTCAGACCAAAATCTCAAAATGAGGAAGAATGACTTTGACTGTGGAATGATTGCTGGTACCAGATGGGATGGTCTGAGTATTTCAGAAACTGCTGATCTCCTGGGATTTTCATGCATGACAGTCTCTAGAGTTTGCAGGGAATGATGCCAGAAACAAAAAAAAATCCAGTGAACAGCAGTTCTGTGAATGAAAACATCTTGTGAATGAGAGAAATCAGAGTAGAATGTCCAGACTGGTTCAAGCTGACAGGAAGGCAACAGCAACACAAATGTGTTACAACCATGGTCTGCAGAAGAGCATCTCTTAATGTCCAACCTTGAAGTGGATGGCTACAGCAGAAGACCACAAACTTACTATTCCAGAATTCTACATAGATCAGAGATAAAACACTAAATTCAGCTTCTGCTCAGGCTGATGTGAACAATAAATTTAAAAGGAATCCCTCATCTGAGAGGCAGCACAAAGTCAAATACTTAATTCTCTTTGGAAAGTCTGTAAGAGCTTTTTGTCACAACACTATGAGCAATCTTTGGAGAAGGGTAGCTTCTAAAACCAAATAAATCAGGAGGTGCAGCATTTGAGAGTAGCAGGCAGCAGCTGTGTTTATTCAGAAGGCTATCTTTAATCCTCTGGCTTCTTGTCATTATCTCAGGCTAGAGGCCATTATCTCCAACTGGTCTCCATCTTCTTGTAGGTGACATGTTAAATGTAATTCAACACCAGAATTTTTATACTAATCAGAAGCCCTTTGTCAGGCTTTATCTAACTACAATTACCACATGACCTATTAATAATCCCTTCCAAATGGAAGTCCAAATTGACTCCTAGCAATGGCTACCAGATATAAGATTTCCAGGACAACTAGATAATTAGTTCAGTAACCCTTTCCTTGCCTTTGAATCTGTCATTCCGCAGTCCTCTAAGGAGGAAGGAGCTAAGAACTCTTTCTGAACCTCTTGACAAAGGCTGAGGCATGGCAGGTTCACAGGTTAGGTTACAGGGATAGCTATTCATGGACCTAAACCATGAATAGATGTCTTGTGTTTGAAACCCAACATGGCAGCTATTGAACTGGATCAATCTAAATATTAGACTCCTATCAGTGATGGTGACAGTGTAAATGACCCTGTTTTCAATAGATTTGTCACAGAAGGAAATCTGCCCTCCTTTCTTGGTCTGCCCTCCGTATTTTAAAGCTAATGAACTTCTGCTGGTACTACTAATGTCCAAATATCAATCAGTAATTATTTAAAATAGAGCAGGAAAGGGTGGAGTGGGCGTTGGGTTGGCCAACGCAGGAGCAGAGATCAGGATCAGAATCAGGTTTAGTATCACTGACATATGTCAGGAAATTTGACATTTTGTGGTAGCAGGACTGTGTAAGGCATAACAATTACTTTAATTAACTTACAATAAAAGCAAATAAAACTGCTGAAGAGGAATAGCGAGGTGGTGTTCATGGACTGTTCTGAAATCTGATGGCAGAGGGGAAGAAGCTGCCTCTAAGATGTTGCATGTGAGGGTTCAGGCTCCTGTACCTCCCCCCTGATGGCAGCAATGAGACAAGTGCACGTCATGGATGTGAGGGTCTTTAATGATGGAGGTCGCCTTTTTCAGACACTGCCTTTTGAAGATGTCCTCGAAGGTGGAGAGGCTTGTGCCCCTGATGGAGCTGGCTGAGTCTACAACGCTCTGCAGTTTTTTCCGATCCTGTACGTTGGCACCTCCATACCAGACGGTGATGTAGCCAGTCAGAATGCTGTTAGTAGTACAAATTTACTAGTCACTGGTGACATACCAATTCTCCTCAAATGTCTAATGAAGTTTATCCACTGGTGTGCTTTCTTCATGTTTGCATCAATATTTCATTGAGGTCCATGCCCAATAGCTTTGAAGTTGGACCCACGTCTCAGGTCAAGAAGTCCTAAATCTCAGCTTTTGCTCACAATGGTTTTATTGGTGAGAATCAGCATGTGGATAACTGGATACAAATGGCAGAGGGGGCACTGGAATTGGCATATGCACCCATCAAACCAGGCACTTCCACTCCCAGTTTCTGCCCTTTATATCCCCCTGTCATATGGTGCTGATGCTCTGCAAAGCAATGATTAGTCTTTCATGGACTGCTAGACAATCACTGCCAGGCTGTCGCCCGAAGTGAAAACTGATGGGTGAGATACAGGAAGCTAAGGAATGCTGCTTAGGTGAAGTCAATGAGTGGGCCATAAGGGGAGACAGAGGCAGGTAGGGTAGTAGAGATAGCCCTCAGCATAGACGGTCGGTGCCTCATCCAGCTGTCCAACAGTGCAGTAATCCGAAACACAAAATGATGCCCCTCAGTACCCCAGAAATTAGGAAACACACGTACACAGAGTGGCACACACAAAATATTGGAGGAGCTCAGCTGGTCAAAAGGTCAGAAGGGCTTATTTCGTGTTGCACCCCTAAATAAAAATAAGCAAATAAAAATAAATTTAAAAATAAAATATCCCATAAATGACATCAACTTAAAAACACAGTCGGTACATTGCTGAGGGAGATGCTAAATGCATGTCCACTGAACTTATGTAATTCAGTTCTATTATGGTCATTCCATGCAAGGTACAAATCAAGGGACAAACTTCTACCTCCTACTTCAGGGGTTCCCAACCTGGGGCTCACAGACCCATCAGTTAATGGTAAGGCTCCAAGGCATAAAAAAAGGTTGGGAACCTCTGTTCTATTTAATAATAGATGATTATTTCTCTAAATTTATTATCCTCGTCATTTAAATGGCAATGTATATCAACACCATTGTTTGAGATGGAGTCAGGTATCCAACCTGGATCCAAAAAGGCCAGTTTATATGGGTCAGCCATGAAAGAAATTATAAATCTTTGGGATTGGTTGCACAGAGCTCAGCCTGGTGTGTGATTGGTTGCTGGGAGCTCAGCCTGGTGTGTGATTGGTTGCTGGGAGCTCAGTCCTGTGTGTGGTTGGCCACCCAGGGCTCAGGTTGGTACACAAATGCTTGTCATTGGCTTCACTGTCCTCAGCTCTACGGTCAACGGGTCATCTACAGCTCAGTTCTGAATTTCAAAAAGACACTTGAGCAAGTTAAATTCAAGCAGTTATAAATGAGTTTTGAATTAAAAACAACACAATTGGTATCAGTGAACAGCGATGATGAAAATGCCTTTTTTGTCATAAAATCCCATCTGGTTCACTGACATCCTTGAAGAAAGCATTTTGAGCTGGCCTTACATTTTACCCGAGATTCACAAAAAAATTCCCAAATGTCCCAGCAAGGCATCCCTAATTGCCGACCTTATCAGCAATGTCTACTTTCCACTAACAATTAAAATAATTCTGTTTAGAAATAATAGAGGGAAATTAAAACTTAATGAATCATTCACTAGAAATGAAAATTGCTGGCATTTCTGGACAGAAAAAAGTCAACCTCATTACTGCGGGCCAGACTGGGTGAAGAAGGCAATTTCCTTCCCTGTAGCGAACCAGACAGGAATTTTACCGTGCACAATATCACTGAAGCTAGCTTTTTGCTCCAGATTTATTTAAATGCTTCAGCTGTTGTGGTGGGATTTGACATTGCATCATCTGTGATAACCTCTGGATCCAGAAATTTAAACACCCTGCGACTGTGTGAATCCCCTACGTTAGTGAGTGAAGGGTGAAAGCAATGAGAAATAAACTTGCACAACAAAACATTACCCCATACACTCAGTGGCCATTTATTAGGTACACCTGCACACCTGCTCATTAATGCAAATATCTAATCAGCCAATCATGTGGCAGAAACTCAATGCATAAAAGCATGTAGACATAGTTAGGAGGTTCAGTTCTTGTTCAGACCAAACATCAGAATGGGGAAGAAATGTGAATTAAGTTACTTTGACTATGGGATGTTTGCTGGTGCCAGTCAGGGTGATCTGAGTATCTCAGCAACTGATCTGAGATTTTCATGCACAACAGTCTCTACAGTTTATAGAGAATGGTGTGAAAAACAAGAAAAAAAAATACAGTGAGCGGCAGTTCTGTGGGTGAAAAAGCCTTGTTAACGAGGGCAGTCAGGGGAGAATGGCCAGATTGGTTCAGACTAACAGGAAGATGACAGCAACTCAAACAACCACTCTACTGCACAACAGTGCTGTGTAGCAGAGCATCTCCGAATGCACAACATGTCGAACCCTGAAGTGGATGGGCTACAGCAGCAGATGTCTACACTAGGTTCCACTCCTATGGCCACTTTATTGGGTACTCTCCTGTACCTAATAAAGCAGCCACCGAGTATCAGCTGGCTTGCCCATTATTTTAGTGAGGGACTTACTAATTAAAAAAGCACCAGAATTAACTCCTCTACCAAATTGGGAATGGAATATTTCAAGACATATGCACTAATCACTTCCACTTTACTAAAATTAAAATGGTGATATTCTCCAAAATTTCTTTCTGGATGCATTTCAGGCACTCAAAACACAAGACTGTGGAAATATTCATCTTTTCTTAATGGCACCACATGCAATTTTAACTTGAAGGGTTACAGAACTCATGTCAAGGCTACATCCACCATGGGGTGCCTGAGAATCACACACGATGTTACCATGGAGATAACACCTCTTTAATGTTTAATGATATTCAACGGCATGTAAGATAATAAAAGCAACACTAGAAATAGATGCTTTCCATCTTAGGTCAATCAGCTTAATTATTTGTGCTTTCTATAAATATCAGTGGAGGAAAGATTGGGTTTACAATCTCTGCACCGAGATGCATCACATGACTGTTACTAATGAAAGGCAGCTTTGGCTTCTGTTGAAGGTTAACCTGTGCTCAGAATCGCTAGAGAAAGAATGCAGCAAGATGTGATTGAACTAGACATACAACGGACACCCTGCCTTGCGAGTGAGCTCCGCAGCACCATCCGTATGTGGTCCACTCGCAAGGAAGGACAATAGCTTCCTCCGAGGTGACAGGAGAGAGATCAGAAGTGTAGAGAGTGAACAATTTCAAGTTCCTGAGTGTCAATATTTCGGAGGATCTAGTCTAGTCCCAAGTATAGATGCAGCTATAAAGAACGCAAGAGAGTGGCTATATTTTTTTTAAATCCGGAGTTTGAGGAGATTTGGTTTGTCACTTAAAACACTCTACAGATGTACAATGGTGAGCATTCTGACTGGCTGCATCACTGTCTGGTATGGGGGACAGGGGCTACTGCACAGGATCAAAGTAAGCTGCAGAGAGTTGTAAAATTAGTCAGCTCCATCATGGGTACTAGCCTCCGTACTATCTAAGACATCTTCAAGGAGCGGTGCCCCAGAAAAGCGGCTTCCATCATCAAGGAGCCCCACCACTCAGGACATGCCCTCTTCTCACATTACCATCAGGAAGGAGCTACAGATGTCTGAAGGCACACATTCACTGATTCAGGGACCCCTTCTTCCCTTCTGCCATCTATTTTCTAAACGGGCATTGAACCCATGAACACTACCTCACTTCTTTTAATTTTACTTACCTTAGTTTACCTATTTAATATACACATATATACTTACTGTAATTCAGTTTTTTTCTCTCTTTATCATGTATTACATTGCATTGCTGCCGCAAAGTTAAAAAATTTCACGACATATGCCGGTGATATGAAACCTGATTTTGATTCTAACATCACAGTAGCATAGTGGTTGTGCAATGCTATTACGGCTCAAGGTGTCAGAGTTCAATTCCAGTGCTGTCTGGAATGACTTTGTATGTCCTCCCCATGAACACTTGGGTTTCCCGCGGGTGCTCTGGTTTCCACCCACATTCCACAGACATACTGGTCAGTAAGTTAACTGGTCATTGTAAATTGTCCCGTGATTAAGCTCCAGTGAAAAAGGTGGGTTACTGGGTGGTGCAGCTCGGTGGACCAGAAGGGCCTGTTCCACGCCAAATTAATCTGTCAAAGATAGAGGTGAATCTCTTTCTCAACCCAAATTACTTTCACATCAATGAACATTGTTGATGGTTTATACAGGAGAGCACCTGGTAAAACCAAGTGGCAATCCCTCATCCAGGTTCTCAGGAAGTGAAGATCCAATCACAGTTTACTGAGGGATTTGTC